>NW_027132643.1:0-462719 GCF_026122565.2 Emydura macquarii macquarii | reverse complement strand
TATATTCTCTATAAAGGAGCAAAGGGGAGCAGTGTCAGTCACACCGCGGATTTCGCCAAGCAGAGGTTCTCCTCCCGGGCTGATGACAGCTCCACAGCTCTGAACATCACCGCCCTGCAGCCGGCGGACACAGCGGTGTATTACTGCGCTCTGCGTGTCGCACAGTGACAGAGCCACACAGGGCAGCCGTACAAAAACCTCCCTCCCAGCTGCAGCCGATGTTCGGCGCATTGAGGCTGGCAGCAGAGGCGCTCGGGAGTTTCGCTCACTGTTAAAAACACGGATCATGACGCGGTTGGGAGCAGCCAGGTTACTGCTTCCACATCTGCCCCAACGCCGAATCCTGATTGAAACAGTTGCATTAAAACTCCAGCACTGGGGAATATACAGGGCAGGGTTGCAGTGAAGAAACATTTTATGGAATTATAGAGGATTAGGATGGGAAGGGACCTGGGGAGGTATCTAGTCATTCCCCTGCTCAAAGCAGGACCAACCCTAGATAAATCATCCCAGCCAGATCTTTGTGAAGGCGGTGGTTAAAAAACTCTATGGACGCAGATTTCTCCACCTCCCTAGGAAACCCAGTTCAGTGCTTCACCACCCTGTTAGGGGAAAAGCTTTTCCCTCTATCCAACATCGGCCTTTTAAGAGCATTTTCTCATCATCCACTGGGATTGCTTCTGAAACAAGAAATATAAAAATGCCTCTATCCCAGCCCAGAGGTTTAACCACCAGCTCCTTCTTCTTAACTCAACGTCAACCCTCTGTCAGCTGCAAATTAAGCAGAACTCACCGTGGTTTCTGTGTTCCCCGGGAAAAAAAAACACCCAGCGTTTTTAGTTCCCAAATCCCTATTTTGTCTCGCCTGCACAGAGGGAAACGCAGTCACCGATATATTAGCTGGTTTCCCACGGTTACACAGGGGGTCTCTATCGGAGCTGGGACTCGAAGCCAGGCTTCCTGTATCCCACCCCCGAGACCTAACGACCAGCTCCTTCTTACCCCAACGTCACCCCTTTGCCAGCTGCAGACTGAGCAGATCTCACCGTATTTCCTGTGTCTGTGCAGAGTTTCCCAACCCCTCCCTCCTCCCCCAGTCCGGTGTGTGAGAAACCTTCCCCGGCGGGAGCTGCCTTCAGAGCCTGCAGTTCAGATTCCTCTGAGCAGCGGCGTCTGCAGCGTCCGGCCTGGTGACAACAGACAAACCATGGAGACATTTTATATACTCGGCGTTTGGGTATTGAATTATCTAGGTAACAGGCGGGAATTGCTGACGGGTCTCAGTAAAACTCCTACCACTATTCAACCCAATCTGCAACCCTGACTGTTAACCTTAGCCCCTACCTGTAGTATAGCCCCAACCTGAATTTAAACGTTGTCGGGCGCCTAAATCCCTTAGGATGCTTAGAAATGTACAGCCTTAGACTGCAATGCACCTGGAACCGCCTCGGTGAGTTACTTACAGATGAAATAATCTCCTGAAATGTGATTGTCTCGTTGCAGGTGCAGCGCTGGGGGACTCGGTCCAGTCCAGGGAGCCCCAGGTCTCTGGAAGAGAAGGAGACACAGTGACACTCCGTTGTTCTTATGATACCAGCTACACCGGGTCCGTTTATCTTCACTGGTACCGGCAGTTTCCCAGCCAAGCCCCGCAGTACATTCTCCAAAGAGGAGCAAAGGGGAGCACGGTCAGTGATACCGCGGATTTCGCCAAGCAGAGGTTTTCCTCCCAGGCTGGTGACAGCTCCACAGCTCTGAACATCACAGCCCTGCAGCCGGCGGACAGCGCGGTCTATTACTGCGCCCTGCAGCGCGCACCGTGAGAGAATCGCACCGCAGAGCCGTACAAAAACCCTCCCAGCCGGGCTGCAGGGGAAGTTACAGAGACGAACACCTGTAGCCTGCAGCCTCGGGGAGAGACAGTAACTGAGCCGCTTAAAAATGCAAATGCCTTAAGAGTTCAGCGTTTATTTAAAGAGCGGATTGAAACATCTCTCTGGCAAAATATGATGGGCATGATCTTTAATTAGGAGAGTATGAATAGGCCTGTTCCTAGTTTAGGGGATGATTTATATTCGTGCAGTGTCGGAGAAAAACCCGGGTGTAGTTAAACAAGGGTTAAATGTCAGTAACAAGAGAGGTGAAGTGAAGGATCGTTGAAAATACAAATTGAGAGAAAAATGTGAATAAAAACACATTTTAACAAGGGAAAATATGCTGTTCAATAACTCATTGATGGCGAAATGGGGTAAAATATGCAAATTAAGAATGGGGATAATAGTTAGAAATACGCATTTTTGAGTGGTGGGGTAAAGCTGCAGTTACCAGCTCGTCATGGGTGAAAAACACTCCTGTGCTACACAAATTAACATGTTAGGCGGATTTCTTGGGAAGCTATTTAATTGCCACAAACCTTTGACGAGAATATATATTGAGAGCTGGGAACTTTTAGCTTCTCGTACGGTAAAGTCGTGGCAAAGCATCGCCATCTGCGGGTGTAAAACACAAACCCAGGTTGTCATTTGAAGCCTTGCCAGGCTGTGCAGGTTTTCGGTTGAAATCAGGCTGACAGCAAAGGCAGTCGGGGAAAGAGGAAAATAATTAACAATAAATTCTTTCAAGAGTTCTGGGCGGGCATTTCAAATGAGGCGAACACAGCTCGGCGTCCTCCTCCCATTGACATTTCTTCTAATAACTCCAGACCTTATTGCTGAACAGTCACTAGATGAGCTAGAAAGCCTTCCCTCCCTCTTTGACAGCCAGGGAAACTGAGGCAGGGAGGATCACCCACTGTCGGACAGCGAGTCCGGAGCAGAGCAGGTCTCTAGTCCCAGACCGCGCTCCTCTTCGCCACCCGCCCTTTCTGCTGCTCTTCAGACCAGGAATATCTCAGCTGCGGGCTGACCGGAACCGGCTGGTTGCCGCCTCTGCGCTGAGTTCCCCAAACTCCTCCCTCCTCCCCGCCCTCGGTTTCTTCATCACTTCCCCACGGCTGTAGCTGGCCGGAGAGACACGGAGCCAATCTCCCTCTGCGCACAACGTCTGCGCGCTGGGAGCTCGCTCGCCGGAGGAGACACTATGGAGATGTGCGTTACTCTCAGCATCTGGACATTCAGTCTCCTAGGTAACGGGGCGGGATTTCAAAGAGCCCGAAGGGAACCAGACACTCAATTCCCGTTGACCTGTGAACCGAGCCCTGAACTGACCCCTTCCCTGAGCTGTGCCCTTACCCCAGACTGACCCGAACGGTAATGCTGGACCGGAACAGCGCATGTCCTTCACCCTGCCCGGAAATCCTGACTTACACCCGGGTCTGATTCTCACCGCTAAACCCTGACCCTTACTATGCTCAGGGCACTGATTCCGCTAGAGTCAGGCTTCTAAATCCCTTAGGTTCCCTTAAAATCCCTTCAACCGCAACGCGCGTGGAATCATTCCCAGGGCCCAGCTGCAGGTGAAATGTCCTTGAACGTGTCTGGCTTGTTGCAGGTGCTGCGCTGGGCGATTCCATCCAGTCCCAGGAAACCGAAGTGTCGAGATCGGCGGGAGACTCCGTGACACTCAGCTGTTCTTACACCAGCACCAGTAGCTATGTCTATCTGTACTGGTACCGGCAGTTTCCAGCTCAGGCCCCGCAGTACATTCTCTATAGAGGAGCAAAGGGGAGCAGTGCTAGTGATACCGCGGATTTCGCCAAGCAGAGGTTCTCCTCCGACGCTGGTGACAGCTCCACAGCTCTGAACATCACCGCCCTGCAGCCGGCGGACACAGCGGTGTATTACTGCGCTCTGGGTGTCGCACAGTGACAGAGCCACACAGGGCAGCCGTACAAAAACCTCCCTCCCAGCTGCAGCCGGTGTTAGGCGCATTGAAGCTGGCAGCAGAGGCGCTGGGGAGTTTCGCTGCACTGTTAAAAACACGGATCATGACGCGGTTGGGAGCAGCCAGGTTACTGCTTCCACATCTCCCCCGACGCCGAATCCTGATTGAAGCAGTTGCATTAAAACACCAGCACTGGAGAATATACAGGGCAGGGTTGCAGTGGAGAAACATCTTATGGAATATAGAGGATTAGGATGGGAAGGGACCTCGGGAGGTATCTAGTCACACCCACTGCTCAAAGCAGGATCAACCCTCATCACACCATCCCAGCCAGGGCTTTGTCAAGCCAGGCCTTAGAAACCACTCAGGACGCAGATTTCACCACCTCCCTAGTGTCGTAGGAGCGCTCAGAGCTCTCCTAAATAAAGACTTGAGTGCGCAGTTCTTTGAGGCAGTTTATTAGGAGCAGCTGCAGAAGTGTCGGTCACCCTAAGGCTCCCGAGGATTTCCGCCTTACAGACTGACATCACTAAGTTATATACAGTACAGCAGACAAAGAAACACAGACAAAGATGACGTATTCGATACTTTTCCGTTAGCTCAACCTTTTCTACACTGAGATATACTAAGAAAGTCCTCCGTATTGCTGATTGAACAGGCCCTGGTTACCAGAACAACTATCTTCTGGAGCCAGCTAGCCTTGTCCCCTTATCTACTGACAACCGCAAAAACCTGCAACATTTGCAAATTGTACCTGTTTGAAGGCTACGAAAGCTCCTAAAAATCCCAGATGGAACCTTTGGCAGACAGGATGGCGTCTTAAAAGCTGAATACAAAATAGAATATAGATTTGATATGAAAGTAGGATGCAAAATGGAGTATATAAAAACGTTTCCTTCCACACTGGGGAACCCATTCCAGTGCTTCTTCACCTTCCTAGGGAAAAAACTTTTGCTAATATCCAACCTAGTCCTCTTAAGAGCATTTTCTCCTCATCCACTGGGGTTCCTGTCAAACAACAAATATAAAAATGCCGCTTTCCCAGCCCAGGGACCTAACCACCAGCTCCTTCTTCTTACCCCGACGTCACCCCTTTGCCAGCTGCAGACTGAGCAGAACTCACCGTGTTTCCTGTGTCTGTGCAGAGTTTCCCAACCCCTCCCTCCTCCTCCAGTCCGGTTTGTGATCAACACCTGTTCCCGGCTGAGGGGCTGCCTTCAATCGGTGCAGTGTGGGAGAAAATCCTGTGTGTGGTAAAACAAGGATTAAATGTCACTGAGAATAGAGATGACGTGAACAGTAGTTGAAAATACAAATTGAGATTAAAAATGTGAATACAAATATCTTTGAAAAGGGGGAATGTGCTGTTCAGTAACTCACTGATGGTGAAATGGGGTAGAACATGCACGTTAAAATGTGGGGGAAATAGTTAGAAATATTCATTTTCGAGTGATGGGGTAAAGCTGCAGTTACCAAGTCCTCACGGTGAAAAACACTGCTGCGTTATAGAAACTGACATGTTAGGCGGATTTCTTGGGAACCTATTTAATTGCTACAAACCTTTGACAAGAATTTACGTGGAAAGCTGGGAACTCTTAGCTTCTCGTATAGCAAAGCATCGCCATCTGCGGGTGTAAAACACAAACCCAGGCTGTCATTTGAAGCCCTGTCAGGCTGTGCAGGTTTTCGGGTGAAATCAGGCTGACAGCAAAGACAGTCGGGGAAAGGCGAAAAGAATTACCAATAAATTCTTTCAAGAGTTCTGGGCGGGCATTTCAAATGAGGCGAACAGAGCTCGGCGTCCTCCGCCCATTAAAATTTCTTTTACTAACTCCAGACCTTATTGCTGAACAGTCACTGGATGAGCTAAAAACCTTCCCTCCCTCTTTGACAGCCAGGGAAACTGAGGCAGGGAGGATCACCCACTGTCGGACAGCGAGTGCGGAGCAGAGCAGGTCTCTAGTCCCAGACCGCGCTCCTCTTCGTCACCCGCCCTTTCTGCTGCTCTTCAGACCAGGAATATCTCAGCTGCGGGCTGACCGGAACCGGCTGTTTGCTGCCTCTGCGCTGAGTTCCCCAAACTCCTCCCTCCGCCCCGCCCTCGGTTTCTTCATCACTTCCCCACGGCTGTAGCTGCCCGGAGAGACACGGAGCGAATCTCCCTCTGCGCACAACGTCTGCGCGCTGGGAGCTCGCTCGCCGGAGGAGATACTATGGAGATGTGGGTTACTCTCAGCATCTGGACATTCAGTCTCCTAGGTAACCTGGCGGGATTTCAAAGAGCCCTAAGGAAACCAGACACTCAATTCCCGTTGACCTGTGAACCGAGCCCTGAACTGACCCCTTCCCCGAGCTGTGCCCTTACCCCAGACTGACCCGAACGGTAATGCTGGACCGGAACAGCGCATGTCCTTCACCCTGCTCTGAAATCCTGACTTACACCCGCGTCTGATTCTTACCGCTAAACCCTGACCCTTACTCTGCTCAGGGCATTGATTGCTCCAGAGTCAGGCGCTTAAATCCCTTAGGTTGCTTTGAAATCCCTTCAACCGCAACGCACGTGGAATCATTCCCAGGGCTCAGCTGCAGGTGAAATGTCCTTGAACGTGTCCGGCTTGTTGCAGGTGCTGCGCTGGGCGATTCCATCCAGTCCCAGGAAACCGAAGTGTCGAGATCGGTGGGAGACTCCGTGACACTCAGCTGTGCTTACACCAGCACCAGTAGCTATGTCATTCTGTACTGGTACCGGCAGCTTCCAGACCAGGCCCCGCAGTACATTCTCTATCGAGGAGCTAAATCCAGGAGCCAATACAGTAATACCGCGGATTTCGCCAAGCAGAGGTTCTCCTCCCAGGCTGGTGACAGCTCCACAGCTCTGAACATCGCAGCCCTGCAGCCGGCGGACACGGCGGTGTATTACTGCGCTCTGTGGGTAGCACAATGACAGAGCCACACAGGGCAGCCGTACAAAAACCCTCCCTCCCAGCTGCAGCCGATGTTAGGCGCATTGAGGCTGGCAGCAGAGGCGCTCGGGAGTTTCGCTGCACTGTTAAAACACGGATCATGACGCGGTTGGAAGCAGCCAGGTTACTGCTTCCACATCTCCCCCGACGCCGAATCCTGATTGAAGCAGTTGCATTAAAACACCAGCACTGGGGAATATACAGGGCAGGATTGTAGTGAAGAAACATTTTATGGAATTATAGAGGATGAGGGTTGGCAGGTACGTCAAGGGGTATCTAGTCACACCCACTGCTCAAAGTAGGACCAACCCCAGATAAATCAGCCCAGCCAAGGCTTTGTCAAGGCGGTGGTGAAAAACCTGTCAGGACGCAGATTTTACCACCTCGCTAGGTAACCCATTCCAGCGCTTCACCACCCTCCTAGGGGAAAAGCTTTTCCTAATATCCAACCACACCTCTTCACAGTATTTTGTTATCAGCCACTGGGGTTCTTTATAAAACAACAAGGGAAAAAATCCCTCTCTTGTTGTCCGGTCTTCCACACCCACAGAAGGGTTTTCCCCGTGGTACCAGTTCAAAAACTGTCTCCGTTTCCGAAGCAGAAGGACTATGAACAGCTCAGTCTGTTCTTTATGTATCTCGGGTCTGTGACCTTGACGGCATGTAACAGGCGATCATCACAGAGAGGGTCAGTGCTCGGCCAGAGCTTCCAAAGGCTGGGTTTGTGCCGGGGAACTGGCTGTCACCGATCCCGAGGTGTTCTCCAGGGAAAAACCCCCAGCGTTTTTAGTTCTCAAAGCCCTATTTTGTCTCGCCTGCACAGAGGGAAACGCAGTCACCGAGATATTAGCTGGTTTCCCACGGTTACACAGGGGGTCTATACCCGAGCTGGGACTCGAAGCCAGGCTGCCTGTATCCCAGCCCCGAGACCTAACCACCAGCTCCTCCTTCTTACCCAACGTCACCCCTTCGCCAGCTGCAGACTGAGCAGATCTCACCGTGTTTCCTGTGTCTGTGCAGAGTTTCCCAACCCCTCCCTCCTCCCCCAGTCCGGTGTGTGAGAAACCTGCCCCGGCGGGAGCTGCCTTCAGAGCCTGCAGTTCAGATTCCTCTGAGCAGCGGCGTCTGCAGCGTCCGGCCTGGTGACAACAGACAAATCATGGAGACATTTTATATACTCGGCGTTTGGGTATTGAATTATCTAGGTAACAGGCGGGAATTGCTGACGGGTCTCAGTAAAACTCCTACCACTATTCAACCCAATCTGCAACCCTGACTGTTAACCTTAGCCCCTACCTGAATTTAAACGTTGTCGGGCGCCTAAATCCCTTAGGACGCTTAGAAATTTATAGCTTTGGCCTGCAATGCACCTGGAACCGCCTCGGTGAGTTACTTACAGGTGAAATGATCTCCTGAAATGTGATTGTCTCGTTGCAGGTGCAGCGCTGGGGGACTCGGTCCAGTCCAGGGAGCCCCAGGTCTCTGGAAGAGAAGGAGACACAGTGACACTCCGTTGTTCTTATGAGACCAGCTACACCGGGTTCGTTTATCTTCACTGGTACCGGCAGTTTCCCAGCCAAGCCCCGCAGTACATTCTCTATAGAGGAGCAAAGGGGAGCACGGTCAGTGATACCGCGGATTTCGCCAAGCAGAGGTTTTCCTCCCAGGCTGATGACAGCTCCACAGCGCTGAACATCGCAGCCCTGCAGCCGGCGGACACAGCGGTGTATTACTGCGCCCTGCAGCGCGCACCGTGAGAGAATCGCACCGCAGAGCCGTACAAAAACCCGCCCAGCCGGGCTGCAGGGGAACTTACAGACACGAACACCTGTAGCCTGCAGCCTCGGGGAGAGACAGTAACTGAGCCGCTTAAAAATGCAACTGACTTAAGAGTTCAGCGTTTATTTAAAGAGCTGCTTTAAATAGCGCCCTGGAATAATATGATGGGCATGATCTTTAATTAGGACAGTATGAATAGGCCTGTTCCTAGTTTAGGGGACGATTTATATTGGTGCAGTGTCGGAGAAAAACCCGGGTGTAGTTAAACAAGGGTTAAATGTCAGTAACAAGAGAGGTGAAGTGAAGGATCGTTGAAAATACAAATTGAGAGAAAAATGTGAATAAAAATACATTTTAACAAGGGAAAATATGCTGTTCAATAACTCATTGATGGCGAAATGGGGTAAAATATACAAATTAAGAATGTGGATAATAGTTAGAAATACGCATTTTTGAGTGGTGGGGTAAAGCTGCAGTTACCAGCTCGTCATGGGTGAAAAACACTCCTGTGTTACAGAAATTAACATGTTAGGCGGATTTCTTGGGAAGCTATTTAATTGCCACAAACCTTTGACGAGAATATAAGATGAGAGCTGAGAACTCTTAGCTTCTCGTCCGGTAAAGTCGTGGCAAAGCATCGCCATCTGCGGGTGTAAAACACAAACCCAGGTTGTCATTTGAAGCCCTGTCAGGCTGTGCAGGTTTTCGGCTGAAATCAGGCTTACAGCAAAGACAGTTGGAGAAAGAGGAAAATAATTACCAATAAATCCTTTCACGAGTTCTGGGCGGGCATTTCAAATGAGGCGAACAGAGCTCGGCGTCCTCCTCCGATTAACATTACTTCTAATAACTCCAGACCTTATTGCGGATACACACCGACCCGGACTTTCCTGACCTGTGACAGGGGTTCTCCACTAGGGGTCCATCAACTCAGCCAGAGATTGGCCTTGTTTTACAACAGGCTACGTAAAAACACGGGGGAAGTCAGCACAGACTAAAATTTCATAGACAATGCGGTGTTTATGCTGCTCTATAAACTATACAAGGAAATTAAATACAATATTTCTAATCCAATTGATTTATTGGATAATTAAACGGTACAGATGAGCTAGAAGGCCATTGTTCCGAGGTAATGCGCTGTGATACAAAACGAGAGATAAAAACACAGAAGTGATCACGTAGTTCTAAGGGAGGCGGACCTTGGGGTACACCAGACAAATCAGACTGCTCGGAGGGGCCCAGCAGTCTAGGCAGGCGGAGAACCACGGCTGTCACAATGACACCCGAGTGCTTCAAGAAACCTGAACAGTCACTGGATGAGCTAAAAACCTTCCCTCCCTCTTTGACAGCCAGGGAAACTGAGGCAGGGAGGATCACCCACTGTCGGACAGCGAGTCCGGAGCAGAGCAGGTCTCTAGTCCCAGACCGCGCTCCTCTCCGCCACCCGCCCTTTCTGCTGCTCTTCAGAACAGGAATATCTCAGCTGCGGGCTGACCGGAACCGGCTGTTTGCCGCCTCTGCGCTGAGTTCCCCAAACTCCTCCCTCCTCCCCGCCCTCGGTTTCTTCATCACTTCCCCACGGCTGTAGCTGCCCGGAGAGACACGGAGCTAATCTCCCTCTGCGCACAACATCTGCGCGCTGGGAGCTCGCTCGCCGGAGGAGACACTATGGAGATGTGCGTTACTCTCAGCATCTGGACATTCAGTCTCCTAGGTAACGGGGCGGGATTTCAAAGAGCCCGAAGGGAACCAGACACTCAATTCCCGTTGAGCTGTGAACCGAGCCCTGAACTGACCCCTTCCCTGAGCTGTGCCCTTACCCCAGACTGACCCGAACCGTAATGCTGGACCGGAACAGCGCATGTCCTTCACCCTGCCCGGAAATCCTGACTTACACCCGGGTCTGATTCTTACCGCTAAACCGACTCTTTCCGAGCCCAGAGCACTGATTGCTCCAGAGTCAGGCGCCTAAATCCCTTGGGTTTCTTTGAAATCCCTTCAACCTTAACGTACGTGTAATCATTCCCAGGGCCCAGCTGCAGGTGAAATGTCCTTGAACGTGTCTGGCTTGTTGCAGGTGCTGCGCTGGGCGATTCCATCCAGTCCCAGGAAACCGAAGTGTCGAGATCGGTGGGAGACTCCGTGACACTCAGCTGTGCTTACACCAGCACCAGTAGCTATGTCTATCTGTACTGGTACCGGCAGCTTCCAGACCAGGCCCCGCAGTACATTCTCTATAGAGGAGCTAAATCCAACAGCCGGTACAGTAATACCGCGGATTTCGCCAAGCAGAGGTTCTCCTCCCAGGCTAGTGACAGCTCCACAGCTCTGAACATCACCGCCCTGCAGCCGGCGGACACAGCGGTGTATTACTGCGCTCTGCGTGTCGCACAGTGACAGAGCCACACAGGGCAGCCGTACAAAAACCCTCCCTCCCAGCTGCAGCCTACGTTAGGCGCATTGAGGCTGGCAGCAGAGGCGCTCGGCAGTTTTGCTGCACTGTTAAAAACACGGATCATGACGCGGTTGGGAGCAGCCAGGTTACTGCTTCCACAGCTCCCCCGACGCCGAATCCTGATTGAAACAGTTGCATTAAAATACCAGCACTGGAAAATATACAGGGCAGGATTGCAGTGAAGAAACATCTTATGAAATTATAGAGGATGAGGGTTGAAAAGAACCTCAGGGGTTCATCGAGTCACACCCTGCTCAAAGCAGGACCAACCCTAAAAACCTCTAAGGATAGAGATTCCATTTCCCTCCCTAGGTAACACATTCCACTGCTTCATCACCCTGCTACCGAATAAGTTTTCCCTCTGTTTAGCCTCGTCCTCTTAAGACCATTTTCTCATCATCCACTGGGGTTGCTTGTGAAACAACAGATGTAAAAATACCTGAATCCCAGCCCAGAGACCTAACCACCAGCTTCTCCTTCTTTCCTCAACGTCACCCCTTTGCCAGCTGCAGACTGAGCAGATCTCACCGTGTTTCCCAACCCCTCCCTCCTCCCCCAGCCTGGTGTGTGAGAAACCTTCCCCGGCGGGAGCTGCCTTCAGAGCCTGCAGTTCAGATTCCTCTGAGCAGCGGCGTCTGCAGCGTCCGGCCTGGTGACAACATACAAATCATGGAGACATTTTATATACTCGGCGTTTGGGTATTGAATTATCTAGGTAACAGGCGGGAATTGCTGACGGGTCACAGTAAAACTCCTACCACTATTCAACCCAATCTGCAACCCTGACTGTTAACCTTAGCCCCTACGTTTAGTCTAGCCCCAACCTGAATTCAAACGGGCGCCTAAATCCCTTAGGATCCGTAGACATTTAGAGCCTTGCACTGCAATGCACCTGGAACCGCCTCGGTGAGTTACTTACAGATGAAATGATCTCCTGAAATGTGATTGTCTCGTTGCAGGTGCAGCGCTGGGGGACTCGGTCCAGTCCAGGGAGCCCCAGGTCTCTGGAGGAGAAGGGGACACTGTGACACTGCTGTTCTTATGATACCAGCTCTACTGGGTACGTTTATCTGTACTGGTACCGGCAGTTTCCCAGCCAAGCCCCGCAGTACATTCTCTGGAGAGGAGCGAAGCAAGCCAGAGGTCGGAGTCACACCGCGGATTTTGCCCAGCAGAGGTTCTCCTCCCAGGCTGGTGACAGCTCCACAGCTCTGAACATCGCAGCCCTGCAGGTGTCAGACACCGCGGTGTATCTCTGCGCCCTGCGTGTGGCACGGTGGCAGAGCCACACGGCAGAGCTGTGCAAAACCCCGTCCTTTCATTGCTGCGAGCTGAAATGAAGCCCTTGGAGGCTGGAGTCCGCGCCGCGCAAAAAGGATGTTTAAGAACACATTCGCCAGACCGAAGGCGGGTTTCAAAGTCTCCTGCGCCCCCCGCCCCCAACTCGGTATTCAAACAGCTCCATTGAAATGTCCCCCTTGCAGAATATAAAGTGCCTTGGCTCTGCCAGGAAACATCGTAGAAATGTTTTCCCATTATATACTGGGGCAGTTTATAAGAGATCCTGAATGTCAAAGCATCAAGTTATTGAAGGGTGTGCGATACATTATGGCAGTTAAAATATATATGCCTCCCTGTGGTTGCAAACCATCAGGTTATTGCAATGTGTGGGATAAAACCAAGGCGGTTACACACACACACACACACACACACACACACACACACACACACCCTGTTTGTGGTTGCGCAGAGTATACTGTAGCGACCGATTTCAAACTGGCCAGAATCAACTCTCTATTCAAACATAAACCAAAACTACATCGGTGCGTGATAACTTGTAAAATAGGATTACAGCGAGCTTCTCTTTGCACCTTGGGGGAAAAGAACAGGCGAGCAGCTACCTACCGGTGGAAAAACCTTCTAGCGAAATCATTCCATGTCCTCTTCGTTTTAGTTTTTTTTTTAAATGAGAGCAAAAGTGGAAAAATAAAACAATTCTAGAGACTTTCGCTGGGAATTTCAGAGGAGTTTAGGGAGTTAGACAACGAATTTATCCTTTGAAAACCCCCAGGAGTCATTCCTGATGAAGGTATGTTCTTTTGTGATTGGCAGCACAATAATATCTGGGAGCTTCAAGACATGTAGGTCCTCGGAATCCCTATGCGAGGCAGAGCCGTAGTAAAATGGCTCTTTTGCAGAGTGGGAAATCGAGGCAGAGAGAAGTTATCTGGCGTGCCCAACTCACACAAGTAATCTTTGACAGATCTGGGAACTGAAGCCAGATCTCCTGAGTCAAAAACCAGCTTCTTCTCCACAAAATCAGCCTTACTTTTTCAGTCTCAGAACTCGGTTATCTGCAGACTCTCCTGTTATAAGACTTGTCTGTTCTGAGTTTCCTAAACCCTTCCATCTTCCTTCTGATAAACCCTCCCCAGCTGCCTTCAGAGAAGTGAAGTGTAGAATCCTCTTCGGAGGAGAATCGGAGCGTCAAACATGGTCGCCATAGGAGACATCGTAGAAACATGTTTTCTTCTCATTTTTCGGCTATTTCAGCACGTAAGTAAAAAGGCTCGAATTTTCAAATTGTCTGAGAAATGTAGGTGCCCAACTCCCATTGGTCCGAACCCTAGCAATAACCCTACCTCCAAGCGCAACGCTCAACTCTTTGACCTCTAATCCTGGTTCAAATTCACACCCTTGATCGTTCCAAGAGTCATCTTGCAGTGAAGCTGTTTGAATAAACACTTCATCTTCCAGGGGATGTGGAAGAAGAAAATGGAAAGCAACACAGTCAGCGCCCCCCACCCCCTAGCAATTACATCTCAGCTCCATTAAAAAAGCCCCATGCTAGCCAGAGGTATCTCCAGTTTAGAGATGGGGAGAAAGGCAGAGAAATATCTGAGGACGTAGAACCACAGAAGACGAGGGTGGGAAGGGACCTCAGGCGGTATCTAGTCCAGCCCCCTGCTCAAAGCAGGGCCAACCCCCAACTAAATCATCACCAGCCTTCTTCGCCCACCCCTGTACCCAAGCGTGAGACCCTGTGTCAGGAACTCCTCCCTGAGCGCTGCCTTCCGAGGAGTGAAATTTCTCTTCGCCGCAGCTGAGGGCGTCAGCCTGGGTCGCTCTTGGAGAAGCCATGGGGCCCTGTTTTCTTCTCATCATTTGGATATTTACCCGTCTAGGTAATTTGGCGAGGGGGTTCCGAGGATGTTTAAGGGAGTTAGACGCCTAAATTCCATTCAACTTTCACCCCAACCCATTCCTAACCCTAAACCCCACATTGCTCCTTCCTCTCACCATCGCCCTGACCCTAATTCCAGTTCGTGCTGCGCACCTAGACCTTTGAAAGCTCTCAGCCCTGAACCGTGTCCAGACGGTGTCCTGGAGGGTGACTGTGCTTGTCTCGTTTCAGGGGCTGCGATGGGCGATTCGATCCAGTCCAAAACACCCCCGGGGTCTGGAGCAGAAGGAGACGCGGTGTCGCTCAGCTGTTCTTACGAAACCAGCTCTGCCGGCTTGGTCTATTTGAACTGGTACCGCCACTATCCGAATCGAGCCCCGCAGTACATCCTCAAGCGAGGAGCGAAGAGAGCCCGGGGTTACACGCACACCGCCGATTTCGCCAAGGAGAGGTTTGCTTCCCAGGCGGATGACAGCGCCACGGTTCTGAACATCACAGCCCTGGGGCTGGCGGACACAGCGGTGTATTACTGCGCCCTGGAAAGCGCACAGTGACACAGCCCCGCAGGAGAGCCGTACCAAAACCCTCCCTTTCCTGCAGCGCCGGAGGTTGCAGGCACTGAAGCTGCACGCAGCCCGCTGGGGGCCGGTTATCAGCTGCCGGTGCTGGCCTGATGGAAATTTCCTTCTTCCAAGTCCCCGCCAAATTAAATCCTTGGTTAAGCAGCTACCTTAAATCGACACCCCTGGAGAAGCCTAGACGTGTGGGGCTGGAAGAGGCCCCTGCACTCAAGGTATTATCTCTTCTAGACCACCCTGGCAGCTGTCTGTGGAGCCTGTTCTGAAAAACCTCCGCTGACTCCACAGTCTTCCCAGGCAATTTATTCCAGTGCTTAACCACCCTGACAGAAAGGAAGTTTTTCTAATGTCCGACCTAACCCTCTCTTGCTGCAGTTTAAGCCCATTGCTTCTTGTCCTGTCCTCAGAGGTTAAGAAGAACAGTGTTCACCCAGCTCCTTGTAACAACCTTTTCTTCACTTGAACACTGTTATCAAGTCCCCCCTCGGTCTTCTTTTCTCCAGACTAAACAAACCCATTTTTTTTCAACCTTTCCTCATGTTTTCTAGACCTTTCATCATTTTTCTTGCTCTTCTCTGGTCGTTCTCCAGATTGTCCACATCTTTCCTGCAATGTGGGTACCCAGAACTGGAGACAGTACTTCAGCGGAGGCCTTGGAATAGAGCTGAAGAATTATTTCTAGTGCCTTGCTTACAAAACTGCCGCAAATACACCCCCAGAATCGTGTTCACTTTTTTTGGAACAGTGTTGCAATGTTGACTCATATTTAGCTTGTGATCCACTATGACCCCCAAATCCTCTTCCACAGCACTCCTTCCTAGGCATGTCCCATGTTGCACGTGTGCAACTGATTGCTCCTTCCTACCTGGAGCACTTTGCGTTTGGCCTTATCTGAATTTCATCCTATTAAATTCAGACCATTTCTCCAGTTTTTCGAGATCATTTTGAATTTTAATCCTGTCCTCCAAAGCATTTACAACCCCTCCCAGCTTGACATCCTCCCAACCTCCCTACATATGCTCTCTATGCCATTAGCTAAATAATTGATGAACAGAACCCGACCCAGAACTGATCCCTGTCAGACCCCGCTGGATATGCCCTTCCGCATCTGTAGGTACCTGTTGTTGGGAATAGCCACAGTTTTGGACTCCCTAGAGACACCTCACTGTTCACATTTAAAAGGGAATCACATTTCTGGCTGATTTTTAAGGAAACAGTTATTCCTTTTTATAAAGCACCCTACCGCACATGGATAGAGTAAAGAGCTCTGTCTGTGCAGGCTGTGGGGTAAATACATGGTGATGCAGCATCATCTGCTGGTGCAAAGTGTAAATACACGTTTTGTCTTTTGAAGTACTTCTGTGTTCTTTGTATTTTGAGCTTTCCCAAGTTCCTGTCCTGCACATTAACCAGACAGACCATCCTTTGTTAGTTCCAAGCAGAAGAAGGATGCAGCCTCTTCTGAAACAGTTGTAAGATTATACAAGAATTGCTGGGTGTGTTGCCTGAGATGGAAATTTTGCTAAACTCCACTAACGTCTAATGAGCAACAGATTTAAAGACCAGAAGACCATTAGATCATGACCCCTTGTATACCATAGGCCACAGAATTTCACCTGGTCTTTTTTGTAGTTATCCCGGTAATTTATGTCTGACTAAAGCATCTCTTCCTTACAGTATCACTGCTGGGGCAACCCACAAATCGGAGGTGGAGACCAACAACAATAATAATTATTGGTATGTCTTGGAGATTGCATTATTGTGGTGCCCAGAAGTCAGATTTTTAAAGGTGTTTAGGTGCTCAACACCCATACATTTCAATGGTACTTACATACCTTTAAAAGTGGGCCCCTTCGTTTCCTTGTGCCTCAATTCCTCACCTGTAAAATGGGGATAAAAATCCTTCCTGTGACTAGTAAGCTGTGTAAGACAGAAAATGCTTTTTTTTTGTTAATTTTGTGTGTGTGTGTGTCTGTAAATGTGTCTGTGATATATAGGATGATAAGAATAAGGCTACACAGACAAAGCACCTCCACCCCTTCGGCAAGCAAGCTATTATCCCTCTGCAGAGGATGAAAGTTTAAAGGGACCTTTTGATCTGCAAGATCTTGCGATAGGTTAAAAAAAAAATCCCCCTTAATCCTCTATTTCCTTTGCTGCCATAGCAACGAAACTGTCATGCGATCTTCGCAGATAAGGCAGAAGTGGTGAGGGGCTGAGGCATTCAGAGCTACTTCTGTCATAATAGGCAGTATTATCTCTCTAGCCTCAGGCCAGAGCAGCCAGAGCAACCTACAAACAAAAGAAGATGACCCTACGGAGTGTCATGAATGGGCTCAGCTGTCTCTTATTGTCCCTATGCTGTGAGTAACCCCACTTATTGTCTATTTTAAATGTATTGTTATTGTAGCACCTCCAGCCTCTAGCTGAAATCAGGACCCCAGCCTGTATAGATGGGTAGTGAGAGAGAGTCCCTGCCCTAAATAGACAAACTCTGGGGAAAAGGAAGTTCTATTATCCCTGTTTTACAGAGAGACCCAGAGAGATCACAACAGAGATTTACAAAGATGCCTTAGGGATTTGGAGGCCAACTGTCTGCGACACTTAATGGCAATGGATTGTCCAAATCTTTTAGTTGTCTCAGCCTAAGCAAGTGGCTGAAAGTCTCCCAGAGAGTCTGTAGTGGGACTTGAAGTTCATAGAATCATAGAAGAGTAGAGTTGGAAGGGACCTCAGGAGGTCATCTCGTCCAGTCCCCTGCTCAAAGCAGGACCAACCCCAACTAAATCATCCCAACCAGGGCTTTGTCAATCCAGGCCTTAAAAACCTCTAAGGATGGAGATTCCACCGTCTCCTTAGGTAATCCATTCCAAGTTAAATCCAGGTGTCCTCAGTCCCACTTCACCTCCTTCAATACGAGACCAGCACCCGTCCTCTGCCATCATCATTGCCAGCTAACCAGCTCCAGTTTTTGATGGTCTATCTTTTACCCGCATTTATTGTTTATTATTTTATTGAACTCTCTCTTATTCCCTTTCCCAAGGTGGCATCTGCCTGGCTGAAGTGACCCAGCCCCCTGACCAGAGCGGTGCTGAGTTGACGGATGCAAAGATCCAATGCAAGCATGACGTTCCAGATGGGAATTACGATTCCATTTACTGGTATTATCGGAAGGCCAGCATGGAATTGACTTATATTATTCACAGCTACCGTGATGAGAGACACTCAGGACGCTACGGAATCTATGTTGACCGTGCAAACAGCTCCAGCATTTTAACCATCAGGACTCTACAGCCAGGAGATGGGGCTGTATATTATTGTGCCTTGCAACATACACACTAGTTCATCTGCGGCAACACCCTGAACAAAAACTGCCGGTGAACAAAGAGGTCACTGAAAAGACTTCTGGTGAATTCAGTGGTGCTGATCAGGTGATTGAAGAGAACCATGTGCATGAATTCTGGCTGAAAGAGAATTCTAGTGCTTAGCCCTAGCCATATCTGGGGTTAGAGATGGACCAAATTCCTCAGGGAAGGTTGGTCACAGGCTACAAAATAGATAGAGAGACAAGATGAGTGAGGCAATATCTTTTGGTTGATCAGAGTCTATTGGTGAAAGAGACCAGCTTTTGAGCTCCATAGTTTTCAGTGAAAGCTTTTCTCTTTCACCAGCAGAGGCTGGTCAGATAAAAGACATTATCTCTCCCACCTTTTCTTATCCTGGGACCTACATGGCTACAACTACATTGGAAACAAAACAAAAACACAGGTAATGAGAAGACATTGACCAAATGCAAACGAGGCTTTAAAAGATAAGAAATACAGGTTCTGAATAAGATTTCTTGTTAACCCTTGTATGGAAAGTTCATGTATGTTAATGATAAAATCAAGTGTTTTTTTTTTTTTTTTAATTCTGTGTCCAGTTCTTGTCACCCACATTTAAGAAGGAAAGCGGAATAGGAGAAGGGCTACTAAGACATGCAGGGAAATTGAGAGCTGATTTTAGTATTGAAAGGGCTTGGTTTATTTGGCCTAGCAAAATGAAGGCTGACAGGGGATTTGATTACTATCTATAAATGCATCAGGAAGGCACCTAGAATGTCCTTTAATGACTGAATTGGTTTCTTTAAATAATTGGATGGTATATAGACTGGAAAAATATACTTGAGACCATACATCTCACCTCCCCAAATCCTGTAGAAGATTACCCTCAACAGGACTTGAGACTTAAAATCCACGGTGGTGGGAGATTTGAATTCCATGGTGGCTGGTACCAGGTGATGGATAGAGAGATATCTCTGCTCTATTCCTTAACTCTTATGACAATAGCTTCTCTTCCCTTTTGGAGAAGAGTTATAGAACATTTCCTTTTGTTGCCCGTGGGTATAATGCAATTCTGTACAATTTTCAGAAGCTTTATTCTTGTCCACATTCCTAGTGCAATTTATTTCGATAAGGGGTCTACTCAAAAGACCCTTGAAGTGGAAGGAAAGACTCCTTCAAAGGACTTTGAATCAGGCCCAGGTTGAGTCACCTTAAATTTAGCAATGCATGAACTTAAAAAGAAAAGCACCTATTTCCGGTCAGATGAGAGAGCAGCTCATGAAATTCATATCAAAGGGGCTCTCTCACAGCGGCAAACACCTTTGAATTGTCAGCATGCCAGCGCTTCCCCTGGTACTTATCCTAACTCTGAACTGGTCTGGTGAGTTTATGAACCTCATAGTGTCTTATTTCAGCTTTTACTTCTGTTCTTGGCTGATGTTTGCTTAAAAACCAGAGCAGCTTTTCAAATGGAATCTGTGTTTCCTAGGGGTTTTGTAAAAACTCAGTTGTTACTTTGATGTATTTAAAGGACTCACCCAAGGTCAGACAGTCACCCAACCTCTGGAAGAAATAAAGGTGAAGGAAGGGGAATTTGTTACCCTGGATTGTAGCTATAATTCTGGCTTCCCAACCCTGCTGTGGTACAGGCAGGTATCCAGAGGCTCTCCAGAGTTCATTTTGCATGGGGGCTCCAGGCAAGAAGATGTGGAAGAGAGATTCAGGAACCGTTTCAAAGCCAAAGCTAATAAAACCAGCAGGGTTTTCCCTTTGGACATATCTCTGGTTCAGCTGTCTGACTCCGCCACCTATTACTGTGTGTTGAGAGACACGGCATGAAAAACGATAGACCTTTCTTTACAAAATCCCTCCCCCTCAACAAAGCACAAAGAAACAGCACTCAGAAAGAGTGGAAAATTAGGTCTTGTCTACACTTGAAAAATGAATGTGGATTAAGGTAGAGTGCCAATTGAAAGCGCAGTAGAAATTCCTGAAATATCCATGTGTTGACACTCTTGTTCCAGAATAGGAATGTCTTGTTCTTGTCTATCTTAGCACACTTTCAAAGGGGATTAGCACAAAAGCATTTTTGTCCTGAAACACAGCATTTGTGCCAGTAAAACAGTGAACACTTTAAGGCCCTATTTAGAAATAAACTTTAAAGCTATTGTTATTGGACGATGGTCAGAGTGTTTTTAAGGCAAGAGGAAAACATTTGTCCCTGAGATTTTTAAAATGAAAAGCCAAGAGCAAAAGAAAAAGAGTGAATCGAAAAAGGGAAGAAACACAGAAAACATAAACACAGATAGAGACAGAACAAGAAAACCCCCAGAAAATTAAAAGTCTGAAAGCCAATATAAACAAAGGAAAGAGACAGAAGCCCTGCCTCACCCCACAAAACACAAACTAAAACAAAAGAGAAAGACAAACGAAACAACAGAAAGAAAGAAAACCCTTTTCTCTATATAGATATACCACAGTATATTTAAA
Source organism: Emydura macquarii macquarii (assembly GCF_026122565.2). Lineage (NCBI taxonomy): Eukaryota > Metazoa > Chordata > Testudines > Chelidae > Emydura > Emydura macquarii. The sequence goes on along the minus strand of NW_027132643.1, from coordinate 442,125 downwards.
TAAAAAATCTTTTCCAGGTGATTAAAAACAAGAAGCATGAACTTCAGTTTGATATTCAGTGCCCAGGTCCATGAGCCTGACTGAACACTCCAACCGACCATGAGAGGCACCGGACTACCGAGAGACATTTCGCCCCGTACGGACCTATGTATTCTCTTTACTGAACCATACCCCCAATGTCCCCACTGTACACTGAAATGCTCCCTCATGCCCATATATGTCTCTCTCTGTAACCCTTAAGCCCAACATCACCACGCCCCATCTGGGATACTGCAGCCTACCCCACCCCATCACTGCCCTCCCCAGGCCCCCACTCCCACCCCCACGCATGGACTCACTCGCCGCGGAAGTAGACGGGACGGACCTGCCAGCTGACCATAAGGAACACTGGACTAATGAGAGTCATTTCACCCCACATGGACCTATATATTCTCTTTCCTGCTGGAGCCTGCCCCCAATGACTTTACTATGCATTACATTGAAATGTGCCCTCATGCCCACATATGTATCTCCTATCGCCTCTCCCCTGACCTCCACTCTCACCCCCACACAGGGACTCACTCGCCCTCCCTAGCAAATGCCTCCCGGGGACCCCCCCCTCGTGGGGGCACGTCACTGTACCCCCAGACCTCCACCCCCACACATGGACCCACTTGCCTTCCCTGGCAAATACCCCCCCAGGGACCCTCCCTCCTCAACCTCCCAGGGATCCCCTCCACCATGGATAGCGTCCCCCAATCCACATATCCCCCCGTACGCCACTGTACTCCCCAGACCTCCACTCCCACGCATGGATTCACTCGCCTTCCCTGGTAATGCCTCCCAGAGACGCTCCCTCCACGCCAGATAGCGTCCCCCCCATACCCTCCTGCAACCCTCAAGCCCCACACCCCCAGCCCCTCCCACGGGCCACAGCTCACCCTCGATCAGCCCCCATTCCCCCCCACTGCGTGTCATCCCCGGATGCTGTATTGCTGTGCCTTTTGAACCTTGCTTATCGCTTTATTGTTTTGTGCTTAAACATTTGCTAATAAAACGTTTTTCTCTTTCTCGTCTCAGCTCCCCAGGAGGGTAACGCTCCATCTGGTGTTTGGCTGGGTACTCATTAAGAGGGGACAGAGCTGTTTGACAGCTGACTGCTCTGTGTCGGATTGGAGGGCTCTGTGTCTGAGCTGATCCGCAGCATCGCTGTGCGTGGTAAAGACCTCAAAGGCTTGGGGGGCTCCCTCTTGCTGATTTTGAAGACACAGTTATCCAAAAATCTCACTGCTGCCAATCTCCAACCTCTGTCAGCAGCTGCAGGGGCAGGGGCGTGTGATAGAAATCTTTGTATTACAAAGGGCTGAGTGCAAGGCTCCTGGTGTTGGTTTCCTTGCAGAGATGATAACGGGCTGCCTTCTGCTGCTTCTCAGCACCTTCTGCCGAAGTAAATAAAATAAACCATCCTAGAAGAGAACCGTAATTCTGCACTTGGTTTCTGGAGCTGAGTGTGTTCTGGGGTTCTTCTTCCTTTGGTGTGCAGGTTTGTGTGTGTGCATGTATGGTGGCTGTGTTTTCTGTGTTTGTGTAGTTTTTCTGGTGTGTCTTGTTTTCTGTTTTGTTGGATTTTTTCAAAGTGTGTTGTTTTATTTTGTTTCTCAGGTTCTGTTCGTGTTTGTGTGTCCCTATGGGTGTTTTGTGTGTTCATTTTGGATTTCGGGTGTGCTTCTTCTTTGTGTTTTTCCTTTTTTGGGGGGTGTGTCTTTAATGTTGGTTTTCGGGTTTCTGTGTTTGAGCTTTTAGCGTTTTCTTTGTCTCTGTTTTTGGTGTGTCTTTAATGTTGGTTTTCGGGTTTATTTTCTTGTTTTCTTCATCTTTAGTTAACTGTGAAGCTAAGAAATTCTCCCCAGATTTTCCGTTACACAGACTAATTCTCGCCCTGTGAGATGCTGTTATGTCACTGGTCAGTATCTGTGATACTCACTTTGCCTTGTTAATACATTTTATTCTCTCTCCAGCAGGCTGGAGCCAGGTGGTGCTGGAACAAGATGCCCAGGACTTTACAGTCCGGGAGGATGAAGAAGTGACCTTCCAGTGCAGTGTGAAGGGAGCGGAGATGAGCAGTTTCTGGATGTACTGGTACAGAAAGGACCAGCAGGGCCTTCTGACCTTGATTTACCGAGAAGGGGACCACTATGGAGATGGCTTCCAGGGACGCTTTGTAGGGAAAGTTGATAGCGCCAACAACAGGTTCACCCTCACGCTCCTGAATGCAAAGCCGGGAGACAGGGCGGTGTATTACTGCGCGTCCAGTCTCCACGGTGCCACAGCTGGGCTGCGGAGTAGCGCAAAAACCTGACGGGGGAGGGGAGGCGTCGTTTGCAAACTCCAAACCATAGCCACAGCTATCACAGCCGTGTGTGTGTGTGTGTGTGTGTGTGTAGGTAGCAGACAGAACTGGAAGGCGTGCATGTCTCAGACAACAGTATAGCATTTAGTTATGTTTATCCCAGGTAACTAACCTACACTGAGATTTTTCAAAGGAATACACTCCATTACAATCAGCGTTTCTAGACACACGCGTGTATAGTGTGAAGTAGACCTAGCCAGCTGGAGAGAGAGGCAAGCTGTGCCTGGCCTGTGCAAATGGGGACTTTAATCCTCCTACAGCCCCCAGGTAAAATCTCTCCAGCACATCATTAAGGATCTACAACCTATCCTAGCAGATGATCCCTCTCTTGCTCAGGCTGTGAGAGGCAGACCTGTCCTTGCTTACAGACAGCCCCCAACCTGAAGCAAATACTCACCAGCATCCCTACAACAAGAACATGAACCCTGGAACCTATCCCTGCAACAAACCCCATTGTCAGCTCTGCCCCCACATTGACTCCAGTGGCAGCATCACAGGTCCTAACCACTTCAACCCACACCATCAGGAGCTGATTCACCTGCACATCCTCTAATGTAATATCTGCCATCATGTGCCAGCAATGCCCCTCTGCCATGTACATTGGCCAGACTGGACTGTCACTGTGCAAAAGGATAAATGGACACAAATCAGACACAAACAATGGTAATATGCATAAACCAGTCGGAGAACACTTCAACCTCCCAGGACACTGTCTCTGACCTGAAAGTTGCTATTCTGTCACAAAAAACCTTCAAAAACTGATGTCAGCGAGAAACTGCTGAGCTGGCACTGATCTGCAAACGTGACACAATCAGACTGGGTCTGAATCGGGACTTGGAATGGCTCTCTCATTACAAGTAATTACCTCTGATCACCCATTCTCACCTCCTACACAAGGGTTGTAATTAGGCCTCAAGCACCCGGCTTTCATCCACCTCCCCCATTGTTGTCACTGCCCTTGGATATGTCTATGTTGCCTATATTTGTTCTATTACTTGCATCTGAAGAAGTGGGTTGCAGCCCAGGACAGCTTATGCCTGCAGAAATTAAATGTGTTAGTCTTTGAGGTGCTACAGAACTCTCCTTCTGTTTGCTGTACATAGACTAACCCGGCTACCCCTCAGGAACAATCCTCCTGCTGTGACTCAAAGAACTGGCCACAAGGTGTCGCTCTTCGCCCACAGGACATCCTTCGGGGAGCCCTGAGCCTGAGGTCGCTGTCCAAGGTGCTTACCCTCCACGGACTGTTAAAGAAGAAAAGTGCCTTCCTTGGCTGCTCCAGACCGGAGGGGAAGGGGCTGTGACGCTCCAGGACTTGTCCCTTCCACAAACAAAAGCTGGTCCGATAAAACATAGTCCCACACCCGGCTTGTCTCTCATATCCCGGGACCAAAAATGGCTATTGTAATGCTCTCTCTCTCTGAAAATAAAGAGGTGTGTGTCTGTCTGTCTGTCTGCTTTTATGTGCCTTTGGAGAAATGGCCAGATCCAGTGAGTGGCCTGCACTAAACCTCCCGAAATTATAGACCCGTCCTGGGGAGAAATTGCTGAAGAAGAACACTCCTTTCCGGCGGGTTCCCCTGGCGGGATTTCTCCCCCTCTGTCTGTTCCCAGCCCGCCCGCGAGGGGAAGCGGGTCCTTGACTTTAAATAGCGGGGCGACCCCAGCGGAAGCGTCATTCGCCGTGTGACGGCGGGAGAGACAAGATGCTCCCGGCCCTTGGCCTCCTCCTCCTCGTCAGTAAGTGCGTTACGAGTCAGTGGGAGGCGGGCGGCGTGGGCTCCGACTCACCTGGCTTATCCTGCCTCAATTATTCCCCTGGCAGGTTGCGTGGCTGGGAACTCCGTGACCCAGATCCGAGCCTCTGCCTCGGCCGAGGAGGGGCAGCCCGTCAAACTGAACTGTCAGTACAGCACCACGTACACGTACTACAACCTGGGATGGTACCGCCAGCGGCCTGGGCAGCCCCCCGTCTTCCTGCTGTCCAGAAACGACAGGGATCAGGAATACAAGCCCGCTTCCGTGGACCCTCGCTTCTCCTCGGAGCTCAGCACCACCGCCAAATCTTTCACGCTGTCCCTCGGCGGGGCGCAGCTGGCTGACTCGGCGCTGTATTTCTGTGCGCTCTGGGAGAGCACAGTGCTACAGCCGGCTCCGAGCGCCCTACCGAAACCTCCAGAGGGGCTGGCGGGGTCCGAGCCGCAGGGAGACGAGTCACTGCCCCTTACGGGCGGTGGCGGACACATCTCAGGGGACACAATCGTGTATTATTGTTTATAAGTCCCAGTTTGTGCAGGCCCCCCACTTCTTGCTCACCCCGGGAGTCTCCTGGCGTCACTCCATGCCCTACACAGCTGTCCATCCCCCGCCTTTTCAGAGATTCCCTGTCCTATCTCCTCCCATACCAGGTTCACTCCCATATTTGCCCCCACCCTAGTGGCTCTGTGTGCACCCCCCATTCCCATGTCCCCCCGGCCCTCCATTCCTCCACAGGCAGTGGCCTCTGTGCGCCCTGTTCCCTCCTCCCGCGACACCAGGAGCCCCCGTTATCTCCCCACGCCAGGGACTGGGTGCACCCCCCCCATTCCCACGCTCCCTCCCCATGGATGATACCCGATGGGGGAGACAGGAAACTCCAAAGGGATGGTCCCATCAGCCCCCCATTTCTCCCAGCGTGTGGGCCCCGCCCTCGCCCCCCCCCCCCTAGCCAGGACCCAACTGCCCAGCACCCCGCCCGAGGGCCAGCCGCAGGGATGGAAAAAGGGGGCCCGGCCCATTTAGGATAGAGCTCCGCCCCCATGGCCCTGCCCCCCTGCAGAGACAGTGACACAGGTTGGAACCACCGGTTGCGCCTGTCACCCCCCGCCCTCCATCATTCACCACGGGACACACCCCCCTCCGTCTCAGACTTTCCCACGCGCTATCGGCGCATGTCCCAGCTCCGGCGGCCCCCCGTTCACACAGCAGCTGCTGTTCTCAGGCCCCTGAGGCTCATTAGCTTTCCCCGCTGACCACAGAAATGCCGGGATCTTTGTGGCTGGTTCTCTGCGCGCTACAGCTGTTCCCAGGTGAGCTCCGAGACGCGGGGCCGGTCCTGTCTGTACATGAGATTTTCCTCGCCCTGTGACTCCATCTGAATTCTCTGCCTTCCAGGTTCGGGGGCCGGGAACACGGTGACTCAAAGCCCAGCTTCCCTGTCCGCCAAGGAAGGGCAGCGGGTGGAGATAAGGTGTCGTTACAGCACCACCTACAGCAGCTTCGCCCTCGATTGGTACCAGGAGCTGCCGGGGAAGCCGCCCCTGTTCCTAAGAGGAAGATACTCCAGCGGCTCTGAGCGCAGATCCGGTTCTGTGCCAAGTCGGTTCTCCGCGCAGCTCGACACCGGAACGAAGGTTCTCACTTTGTCCATCGCGGGGGCGCAGCTGGCTGACTCGGCGGTGTATTTCTGTGCGCTCTGGGAACCACAGTGCTACACCCGGCCCTGGGCTCCTTACACAAAGTGCCAGAGGGGACGGGCCCGGCGGTGTCTGATATGCCGCGAGGCGAAGTCATTCGTTTTCTTAGGGCGAGTAGACGTGGTCGGGGACACGATTCAGGAAACCTGAAATAACGCTGGTTCCTCCTTCTCCTCCTCCTCCATAAGGTGCCGGCGGCTGTCGGATCCGAGGGGGATCGGAGAGCGGAGACTCTCAGCCGACCCCTCACCCCAGAGACGCATCCCTCTCAGACAGGCTGGGAGCTGGGCGCCAGGGAAATGGGACTCCAAGGGCGCCACGCAGGAAACTCCCGTCCCATCGCTTGCCAGCGGCCCCCATTTCCCCAGCGTGAGAGTCCCGCCCTCGCGCCCCCCCAGCCTGAACCCCCCCTCTCTGCTCCCCTCCCTAGGGATGCTAAAGGGGGCGGTGCAGTGACAGAGAGAGGGCGCCCTGCACACTCACACCCGGCTCTGTGTCTCCTGTCTTTAAACCGGTCTCAGCCTTCACAGCAGCGGGGAGGGCGGGTGGCAGGAGGGCGGGGCTGGGTTTGACTGTTGTGTGTTGCGGTCCATTGAGAGAGACGGGGGCGCGCACACACACACACACACACACACACACACAAACACACAAACCAGGCACGGATAAACGCGCACAGCTGCAGAGACGCCAGCTTCTCACACTTTCCCCCGCGTTAGAGCGCTGGGCGAGATTGACCCCCCCGCTCCTCCAGCTCCGGATCGCCCCCGTTCACACAGCAGCGGTTGTCACTCCCCAGTCGCTCTGTCTCCCCGCGAGGGCCGAATCGGTGACCCTGGGATTCTTTAGCTCCCCTCCGGTTACAGAAATGCCGGGATCTTTGTGGCTGGTTCTCTGCGCGCTCCAGCTGTTCCCAGGTGAGCTCCGCGCCCCGGGGCCGGGTCCTGCCTATGGATGAGATTTTCCTCGCCCTGTGACTCCATCTGAATTCTGTCCATTCCAGGTCCGGGGGCCGGGAACACGGTGACTCAAAGCCCAGCTTCCCTGTCAGCCGAGGAAGGGCAGCGGGTGGAGATAAGGTGTGGATACAGCACCACGTACAGCAGCTTCGCCCTGGATTGGTACCAGCAGCTGCCGAGGAAGCCGCCCCTGTTCCTGCTGCGCAGATATTCCGGCGGTTCTGAACACAAGCCCGGTTCGGTGCCAAGTCGGTTCTCCTCGCAGCTCGACACCCGAGCCAAGTCTTTCACCCTCTCCATAGCGGAGGCGCAGCTGGCTGACTCGGCGCTGTATTTCTGTGCGCTCTGGGAACCACAGTGCTACATCTGGCCCTGGGCTCCCTACACAAAGCGCCAGAGGGGTGGGCGGTGTCTGAAAGGCAGCGGGGAAGTGTAATTCGTGTGCTCCCTACCCGTGCACAGGGTGGGAGACACATTTCGGCGACATGGAAAAAGAGGTAACTATTGTAGAACCCAGCCCCCGTGCCCCCTAGGCAGAGATCATGGGGTGGGAGACACAGGAGAAGCATCATAAAGTGAACTTTAGAGCTGGGGGTGCGAGGTACAGGTACCCCCAAGTGACTGGGCCGAGGTGACACAGTGAGTCTGTTGCAGAGATGGTATTATGACCCAGGACATCTGCTTTCCCTCCCACTTCCTTAACCATGCCACCTTTCCTTGTGGAAACACCTTCCCAATGAAGGCAGAAATCCCACCTGAACCTAGGAATTTCAGGCGACATAAGGAAGTTCATCGTCATTTCGAACTCCGCTGTATTACAGTAGCAGCTGGAAGGCACAGCTGGGATCTCAGGGGCAGCTAGCTGAGGGAGAAGCCGGATTTCAAGGCCCTACAAGCCGAGATTTCAGAACCAATACAGGGGTTTGTGTGTGTGCAGATCTCACCAAGTTTAATGGGAACTAGGAATCCCAACCGCAGTTTTTAGTTTGTGCAGGGGCCCCATCTGAGATTAGGCCTCAGTGGAGACACACAGAGTGAGAGACAGTCTCTGCCCTGGAGAATTGACCAAGAAATTCAAGTAGACAGGGGAAGAGGTTGGTTTCTCTTGCCTTTTTAAGAAGGGCGCATATGCAAATCGAGTGACCACATTTCCGGTTAGACGCCAGCCACGTCCCTGCAGAAAGCGCAGACACACTGTCTGCAGCTCACACACCCCCAGCCCCTCCTCTGCGCACACTCTCCTGGAGAACATGCTCCAAAGAACTCAGACCAAGCTGATGCTGTCGCTACCTGTCGCTTTCATGGCAGCAATTCCCAGAGGTGATTTCTTACCTGCACAGGGAGAGGAAAGTCAGTCTGACTGTGGGGCTGACTGCGATTATTACTATAGTGTTCATTTTTGTTTTGCAGGGGTCCATTCGCAGATTCAGCTGGTGGAGTCTGGGGGAGGTGTTAAAAAGTTAGGAGAGTCCGCCCGCCTCTCTTGTAAGAGCTCCGGGTTCACCTTTGGAGACTATTCGATGCTCTGGTACCGACAGGCTCCCAGGAAAGGACCAGAGTGGGTGTCCTTCATTAGCTATTGGGCCGGAACCGACAAGAGATACGCGGACTCAGTGAAAGGCCGATTCACCATCTCCAGAGACAATCCCAACAACCTGCTGTATTTGGACATCGGCAGCTTAACAGTGGAGGACGCGGCGGTGTATTACTGCCAGAGAGACACAGTGACTGGAAGGGAATCTAACCACATACAAAAACATCCCTTCACCGGCACAGCCGCCGGTGAAGGCACATTCTGGGCGAAGGGCCAGACACACGGAATTTAAAACATTGCCAACGCTGCAGTCAGAAAAGGGGAACGGCGCTGATTAGGGGTACGGAAAAGCTTCCACATGAGCAGAGATGAATAAGACTGGGACTGCCCAGCCTGGAAAAAGAGACGATTAAGGAGGGCTATAACAGAGGTCTATAAAATCAGGAATATAAATAATTTACTCCTCATAATGCAAGAACTAGGGGGGGTCACCCAATGAAATTAATCGGAAGCAGGTTGAAAACAAACAAAAGGAAGTATTTCTTCACACAATGCACAATCAACCTGTGGAACTCCTTGCCAGAGGATGTTGGAAGGCCAAAACTATAACAGGTGTTCAAAAAAAACCCAAACCCCACAACTAGAGAAGTTCATGAAGGATAGGTCCATCAACGGCTATTCATCAGAGGGCAGGAATTGCTGTTTGCCAGAAGCTGATGTTGTGAATCACTTGATGATTCTTTTTCTGTTCATTCCCTCTGAAGCACCTGGCCTTGGCCACTGATGGAGGACAAGATACTGGGCTAGATGGAACCTTGGTCTGACCCAGTCTGGCCATTCCTATGTTCGTAATCCCAGTCCCTGCCACTGGCGGTCAGCAGAACCAGTGCACACCTGCCTATCTGTGTGCACCCTCTCCCCCAGACCCGGCCCCTGTGGGGCAGCGCCCCTGCACCCCCTCACTTAGATCAGTGGCTCTCAACCGTTCCAGACCATGGTACCCCTTGCAGGAATCCGATTTATCTTTCGTACCCCCAAGTTTCACCTCATTTAAAAACTACTTGCTTAACAGAAGTCAGACATAAAAATACAAAAGCACCACAGCACGCTGTTACTGGGAAACTGCTGACACTCAATTTTACCATACAATTATCAAATATTGCACTTACATTTCGGTGGATAGTATATAGAGCAGAATAAAACAAGTCATTGCCTGGATGAAATGTCAGTTCGTGCTGACTTCGCTAGTGCTTTTCACGTAGCTTGTTGTGAAACTAGGCAAGTATCTAGATGAGTTGATGTACCCCTGAAAGACCTCTGGGTACCCCCAGGGCTACAGGTACCCCTGGTAGAGAACCACAGACTTAGATGATTACCAAGTAGCCTTTTGGGGGGGGGGTCAATCTTGCTTTGTTGCACCCTGAGCCTTGGGAGAGCTAGCTGGATTTCTAGCTGTGGCAACGGGCAGCAAAAAGGGGACAGTGCCAGATATGGCTAGCTGCTGGCTTATCTGACTCTGTCCTCTTCGCTGCTCGCCCTGCCCCAGGGAGGAATGAAACTCCGGTCTCTCGAGACCCAGGCCAGTGACTTAACCACTAGGGCCATGATTTTTCAGATGTGCAGGAAGATGAAGTTAGGCTCCCAGATCCCTCAGTGGCTTCAATGCACCTTTAATATCAGGAAGTAGGTGGTGAACTAGACACCTCAGATGTAATAATGCTAATACTGGGCCAGATGAAAACTCAGTGAAAGATATTAGCTACCCTCCTCCCTAGGATGCTAACAAACAGCTAAGCATGCAGGGGCGGGGTTTCTCTGATTTTAAATGAGGCGGGGCTATGCAAATTGAGCAACTGATTCTTGATTGATTCCCCCTCCCTCTCTGTCCCCGAGGATCTTGGAGACGCTTTGACTGGGTCTTTGCAGTTAGAAGCTAGTAACCTGCCCCCAGTTTGAGAACTGTCTCCAGATTTCCAGAGACCATGTTACTGTGGCTGCATTTTGCTTTCATTGCAGCAGCTTGTCATAGAGTCATAAAATATTAGAGTTGGAAGGGACCTCAGGAGGTATCTAGTCCAACCCCCTGTTCAAAGCAGGACTAACCTCAGCTAAATCATCCCAGCCAGGGCTCTGTCAAGCCTCAGCTTAAAAACCTCTAAAGATGGAGATTCCACCACCTCCCTAGGTAACCCATTCCAGTGCTTCACCACCCTCCTAGGGAAATATCCAAACATCCAACCTAGACCTCCCCCACTGCAACTTGAGACCGTTGTTCCTTGTTCTGTCATCTGCCACCAATGAGAACAGCCTAGCCCCATCCTCCCTGGAACCCCCTTTCAGGTAGTTAAAGCTGCTATCAAATCCCCCCTCACTCTTCTCTTCTGCAGACTAAACAAGCCTACTTCCCTCAGCCTCTCCTCATAAGTCCTGTGCTCCAGCCCCCTAGTCATTTTCCTTGCCCTCCGCTGGACTCTCTGCAACTTGTCCACATCCTTTTTGTAGTGGGGGGGCCCAAAACTGGACACAATACTCCAAATGCGGCCTCACCAATGCCGAATAGAGGGGAATAATCACTTCCCATGACCTGCTGGCAATGCTCCTACTAACGCAGCCCAATATGCTGTTAGCCTTCTTGGCAACCAGGGCACACTGCTGACTCACATCCAGCTTCTTGTCCACTGTAACCCTCAGGTCCTTTTCTGCAGAACTGCTGCCTAGCCCGTAAAAGGTGCTTCAAATTGTGGGGATGGGGGGGAACCAGGATTATGGCTGCGGAAATGATTAATATTGACTGAGCAGAGCTGGTGAGGAGAGATTCTCCCTGAATAAAGGCAAAGGGATTTTTGTTCTCTGTTTAGTACAATTCATTTGTCTGTTCCTAGCGGGAGTTGCTGAGAAGCCCCCAGACATTTTCATTTTTCTCGTGGACACCCCTATTTCTGACAGACCAGAAGGTTTTCCCGTCACATTCTGACTGAGCTAAAACAGCCGGATTTGTCCAGAAACGTTTCGACGGAATTTGCTTCCCCCAACTCCAACGTCACCCACCTGCTTTCCTTCCCAGGTGCGCGGTCGCAGATTTAGCTGGGGGAGTCCGGGGCGGGTGCAGCTCTCTTGCAAAGGAACCGGATTGACTTTCCGCAGGTACCCGATGTTCTGGTTCCGGCAGGCCCCTGGGAAAGGGCCGGAATGGGTCGCAAAGTTTGCCAGGGCTCGGGGTAGCACAAATTAGCCTAACTCCGGGAAAGGGCGGTTCCCATCCCTAGAGACAACCCCAAGAACCAGCTGTATCTGCGCAAAATCTGCGTTCAGCCCAGGCGATTGTCGTCACCTGACAACAATCACCCCCTCAACTCCGCTGTCCCTGTGCCCCTCCCCAGAGCTGGCCGCTCACCCACCCACTGCAGCCCCTGGGGGCACGCCGGGGGTGTGTGGGTGTGTCTGTGCACGGACAGGTTGCTCGCCGAGCACAGGGCGCGGGTATAAACACAGACACCCGGGTCCCAGAGCAGGGAAATAACCTGAACTCTGCTGGAGTCCCTGGCAAAGCGTCTGAACCAGAAATCCCCCAAATGCGGCCCTCAATTACACGGACGAATTCAGGGGAACCTTCCCAATTATCATTATAATTCATTAGTGGTATTATCTCGCGGCTGGGATCCCCAGCCATAGACTAAGAGCTCCCCCCCACATTGTGTTAGGCGCTGCACAAACATGGCGTCTTTCCTTCAGAGTTAATTAATTCAACTGCCCCTCGGTTATTTCTCCACCTTGGTAGCCTCGTTCAGCTGAGAGGAGCCCCCTGGCTTCTGTTTCCACTGCAATAAAACACAGGAGCATTGGTGATTAACTGGGATTAGCAGCTTCGAATCAATGCCAGCCTCCCCTGGGGGCTTTTAACTCAAGTTGTTAGCGGAGGGTGCAGAATTTCACTGCTTTTTTAACCCAGGTTAGTTAACCCAGGTTAAGAACATATCTCCTTGGTAAAGGGGTGTGGTCTAATTTAATTGCGCGCCTACAATGTGAATTACGGGACTGAATTACTGACGGGGAGCGCCGGGAAACCAGCCCCGTAATTCCCCTAATAGGTGTCGCATTAGAAAGTCTGGGCACCCTGCAGAACTGACACTCCCCTATTAGTCTTCAGGATATGAACACGGAGGCAGCTGCATTTCCGGTTTCACCCCCCCCACCCCCACCCCGCGCCTTGTCCTTCAGCCTGCAGGAGAGCCAAGCTGCAGGCCACTCTGCCTCTGCACTTCAAGACTCGTCCTTCCCTTCCCACTTTGGAATTTGCTCCCGAAAGAATCAGCTAGAAATGCTAATCTGGTTCCTGTTTGTTTTCATGGCAGCTGTTCCCAAAGGTGAGACACTGCAGCGGAAAACAGAGGGGAAACTCAGGATTATCATGTATAGTAGATTATTAATTGTACCTTTTCTATCCATCCATCTACATTGCATGTCTATCTATCTATCTATCTCCATCCATCCATCCCCAATGCACCCTAACTCCCTCCCTTTTCACGGTAGCTGATGACACTAGAACAATTACACTTAGAGTGTTGAATCTTCCTGCATTTTCTTGCAGGTGCCCGTTCGCAGGTCCAGCTGGTGGAGTCCGGAGGGGGTGAGACCAAGGCCGGAGACACTCTCCCGCTCTCCTGCAAAGCCTCCGGATTCAATTTCAGCAGCTACCACATGTACTGGTACCGACAAGCTCCCGGGAAAGGATTTGAGTGGGTTGCTAAAATCAGCGCGCCGTCGGGGAAAACCAAACAATACTCTGATCCCGTGAAAGGCCGATTCACCATCTCCAGGGACAATCGCAACAGCCTGCTGTACCTGCAAATGGCTGGCCTGAAGCCCGAGGACACCACCCAGTATCACTGTGCGAGGAGGCGCACGGTAAGCAGAAGCCAGTCTGAGCTCAGACACAAACCTCCGCCCTCCCCCTCGGGGTCCAGGCCCAGCGGGTTAAAGTCAGTGCAGTTAGCAGGTGGGGAGACATGGTGCACGAGGGTGCCTCTCTGCAGCAGGGAGATGTGACAGGAAACCCTGGCCCCACCGCTTGCAGGCTGCTGTAGCCAAATTTGTGCCATGTGGCTATGAAAATGCAAGCTCCTCTCTGTGTGCACGAGATAAAGCCAGCAAGCAGGGGTGTGTGTGCGCGCCGTGTGAACGCCTCCGTGTGCCAGTGAGGCAGCATTGGACACCAGAGGCTGCACAGGATTTGCAGCAACCCCCCGCAGCTCTGGGGCTCAGGTTTCTGCAGCAGCTGCTGGGTTGAAGGAGACTCTCCCCCCAGAGAAGCCAGTCTGCAGATCTCCAGCTGTTTTACTCTTAGCTGCCCTGGCGCCAGGTGAGTATCAGGGATGGGGGATACGGGCAGAGTGCAGGAGGCTCTTTGCTCACTGAGTCTATTCCATTTATTGCTTGGTTTGGTTATTTTACCAGGTGCCCTTTCCCGGGTGTGGCTGGTGGCAACTGGCTCTGCGGTGCACGCTCACCTGAGCTGTCTCTGGTGGCTCCATCCTTGCTGGTTGCTGGGATTGGTACCAGCAGCTGCCCCCGGGGAGGGCCGGGATGGATGGGGAGACGTAGACAGGGGACAAGTTGAAGTGGCGTCTCTCCAAGAATCACCCTCTCTGCGGATTCCTCCAAGCACCAGGTCTCCCTGCGGCGCCACTCCCTGACAGCGGCGGACACCGCCACCTATGACTGCGCCAGGACACAGCCAGTGACACAGAGACAGGGTGGACCAGGACAGAAAAGGAGGGGCGTCACCTGACTTGTCCCCGTCTCTCAGCGCCCCTTGGCTATTACTGGGGCGTGACAACGCGGGTGAGGCCGTATCTTTTACCGCACCCCACTTCTGTTCCCGAGACATCCGATCATAGATCTCACCGCACCCACCATGTCTCTCTAATATCCCGGGACTCCCAGAGCTACAGCGATACCGCAGAGAGGGTGAGAGTTAACACTGCAGGAAAGAGACATGAGGCAGAGCTCTGTGTGGTTCCAAAACTCATGGACTGTAAGGTCAGAAGGGACCGATATGACCGTCTAGTCTGACCTCCTGCACAAGGCAGGCCACAGAACCTCACCCACCCGCTCCTGTAACAGTCCCCGAACCTATAGCTGAGTTATTGAAGTCCTCAGATCATGGTTTAAAGACTTCAAGGGACAGAAAATCCACCAGCAAATGACCCTTGCCCCATGCTGAAGAGGAAGGTAAAAAAACCGCCAGGGCCTCTGCCAATCTGCCTTGGGGGAAAATTCCCTCCCGACCCTAAATAGGGTGATCAGCTAAACCCTGAGCATGTGGGCAAGACTCGCCATCCAGACACCAGGAAAGAATTCTCTGTAATAACTGAGAACCCACCCACATGAAACGTCCCATCACAGGCCATTGGGCATATCTACCACCAATAGTCATAGATCAGTCAATTGCCAAATTGGGCTGTCCCAATCCCCCTCCATAAATGTATCAAGCTCAGTTGTGAAGCCAGCTGGATTTTTTGCTCCCCTTGGCAGGCTGTTCCAGAACTCCACTCCTCTGATGGTTAGAAACTGGTCTCTCTCCACACCAACCTAAGTTGGTCCAATAAAAATGACCCCACCCACCGTGTCTCTCTAATATCCTGGGGACGCTCAACTGCACTGCAGGCAGCAGGAGAGAAAGTGAGACAGCCCCAGCTGGGACTACCTTGCCGGGCAGAGCTGCAGAGATTTCAGGAGAAGAGAGAGAGACACACACACAGGTGTGTGTACAGGGGATGCATGCGCCCATGTTTGGTGTGTAGAGAGCGGATAAATCAATACCGAGAGGTGTGTGATAGATAGGTGTATATGGGATAGAGAGAAGTGAATGAGAGGGCTAGATAGACAGTAGAAAGGTGCACACGTTCACACTGATGGAGGGAGAACGAGAGAGGACACACCCACAGAATTTCACACCCACGCATGACCCCAGTCCCCGCCTCCGAAGTCTTCCAGTTGCGAGTCACAATTGCACACAGCCCCTCCTCCCTGGACCAGGACACAGACGCGGACACACACACACACGCCGCTGCTGCTGCTGTCATTTCCCAGGTATTTATCTCCCCCAGAAGATGCATCGCTGACTGTGGGGCTCATTAGCATTCTCCCCGCCCCGTTACAGACATGCCCGGGACTTGGTGGCTGGTGCTTTTCACTCTCTTTCGCTTACCAGGTGAGCATGGATGGGCCGGCCTCTGGTAGAGCTGGGGGGGCTCAATGGAGAGTTTCGACTTACCCCTGCCTCTGTTTCCAGGTGCCTTTTCCCAGGTGGGGCTGGTGGAGTCCGGCCCTAGGGTGGGGAAGGTCTCCGAGCCCCTTGCTCTGTCCTGTCCTGTCTTTGGGGAATCAATAGCGAGCAGCGATTTTCTGTGGTACCGGATCCCGGCGTCTCCAGAGGCAGGACTAGAGCACATGGGCGTTATAACCCGCTCTGGGACTCCACTCCCTGCCTCGTCTCTCCGGGACAGCACCACCATGTCCAGAGACACTGCGTTGAACGAGGTCTCCCTGCAGCTGCTGTACCTGACCGCTGCAGACACCGCCAGGTATTACTGCACCAGCAGAGACGCACGGTCACACACAGACGGGGAGCCTGGGACAAAAAGCAAAAGGGTAAATTTCCTAGGGACATTCATGGCAATTAGAAACCGAGGGAGACACCAGGCTAGAGAAATGGATGCCTCCAGGTTAAAGAAGTGACTGAAACTCGAACCCCGTTTGCAATCCCTCCCCCTCTGCGGATATTCTAGTGGCACCAAACCTGAGCAAGATTCACTGTGTATGAAACACAGATTAAAAACATTGGGCCACATGGGGGCAGCCTGACTCCTAGCTTGGATGTGAGACTTCATTCCCCTGTAAGGAGCAGCCTCCCAATGCTAGGGGAGATAGAATCATAGAAGATGAGAGTTGGAAGGGACCTCAGGGGGTATATAGTCCAACCCCCTGTTCAAAGCAGGACCAATCCCGACTGAATCATCCTAGCCAGGGCTTTGTCAAGCTGCAGCTTAAAAAGCTCAAAAGATGGAGATTCCACCACCTCCCTAGGTAACCCATTCCAGTGCTTCACCACCCTTTAGGGAAAACGTTTTTCCTGATATCCAACCTAGACCTTCCCCACTGCAACTTGAGACCATTGCTCCTTGTTCTGTCATCTGCCACCACTGAGAACAGGCTAGCTCCATCCTCTCTGGAACCCCACTATCACATCCCCCCTCACTTTTCTCTTCTGCAGACTACACAAGCCCCGTTACCCAAATCTCTCCTCATAAGTCTTGCGCTCCAGCCTCCTAATCATTTTCATCTCTCCTGCTGGACTGTCCACATCCTTCCTGAAGTGGGGGAGTGTGTGTGGGGAGGCCCAAAACTGGACATCCAGATGTGGCCTCAACAGTGAGAAATAAAAGGGAATAATCACTTCCCTCGATCTGCTTCCAATGCTCCTACTAATGCAGCCCAATATGCTATTAGCCTTCTTGGCAACCAGGGCACACTGCTGACTCATATCCAGCTTCTTGTCCACTGCACCCCCAGGTCCTTTTCTGCAGAACCGCTGCTTAGCCAGTTGTTCCCAGTAACAGTGCAGGGATTCTTTCCTCCTAAGTGCCGGACTCTGCACTTGTCCTTCTTGAACCTCATCAGATTTATTTTGGCCCAATCCTCCAATTTGTCTCGGTCACTCTATATCCTATCCCTATTCTCCAGCGTGTCTTACACTCCACTCAGTTTACTGTCATCCACAAACTGGCTGAGGGTGCTATCCAACCCATCCTCCAGATCGTTAATGAAGATGTTGAACCAAACTGGTCCTAGGACGAACCCATTGTTACTGGCTGCCAACTAGACATGAGTAGTTGATCACTAACTGCTGAGCCCGGTGATCTAGCCAGCTTTTTATCCACCTGATAGTCCATTCATCCAGCCCAGACTGCTTTAACTTGCTGCCACGAATACTGTGGGAGACCATATGAAAAGCTCTGCGAAAGTCAAGATATATCACGCCCACCGCTTTCCCCACATCCACAGAACCAGTCATCTCATCATAGGAGCCAATCAGGTTGGTCAGACATGACTTGCCCTTTGGTGAATCCCTGCTGTCTGTTCCTGATCACCTTCCTCTGCTCCAACTGCTTCAAAACGGATTCCTTGAGGACCTGCTCCATGATAGTTTCCAGAGGAGTCACCAAGTCTCTTCTGACATTCACAGACCGTTTCTCATGAGCCTGGAGCAGCATTTGCTGTTGTGGGGCAGGTTTGTAGCAGGCTGGTCTCAGGCTGTGCTGTGGAATTACTCAGTGGGGTCTAGGTGTGAGGTCCTAGGAGTGGAGTTTGTACTTGTTCTCTGTAGCACCTAACACACGTCTGGTTGTAAGAACCACACAATAACCCGTCCTATTCCCTGGTGCCCTGACACCAACCAGAACTGACTCTCTGCCCCTCTCAAGTGGCAGGAAGTGGGGGTGACTTCATTTCCGGTTCCAAGCCAGGCAGCGAGGGCCCTGAGGCTGCAACAGGCACAAGCGGCCGCCCCTTCTGTTTGTGCAGTTAACGGTTAAACCCCTCCTGCCAGTGAGAATTTACCCTGCAGCTCAGTGAGAAATGCCAGCCTGGCTGCATTTGGTTTTCATTTTAGCAACATGCAAAGGTGAGAAAATGTATGAAAATACCGGGAATCTAGAGATTGTGTGTTTTTAATGGAAGAGTGTATCTATGTGTTTGTTGGTCTGTAAACCGCTCCTCAGTATCTATCTATCTATCTATCTCCATGCATTTCCAGCCATCTACGCATCGTCTTTCTTTCTTTCTTTTTCTTTCTTTCCCACAGTCGTATCTATACAATATTCCATGCACATTATCTATTTTTATGTATCAATTCCTCCACTATATTTTCCATCGGTTCATCCATCCATGTTTCCTGTGCTGTGTTATCTCTCTATTCATCCACACTTCCCCCTCTATTGGATTTTCACTCCATCTGTGCTTTCCTCCTGTATATTTAGCAACCTGTCTTTTTATCTCTGTTTCTTATATGCCTTTTATCACTTATTATGCTTCTTAATGTGTTTTATCCATCAGGTGTCGAGTCCCAGATTCAGCTGGTGGAGTCCGGTGGCAGTGCTGAAAATGAAGGGGGGTCCATCCGGCTGTCCTGTAAAGGCTCCGGGTTCACCTTCAGTAGCTCTACAATGTACTGGTACCGGCAGAGCTCTGGGAAAGGACCGGAGTTTGTCTCATATATTACCAGTGGGACTAGCCAACGCTATGCAGATTCAGTGAAAGGGCGAGTCACGGTTTCCAGAGACAATTCCCGCAGTGAGCTGTACCTGCAGATGAACAGCCTGAGACTGGAGGACACCGCCCGGTATTACTGTGCAGCAGACACAGTGAGGGGAAGCCAGTCTGGGCTCAGACACAAACCTCCCGCCCCGCCCCTGTGTTCCAGGCTCAGCAGATGAAAGTCAGCTCCTTTCGGGGGAGGAGAGACCTGGTGCGCTCAGTGCAGGAAGGGCGGTGTGAGCGTCACAGAGAGATTCTTCACTCCTTGTGCCTCACATCAAATGTTTCCTTGGCAGCTCGCTCTCTTCTTCCTGCAGCTGGTGGAGAAGTTCTCAGACACCCTCACGCTCCCCTGTGCAAAATGTTTTCTAAAAGCTTTTTTTAAAAAGTAATACAAAAGCCAGCGGCAATAAAAGTCTCCAAAAGCAATGAACAAAACCAAAAGATAATCACGTGAGGCTAAGCAAAACCAAGCTGTGAGCAGGGTGTTGGCACGGTGCTGAATCACTCTGTGGTATCACAATGGAGACGCTGGGTGAGCCTGAGTGCTCAGGGGTTCTGGGAGCAGGGCTCGTAGCACTAGACTGCGGCAAATCACTGAAAAGACCAAACTTGCACTTGGCACCAACGTGTGTCACAAAGGTTTGTCCAGACCCTGAGTGAGCAGCTCTGCTGGTGTGGAGACCAATGGTCACGGGCAGCGAATGGCCAGCTCGCCTGGTGTGGACATGTCTAGGTGTGTAATGGGGAATCTGGGGCGAGCTGACCTGGGCCAACCGACCCTATGGAATGACGTGACATTGGGGGCCTGGAGGGTAGTAGTTCATGATAAGTGAATATCGGCCAGTCCCTGCAGCCCCCTCCCTACTTATGAATTAATTGACATATGCTAAAAATTAAACAAAAATTATGCAAAAAAAAACAACAACGCCAAAATAATCACCAAAATGGATAAGGAATAAAGAATAAGAAATAACTACAAATAAGAAACCTCTTGGATAGCAACCAAATGAATTTCCAATACCCAGAATCAGTTAAAAATTTTGCAAGAACACTGACTGATAACAACTCTGCAGAATCAACCTGTGATCTTGAATGTGTGTTTAAATTCACTCACAATTCTTTCTAGGGGCACAATTTTTACTTTAAAAGCCTCAGATACAAAACATGGAACAAACATAGTCAAGTGTCAACCGGTTTTTACCATGAAAAAATCCCTCGCAAAGCCATGGAAAAACTGTTGCTTGAAAGAATGAAGGAAAGTGCAATTTGTCTAGCTCCCCAGTGTCTAACCCAGTGAAAGGGTTTGAGGAGGAGGTGACAGATGAAGACCTGGTGGGAAACAGAGAAAGAGGTGAAAGGAGCTAGGTGTTTGACTCTTTTTAGGGTAGGATTGGGATGTGAGTGCCTAACTCCCTTAGGCAGCTTCGGAAATCCCAACTAGATCACAAGCAGGTGGTGTGTGGAAAAGACAAGCACAGACAGAGTCAGTGTGTGTGAGACGAAAAGGACTCACACTCGCACACCGTGTTGCATCTGTTGCTTTTTATACAACATTAAGAACATGAGGAAAGCACATGGTGGGAGCTGAGTTCCCAGTCACAGCGTTTAGTAACCGGATGAAGACACAGAGTGTCTGGCTCCTTCTACACACGGCTGCTCTGATAGGCTGCGGGGGTTTTGCAGGAGAAGACAAGGCAGCCTCTAGAGGGCCCCACACTCTTTATAACACCCAATCCCTGCACAATACAGAGAGCCAGAGATCGAATCTTTGTGTGTGTGTGTGTGTGTGCGTGCGCGCGCCAGGATTTGTTACAGGTGTATGTGTCCAGGTTTCCAACCCCAGGCTCATCTTTCAGTCGACTCTCCTGAGCCTTCACAGCTCTGCTGGGTCAGGAGCTGAACTGCAGATTTTTTTTAGCCCTTCCAAATGCCCTGCTGAAATGATTGAATGTTTCCTCCTTGCGCTGGCCCTCGCCCCGTGTGAGTATGTGTGTGTGTGTGTGTGTGACTATTTGTGTTTCTCGGTGTGGGGCTGTGACGAGGGGTGTTGCCGGGAGAGCCTTTGCTCGCTCGGCGACGCATTAAACGACTTTTGGATTCTCCCCCCTTGTTTCTAGGTGCGCTTTCCCAGCTGCAGTTGGTGGCCTCCGGCCCGGAGACAGGGAAGGTCTCAGAGCCCCTCTCACTCACCTGCGCTGTCTCTGGGTTCTCCATCACTACTGAGTATTACTACTGGTACTGGATCCGGCAGCCTCCTGGAAAAGGGCTGGAACACATGGGAAGTATTTATCCATATGACGGGGATACAGGCTACAGCCCGTCTCTCCAAGGCCGAGTCACCATCTCTGCAGATAGCTCCAAGAACCAGTTCTACCTGCAGCTCAACTCCCTGACTGTTGCAGACACCGCCACGTACTACTGCGCCAGGAGAGACACAGTGACACAGACACAAGGGGGCATGGGACAAAAAGGGGGGTGAGCCAGATGCTTCGCTTCCCAGAGAGAGGGCACCTGAATTTTCCCTTTCCTTCCGCCCTCTTGTTCTTCACTTGAGGGTGGCTCTTTGCCAGCGGTAACCATGAACCAGAGAGAAGCAGAGACAGAGGAAACATCTGTGCTCGTGCCTGGGAAGCAGAGAGAATCTGTTACAGCAGCCCTGCAGTTTGGAACCTGCCCACCCCAGCCTGAGACTGTGACAAACAGGCTCTGCTGAGCACCCACGTTCTGTTCACTCGGGAGCTGAACTGCAGAGCTGTGGTTAGCTCTGCTCTGAGAATGAGGAGCTATTTCCTGGCTGCACTGGCCTTGGTCCCATGAGAGGGTGTTTGTGTGTGTGTGTGTTTGTGTGAGTATTTGTGTGTGTGTGTGTGTGTGAATGTTTGTGAGAGGTTGTGAGATTGTTTTTCCTTGTGGGAAAAAATATTTGTGGGTATGTTTGTGTGTGTATAGGGCAGATAAATCAATAGAGAGAGGGCATGATGATAGATAGACACACACACACAGGAAGCAGGCAGGCAGACAGACAGAGGGGGTGTATGAGGATAGCTAGCTAGCTAGAAGTTTATTGAGAGCGAGACAGAGCGAGGTGTATGGGATGTGTAGACAGACAGTAAAAAGATGCACAGACTCACACAGATGGAGGGAGACTGGAACAGAAAGAGAGGGAGGACCAGACACCCGGTGAATTTCACATTCGCACATGTGCTCAATCCTCTCCCAAAGTCTTCCAGTTGTGAGTCACAGTTGCACACATACGCTGTGCACCGACACACACACACACGGACGCTGCTGTTGTCATTTATGGGGTGTTTATCTCCCCAGAAGATGCATCGGTGACTGTGGGGTCATTAGATTCCTCCCCATTTCAGACTTACCAGGGGCTTGGTGGCTGGTGCTTTTTGCTCTCTCTGGCTTGCCAGGTGAGCATGCAGGGGCTGGTGTCTGGTAGAGCTGGGGGTTCGATCGAAAGTTTAGACTAATCCCCGCCTCTGTTTCCAGGGGCCCTTTCCAAGGTGGGGGTCGTGGAGTCCGGTCCTAGGGTAGGGAAGGTCTCAGAGCCCCTTATGCTGTCCTGTCCCGTCTTTGGGGAATCAATAGTGAGCAGTGATTTCCTGTGGTAGCAGATCCCGGCGTCTCCACAGGGGGGACTAGAGCACATGGGCGTTACAGCCTGGGCTGGGACTCGATTCACTGCCTCGTCTCTCTGGGACAGCATCACCATGTCCAGAGACACTTCGAAGAACGAGGTCTCCCTGGGCTGCTGTACCTGATCGCTGCATACACCGCCAGGTATTACTGCACCCGCAGAGATGCACGGTCACACACAGACGGGAAGCCTGGGACAAAAAGCAAAAGGGTAAATTTCCTAGGAACATTCAAGGCAATTAGAGACCGAGGGAGACACCAGCCGAGAGAGACGGATCCCTCCAGGTTACAGAAGTGACTGAAACTCGAACCCCGTTTGCAATCCCACCCCCCTCTGCAGATATTCTAGTGGCACCAAACCTGAGTAAGATTCAGTGTATGAAACACAGATTAAAAACATTGGGCCACATGGGGGCAGCCTGACTCCTAGCTTGGATGTGAGACTTTATTCCCCTGTAAGGAGCAGCCTCCCAATCCTAGGGGAGACAGAATCATAGAAGATGAGGGTTGGAAGGGACCTCAGGGGACATCTAGTCCAACGCCCCGTACAAAGCAGGACCAACCCAGACTAAATCATCCCAGCCAGGGCTTTGTCAAGCCAGGCCTTAGAAACCTCTAAGGATGGAGATTCCACCACCTCCCTAGGTAACCCATTCCAGTGCTTCACCACCTGCCTAGTGAATAAGCTTTTCCTAATATCCAATATTGATCTCCCCCACTGCAATTTGAGACCATTGCTCATTGTTCTGTCATATGCCATCGCTGAGAACAGCCTAGCTCCATCCTCCCTGGAACCCAGCTTCAGATATTGAAAGGCCACTATCACATCCCCCCTCACTCTTCTCTTCTGCAGATTAAACAAGACAAATTTCCTCAGTCTCTCCTCATAAGTCATGTGCTCCCGCCCCCTAATTATTTTCATCACCTTCTGCTGGACTTTCTCCAATTTGTCCACATCCTTCCTCTAGCGGGGGGCCCAAAACTCCACATGTTACTCCAGATGTGGCCTCACCAGTGCCGAATAGAGGGGAATAATCACTTCCCTCAATGTGCTGGCAATGATCCTCCTAATGCAGCCCAATATGCTATTAGCCTTCTTGACAACCAGGGCACACTGCTGGCTCATATCCAGCTTCTTATCCACTGCAACCCCCAGGTCCTTTTCTGCAGAACTGTAGCTTGGCCAGTTGTTCCCAGTAGCAGTGCAGGGATTCTTTCCTCCTAAGTGCCGGACTCTGCACTTGTCCTTGTTGAACCTCATCAGATTTATTTTGGCCCAATCCTCCAATTTGTGTAGGTCCCTCTGTATCCTATCCCTACCTCTAGCGTGTCTAACACTGCACCCAGGTTAGTGTCATCCACAGAGTAGCTGAGGGTGCAATCTACCCCATCCTCCAGATTGTCAATGAAGATGTTTAACAAACTGGCCCCAGAACCAACCCTGGGGCACTCCACTTGTTACTTGCTGCCAACTAGACACTGAGTCTTTGATCACTAATTGTGGAGTCAGATGATCTAGCCAGCTTTCTATCCACCTTATAGTCCATTCATCCAGCCCATACTTCTGTAATTTGCTGCCAAGAATACTGTGGGCGACCATAATAAAAGCTTTGCTAAATTCAAGGTATATCACACCCACCGCTTCACCCACATCCACACAGCCAGTCATCTCATCATAGGAGGCAATCAGGTTGGTCAGAGATGACTTTGGTGAATCCCTGCTGTCTGTTCCTGGTCACCTTCCTCTGCTCCAACTGCTTCCAAATGGATTCCTTGAGGACATGCTCTATGCTAGTTTCCAGAGGAGTCACCAAGTCTCTTCTGACATTCACAGACCGTTTCTCATGAGCCTGGAGCAGCATTTGCTGTTGTGGGGCAGGTTTGTAGCAGGCTGGTGTCAGGCTGTGCTGTGGAATTACTCAGTGGGGTCTAGGTGTGAGGTCCTAGGAGTGGAGTTTGTACTTGTTCTCTGTAGCACCTAACACACGTCTGGTTGTAAGAACCACACAATAACCCGTCCTATTCCCTGGGCGCCCTGACACCAATCAGAACTGACTCTCTGCCCCTCTCAAGTGGCAGGAAGTGGGGGTGACTTCGTTTCCGGTTCCAAGCCAGGCAGCCAGGTCCCTGAGTCTGCAAAAGGCACAAGCAGCTGCCCCTTCTGTTTGTGCAGCTAACGGTTAAACCCCTCACGACAGTGAGAATTTACCCTGCAGCTCAGTGAGAAATGCCAGCCTGGCTGCATTTGGTTTTCATTTTAGCAACTTGCAAAGGTGAGAAAATGTTTGAAAATACCAGGAATCTACAGATTGTGTGTTTTTAATGTCAGAGTGTATCTATGTGTTTGTTGGTCTGCAAACCCCTCCTTAGTATGTATCTATCTATCTATCTCCATGCATTTGCAGACATCTAGGCATCATTCCTTTCTTTCTCTTTCTTTCTTTCTTTCTTTCCCACTGTCTTATCTATGCAACATTCCATGCACATTATCTCTTCTTATGTCTCAATATCTCCACTATATTTTCCACCGATTCATCCATCCATGTTTCCTGGGCTGTGTTATCTCGCTATCCATCCACAATTCCTCGTCTATCGTAATCTCTCTCCATTTGTGCTTTCCTCCACTGTATATTTAACAACTCGTCTTTCTATCTCTGTTTCTCATATGCCCATTGTCTTCCTCTTATCACTTATTATGCTTCTTAATGTGTTTTATCCATCAGGTGCTCAGTCCCAGATTCAGCTGGTGGAGTCCGGTGGCGGTGTCGTAAATGAAGGGGGGTACATCCGGCTTTCCTGTAAAGGCTCCGGGTTCACCTTCAGTAACTATGTAATGCGTTGGTACCGGCTGAGCCCGGGAAAAGAAATGGAATTCGTCTCAATTATTACTGGTGATGGGACTGGCATACATTACGGAGATTCGGTGAAAGGGCGAGTCACCATTTCCAGAGACAATTCCCGCAGTGAGGTGAACATGGAGATGAGCAGCCTGAGACTGGAGGACACCGCCCGCTATTACTGTACAGTAGACACAGTGAGGGGAAGCCGTTGTGGGCTGAGACACAAACCTCCCGCCCCGCCCCTGTGTTCCAGCTCAGCAGATGAAAGTCAGCTCCATTCGGGGGAGGAGAGACCTGGTGTGCTCAGTGCAGAGAGGGCGGTGTGACTGTCACAGAGAGATTCTTCACTCCTTGTGCCTCACATCAAATGTTTCCTTTGGCAGCTCGCTCTCTTCTTCCTGCAGCTGGTGGAGAAGGTCTGAGACACCGTCATGCTCACCTGAGCAAAATGTTTTCTAAAAGCTTTTTTTAAAAAGTAATACAAAAGCCAGAGGCAAAAAAAGTCTCAAAAAGCAATCAACAAAATCAAAAAAAAATCCTGTGAGAATAAACAAACCAAAGCTTTGAGCAGGGGGTTGGACTATTTGACCCTTCTGGGCTCCCTTCCAACCCTAATCTTCTATGAGTCTATAAGGACAATCAAACAGAGGAATAATAATGAAATAAATAAATAAAATCCCACAGACCCTAAAGGATCCAAATCCCAATAAACAAATCCCACCCAACCCATTGTAAATAGCAGACACACAATATACTGACTGGTGTGCACCGTGTTTCCTTGAGTTCACCGGTAACGTTTTAGAGACACGATTTGGGAGAGGCAACTTGCAACAAACAAACAACGCCTCACCCACTGTTTAACGTGAACACACGTTATCAGCAGGAAGTGCGTGTCTTTGAAAGCAGCAAGCAAAGTGCAATGTCACATTCAGAATCCACAGCAGAGCGAAGGGACGAGTGTGCGTTTGTGAAGTGAGATGAGGAAGAGAGAAAAGGGGAAAATGTGATTTACCACATGTTAAAATCCTGGTGTGGACACGGAAGTTTTCATTCCTATGAATGATTCGACATAACAATTTGGGTCGCTGGGGTTAGCAGCCAGCTAATGTGGAAACTCTAAACTGCCTGGCCTACAGCACGGAGCATGTGTTAGCTAACACGTGGACAGTGAGTGAGGAGGATGGCAGCACACCACGTTCAGAGACAGACTCAGTGTGTGTGAGGGAGGAGCCGGACGTGAACACAAAGGGAGAGGGCGAGAGACCCGGAGACAGTGAATCCGCGTGAGTGGGTGTGAACTGTTTGTTACACGCGTGTGAACAGTTCTGGACACCAACCCGGGCCTGTCATTTCAGGGCTTTGTTAGGTCAGACGCTGAAGTGAAGATCTGATGCTGATTTTCGCTCCTCTTAAAAATGATTAACTGTTTCCTTGCTGCCCTGACCCTGGCCCCAGGTAAGTCTTTGCATCTCCGTGGGAATGTTTGCATGGCGGGGACAGCTCCCGAGATCCTTCACTGCCTGGACAGCTGAGTAAATGTTTACTTGAACTCTCCCGTCCGTCTTTCCAGGTGTGCTTTCCCAGCTGCAGCTGGTGGCCTCCGGCCCTGGGGTGGGGAAGCCTGGAGAGAACCTCGCACTGACCTGCACCGTCACTGGGGGCTCTGTTACTAGCAGCTACTACTGGGCCTGGGTCCGCCAGGCCCCTGGCAAAGGGCTGGAGTGGATGGGGTACTGGAGCAGTTATACCAGCTATGCCCCAGCTTTCCAAGACCGAATCACCATCTCTGCAGACACCTCCAAGAACCAGTTCTCCCTGCAGCTCCGCTCGCTGACAGCTGCAGACACCGCCACGTACTACTGCGCCAGAGACACAGTGATACAGAGACAAGGGGCCATGGGACAAAAAAGGGGGGTGAGCCAGCCGAGTCGCTTCCCAGAGAGAGGGCACCTGAATTTTCCCTTTTGTTCCACCCTCTTCTTCGTCACTTGACGGTGGCTCTTTGCCAGCGGTAACCATGAACCAGAGAGAAGGAGAGACAGAGGAAACATCTGTGCTCGTGCCTGGGAAGGACAGAGAACAAGGTCTCCCTGCAGCTGCTGTCCCTGAGCGCTGCAGACACCGCCAGGTATTACTGCACCAGCAGAGACGCACGGTCACACACACACAGGGAGCCTGGGACAAAAAGCGATAGTGTGTATTTCCGAGGGACATTCAGAGTAATTAGAGACCGAGGGAGACACCAGCCGAGAGAGATGGATCCCTCCAGGTTAAAGAAGTGACTGAAACTCGAACCCCGTTTGCAATCCCTCCCCCTCTGCGGATATTCTAGTGGCACCAAACCTGAGCAAGATTCACTGTGTCTGAAACACAGATTAAAAATACTGGGCCACATGGGGGCAGCCTGACTCCTAGCTTGGATGTGAGACTTTATTCCCTTGTAAGGAGCAGCCTCCCAATCCTAGGGGAGACAGAATCATAGAAGATGAGGGTTGGAAGGGACCTCAAGGGTCATCTAGTCCAAGCACCTGCTCAAAGCAGGACCAGCCCAGAGTAAATCATCCCAGCCAGGGCTTTGTCAAGCCAGGCCTTAGAAACCTCTAAGGATGGAGATTCCACCACCTCCCTAGGTAACCCATTCCAGTGCTTCACCATCCACCTAGGGAAAACGTTTTTCCTAATATCAAACCTAGATCTCCCCTACTGCAACTTGAGACCATTGCTCCTTGTTCTGTCGTCTCCCACCACTGAGAACAGCCTAGCTCCATTATCTCTGGAACCCCACTATTACATCCCCCCTCACTTTTCTCTTCTGCAGACTATACAAGCCCAGTTACCCAAATCTCTCCTCATAAGTCTTGTGCTCCAGCCCCCTAATCATTTTCATCTTGCTCCGCTAGAATCCCTCCAAGTTGTCAACATCCTTTCTGAAGTGGGGGAGGGGGAAGGAGGACGGAGGCCCAAAACTGGACACAATAATCCAGATGTGGCCTCAACAGTGAGAAATAAAAGTGAATAATCACCTCCCTCGATCTGCTGGCAATGCTCCTACTAATGCAGGGATTCTTTCCTCCTAATACTCTGCACTTGTCCTTCTTGAACCTCATCAGATTTATTTTGGCCCAATCCTCCAATTTGTCTCGGTCACTCTACTGTGATCATATCCCTATTCTCCAGCGTGTCTTACACTCCACTCAGTTTACTGTCATCCACAAACTGGCTGAGGGTGCTATCCAACCCATCCTCCAGATTGTTAATGAAGATGTTGAACCAAACTGGCCCTAGGACGCACCCATTGTTACTGGCTGCCAACTAGACAATGAGCCGTGGATCACTAACTGCTGAGCCCAGGTCTTCTTTTCAGATCTGGCTCTTTTTCCTATGATTTCCAATTACCAGCTTTTTGTGGGCTCATCACACCTGCATCTTTGAAAGTCTCACAGTCATCCAATCCAGAGCTTTAAGGGACGAGTGTGCGTTTGTGAAGTGAGATGAGGAAGAGAGAGGAGGAGGGGAAAATGTGATTTACCACATTTAAAATCCTGGTGTGAACAGGGAAGTTTTCATTCCTATGAATGATTTGACGTAACCACTAGAGGAATCAGGGGTTAACAGCCAGCTAACGTGGAAACTATAAACTGCCTGGCCTACAGGACGGAGCATGTGTTAGCTAAAACGTGGACAGTGAGTGAGCACCACGCGCGGGAGATGGCAGCACACCACGTTCAGAGACACACTCAGTGTGTGCGAGGGAGGAGCCGGACGTGAACACAAAGGGAGAGGGCGAGAGACCCGGAGACAGTGAATCCGCGTGAGTGGGCGTGAACTGTTTGTTACACGCGTGGGAACAGTTCTGGACACCAACCCGGGCCCGTCATTTCAGGGCTTTGTTAGGTCAGACGCTGAAGTGAAAATCTGATGCTTGTTTTCGCTCCTCTTAAAAATGATTAACTGTTTCCTTGCTGCCCTGACCCTGGCCCCAGGTAAGTCTTTGCATCTCCGTGGGAATGTTTGCATGGCGGGGACAGCTCCCGGAGATCCTTCACTGCCTGGACAGCTGAGTAAATGTTTAGATGAACTCCCCCGTCCGTCTTTCCAGGTGTGCTTTCCCAGCTGCAGCTGGTGGCCTCTGGCCCTGGAGTGGGGAAGCTTGGAGAGACCCTCGCACTGACCTGCACCGTCACCGGGGACTCTGTTACTTCCAGCTACTACTGGGCCTGGATCCGCCAGGCCCCTGGCAAAGGGCTGGAGTGGATGGGGTACTGGAGCAGTTATACCAGCTATGCCCCAGCTTTCCAAGACCGAATCACCATCTCTGCAGACCCATCCAAGAACCAGTTCTCCCTGCAGCTCCGCTCGCTGACAGCTGCAGACAGGGCAACATACTACTGCGCCAGGAGAGACACAGTGATACAGAGAGAAGGGGCCATGGGACAAAAAACGGGAGTGAGCCAGACAAGTCGCTTCCCAGAGAGAGGGCACCTGAATTTTCCCTTTTGTTCCACCCTCTTCTTCTGTCATTTGACAGTGGCTCTTTGCCAGCGGTAACCATGAACCAGAGAGAAGGAGAGACAGAGGAAACATCTGTGCTCGTGCCTGGGAAGGACAGAGATCGAGGTCTCCCTGCAGCTGCTGTCCCTGAGCGCTGCAGACACCGCCAGGTATTACTGCACCAGCAGAGACGCACGGTCACACTGTCAGAGATGGGGAGCCTGGGACAAAAAGCGATAATGTGTATTTCCTAGGGACATTCAGAGTAATTAGAGACCAGGTGAGACACCAGGCTAGAGAGACGGATCCCTCCAGGTTAAAGAAGTGACTGAAACTCGAACCCCATTTGCAATCCCTCCACCGCTGCGGATATTCTAGTGGCACCAGACCTGAGTAAGATTCTCTGTGTATGAAACACAGATTAAAAACATTGGGCCACATGGGGGCAGCCTGGCTCCTAGCTTGGCTGTGAGACTTTATTCCCCTGTAAGGAGCAGCCTTCCGATCCTAGGGGAGATAGAATCATAGAAGATTAGAGTTGGAAGGGACCTAAGGGGTCATCTAGTCCAACCCCCTCTACAAAGCAGTATCAATCCCAAATAAATCATCCCAGCCAGGGCTTTGTCAAGCTGGGCTTTAAAAACCTCTAAGGATGGAGATTCCACCACCTCCCTAGGTAACCCATTCCAGTGCTTCACCGCACTCCTAGGGAAAAAGTTTTTCCTAATATCCAACCTAGACCTCCCCCTAAGCAACTTGAGACCATTGGTCCTTTTTCTGCCATCTGCTACCACTGAGAACAGCCTAGCTCCATCCTCTCTGGAACCCCACTATCACATCCCCCCTCACTTTTCTCTTCTGCAGACTATACAAGCCCAGTTACCCCAATCTCTCCTCATACGTCTTGTGCTCCAGCCCCCTAATCATTTTCATCTCGCTCCCCTAGAATCCCTCCAAATTGTCCACATCCTTTCTGAAGTGAGGGGAGGGGGGAAGGAAGGGGACAAGGCCCAAAACTGGACACAATAATCCAGATGTGGCCTCAACAGTGAGAAATAAAAGGGAATAATCACTTCCCTCGATCTGCTGGAAATGCTCCTACTAATGCAGCCCAATATGCTATTAGCCTTCTTCACAACCAGGGCACACTGCTGACTCATATCCAGCTTCTTATCCACTGTAACCCCCAGGTCCTTTTCTGCAGAACTGTAGCTTGGTCAGTTGTTCCTAGTAACATTGCAGGGATCCTTTCCTCCTAAATGCTCTGCACTTGTCCTTGGACTCTGCAATTGTCCTTGTTGAATTGTTACTGGCTGCATCAGATTTCTTCCATTCATCCAGCCCAATCCTCCAAATCGCTTTGCTAAAGTCAAGATATATCATTCACTCTATATCCTATCAGAAATGGAAAATAGGAAAGTTTCCAGAAATAGGATTCAAATTTCTCATGAAGCATAGAAATGTGCTGTGGAATCACTCAGTGGGGTCTAGGTGTGAGGTCCTAGGAGTGGAGTTTGTACTTGTTCTCTGTAGCACCTAACACACGTCTGGTTGTAAGAACCACACAATAACCCGTCCTATTCCCTGGGCGCCCTGACACCAACCAGAACTGACTCTCTGCCCCTCTCAAATGGCAGGAAGTGGGGGTGACTTCATTTCCGGTTCCAAGCCAGGCAGCGAGGTCCCTGAGGCTGCAACAGGCACAAGCAGCCGCCCCTTCTGTTTGTGCAGTTAACGGTTAAACCCCTCCCGACAGTGAGAATTTACCCTGCAGCTCAGTGAGAAATGCCAGTTTGGCTGCATTTGGTTTTCATTTTAGCAACTTGCAAAGGTGAGAAAATGTTTGAAAATACCGAGAATCTAGAGATTGTGTGTTTTTAATGGAAGAGTGTATCTATGTGTTTGTTGGTCTGTAAACCCTCCTTAGTATCTCTCTCTCTCTCTCTCTCCATGCATTTGCAGCCATCTATTCATCTCTTTCTTTCTTTCTTTCTTTCCCACAGTCTTATCCATACAACATTCCATGCACATTATCTATTTTTATGTATCAATTCCTCCACTATATTTTCCATCGGTTCATCCATCCATGTTTCCTGTGCTGTGTTATCTCTCTATTCATCCACACTTCCCCCTCTATTGGATTCTTGCTCCATCTGTGCTTTCCTCCGCTGTATATTTAGCAACCTGTCTTTTTATCTCTGTTTCTTATCTTCCTCTTATCACTTATTATGCTTCTTAATGTGTTTTATTCATCAGGTGTCGAGTCCCAGATTCAGCTGGTGGAGTCCGGTGGCGGTGTTGGAAATGAAGGGGGGTCCATCCGGCTGTCCTGTAAAGGCTCCGGGTTCACCTTCAGTAGCTATACAATGTACTGGTACCGGCAGAGCCCTGGGAAAGGACCGGAGTTTGTCTCACGTATTTACAGTGATGGGACAGGCCAACATTATGCAGATTCGGTGAAAGGGCGAGTCACCATTTCCAGAGACAATTCCCGCAGTGAGCTGTACCTGCAGATGAACAGCCTGAGACTGGAGGACACCGCCCGGTATTACTGTGCAGCTGACACAGTGAGGGGAAGCCAGTCTGGGCTCAGACACAAACCTCCCGCCCCGCCCCTGTGTTCCAGGCTCAGCAGATGAAAGTCAGCTCCTTTCGGGGGAGGAGAGACCTGGTGCGCTCAGTGCAGGAAGGGCGGTGTGAGCGTCACAGAGAGATTCTTCACTCCTTGTGCCTCACATCAAATGTTTCCTTTGGCAGCTCGCTCTCTTCTTCCTGCAGCTGGTGGAGAAGGTCTCAGACACCCTCACGCTCCCCTGTGCAAAATGTTTTCTAAAAGCTTTTTTTTAAAGTAACATAAAAGCCGGCGGCAATAAAAGTCCCCAAAAGCAATGAACAAAACCAAAAGATAATCACGTGAGGCTAAGCAAAACCAAGCTGTGAGCAGGGTGTTGGCACTAGTGCTGAATCACTCTGTGGTATCACAATGGAGACGCTGGGTGAGCCTGAGTGCTCAGGGGTTCTGGGAGCAGGGCTCGTAGCACTAGACTGCAGCAAATCACTGAAAAGGCCGAACTTGCACTTGGCACCAGCGTGTGTCACCAAGGTTTGTCCAGACCCTGCGTGAGCAGCTCTGCTGGTGTGGAAAACCAATGGTCACGGGCAGCAATGGCCAGCTCGCCTGGTGTGTACATGCGCAGTCGTGTAATGGGGAACCTGGGGGAGCTGACCTGGGGGAACCGACCGTATGGAATGACATGACATCGGGTGCCTGGAGGGTAGTAGTCCACGATAAGTGAATATCAGCCAATCCCTGCAGCCCCCTCCCTACTTATGAATTAATTGGAATATGCCAAAAACATTAACAAAAAATTATGGAACTCCCCTCCCCCAAATGTAATCACCAAAACGGATAAGGAATAAAGAATAAGAAATAACTACAAATAAGAAAACTCTTGGATAGCAACCAAATGAATTTCCAATACCCAGGAATCAGTTAACAAAAATTTCACAACAACACTGACCAATAACAACTCTGCAGAATCAACCTGTGATCCTGAATGTTTTGTTAAATTCACTCACAATTCTTTCTAGGGATACAATTTTTACTTTAAAAGCCTCACATACAAAACATGCAACAAACGTAGTCAAGTGTGAACCAGTTTTTACCATGAAAAAATCCCTCTCAAAGCCATGAAATATCTGTTTCTTGAACGAATGAAGGAAAGTGCAATTTTCCCAGTGTCTATCTCAGTGACAGGGTGTGAGGAGGAGGTGACAGATGAAGAACTGGTGGGGAACAGAGAAAGAGAGGGGCTGGGGATTTCCAAAGAGGGGAAAGGAGCTAGGTGTTTGACTCTTTTTAGGGTAGGATTGGGATGTGAGTGCCTAACTCCCTTAGGCAGCTTCGGAAATCCCAACTAGATCACAAGCAGGTGGTGTGAGGAGACAGAGTCAGTGTGTGTGAGACGAAAAGGACTCACACTCACACACCGTGTTGCGTCTGTTGCTCTTTATACAACATTAAGAACATGAGGAAAGCACACGGTGGGAGCTGAGTTCCCAGTCCCGGCGTTTAGTAACCGGATGAAGACACAGAGTGTCTGGCTCCTTCTACACATGGCTGCTGTGATAGGCTGCGGGGCTTTTGCAGGAGAAGACAAGGCAGCCTCTAGAGGTCCCCACACTCTTTATAACACCCAATCCCTGCACAATACAGAGAGCCAGAGATCGAATCTTTGTGTGTGTGTGTTTGTGTGTGTGTGAGAAACCAGGATTTGTTACAGGTGTGTGTGTCCAGGTTTCCAACCCCAGGCTCACATTTCAGTCGACTCTCCTGAGCCTTCACAGCTCTGCTGGGTCAGGAGCTGAATTGCAGATTTTTTTGAGCCCTTCCAAATGCCCTGCTGAAATGATTGAATGTTTCCTCGTTGCGCTGGCCCTCGCCCCGTGTGAGTATGTGTGTGTGTCTGTGTGTGACGATTTGTGTTTCTCGGTGCGGGGCTGTGACGAGGGGTGTTTCCGGGAGAGCCTTTGCTCGCTCGGCGACGCATTAAACGACTCTTTTGCAATCTCCCCCCTTGTTTCTAGGTGCGCTTTCCCAGCTGCAGTTGGTGGCCTCCGGCCCGGAGACGGGGAAGGTCTCAGAGCCCCTCTCACTCACCTGCGCTGTCTCTGGGTTCTCCATCACTACTCGGTATTACTACTGGTACTGGATCCGGCAGCCTCCTGGAAAAGGGCTGGAATCCATGGGATATATATATCCATATGACGGGGATACACGCTACAGCCCGTCTCTCCAAGGCCGAATCACCATCTCTGCAGATAGATCCAAGAACCAGCTCTCCCTGCAGCTCAACTCCCTGACTGTTGCAGACACCGCCACGTACTACTGCGCCAGGAGCGACACAGTGACACAGAGAGAAGGGGCCATGGGACAAAAAGGGGGGTGAGCCAGACATGTCGCTTCCCAGAGAGAGGGCACCTGAATTTTCCCTTTCCTTCCGCTCTCTTCTTCTCTCACTTGAGGGTGGCTCTTTGCCAGCAGTAACCATGAAACCCAGAGAAGCAGAGACAGAGGAAACATCTGTGCTCGTGCCTGGGAAGCAGAGAGCATTTGTTACAGCAGCCCTGCAGTTTGGAACCTGCCTACCCGAGCTATTCCCTGGGCGCCCTGACACCAATCAGAACTGACTCTCTGCCCCTCTCAAGTGGCAGGAAGTGGGGGTGACTTCGTTTCCGGTTCCAAACCAGGCAGCGAGGGCCCTGAGGCTACAATACGCAGAAGCGGCCACCCCTTCTGTTTGTGCAGTTAACGGTTCAACCCCTCCTGCCAGTGAGAATTTACCCTGCAGCTCAGTGAGAAATGCCAGCCTGGCTGCATTTGGTTTTCATTTTAGCAACTTGCAAAGGTGAGAAAATGTTTGAAAATACCAGGAATCTACAGATTGTGTGTTTTAATTGCAGAGTGTATCTATGTGTTTGTTGGTCTGTGAACCCCTCCTTAGTATCTATCTCCATGCATTTGCAGCTATCTATGCATCTTTTTTCTTTCCCACAGTCTTATCTATACTACATTCCATGCACATTATCTCTTTTTATGTATCAATTCCTCCACTATATTTTCCATCGGTTCATCCATCCATGTTTCCCAGGCTGTGTTATCTCTCTATTCATCCACACTTTCCCTCTCTATTGGATCTTGCTCCATCTCTGCTTTCCTCCACTGTATATTTAGCAACCTGTCTTTTTCTCTCTGTTTCTTATATGCCTCTTATCATTCATTATGCTTGTTAATGTGTTTTATCCATCAGGTGCCCAGTCCCAGATTCAGCTGGTGGAGTCCGGTGGCGGTGTTGGAAATGAAGGGGGGTCCATCCGGCTGTCCTGTAAAGGCTCCGGGTTCACCTTCCGCAGCTCTACAATGTACTGGTACCGGCAGAGCCCTGGGAAAGGACCAGAGTTTGTCTCATATATTTTAAACAGTGGGACAGGCCAACATTATGCGGATTCAGTGAAAGGGCGAGTCACCGTTTCCAGAGACAATTCCCGCAGTGAGCTATACCTGCAGATGAGCAGTCTGAGACTGGAGGACACCGCTCGGTATTATTGTGCAGTAGACACAGTGAAGGGAAGCCAGTCTGGGCTCAGACACAAACCCCCCACCCTGCCCCTGTGTTCCAGGCTCAGCAGATGAAAGTCAGCTCCTTTTGGGGGAGGAGAGACCTGGTGCCTCAGTGCACAGAAGGGCGGTGTGACCATCACAGAGAGATTCTTCACTCCTTGTGCCTCACATCAAATGTTTCCTTGGCAGCTCACTTTCTTCTTCCTGCAGCTGGTGGAGAAGGTCTGAGACACCCTCACGCTCCCCTGTGCAAAATGTTTTTTAGAAGTTTTTTTTTTAAAGTAACATAATAGCCGGAGGCAATAAAAGTCTCCAAAATCACTCTGTGGCACCACAATGGACACGCTGGGTGAGCCTGAGTGCTCAGGGGTTCTGGGAGCAGGGCTTGTAGCACTAGACTGTGGCAAATCACTGAAAAGGCCGAACTTGCACTTGGCACCAACGTGTGTCACCAAAGTTTGTCCAGACCCTGAGTGAGCAGCTCTGCTGGTGTGGAAGACCAATGGTCACGGGCAGCCAATGGCCAGCTCGCCTGGTGTGGACAAGCGGAGGCGTGTAATGGGGAATCTGGGGCGAGCTGACCTGGGTCAATGGATCCTATGGAATGACATGACATCGGGTGTGTGGAGGGGAGGAGTCCACGACAAGTGAATATCAGCCAATCCCTGCAGCCCCCTCCCTACTTATGAATTAATTGGAATATGCCACATAATTGGCTGGCAAAGCAAATTTTGGGGACATGTGACTCCTTTGGGAGGAGGGTCTAAGGACTGATAAAAATCACATGGTATCTAGCTTTCCTTCCTATAGCCATTTAGGGGATTGATATTGTTGGACAGAAGACAGATTAAGACCAGAGGGCCTCGGGGTAACCTAGACCCTGCTCCGGTGGATCATAGATCAGAGGGCGTTGGGGTAGCCAAAACCATACTCTGAGGGACTCAGAAAGTAAACCAAGGATCTGAGGGAACCTGAAGAAGGGACAGCCTTCACCTAGGAGTGGTAGGGGTGGGTTTGTTTTGCTGTTTGGATGGTGCATTTGATATAAAACCACTAAATAATATGGAAACAAACAAAAAGGAAACCCACTGCAAACGACAACAACAACGCAATAAATAACCCCCAAAGGAATCACCAAAATGGATAAACAATAAACAATAAGAAATAACTACAAATCAAAAACTTCTTGGACAACAACCACATCAATTTCCAGTACCCATGAATCAGTTAATGAAAACTGAACAAGACTAACCAGAAATAACAGAACAGAATCAACCTTTATTCTTCAATGTTTCTTTAAATTCACTTGCGTGGGCACGGGTCCAAAAGGCCTTATGTGACTTGAAAAGTCAACAGGGTTCGCTGAGAGCAGCAGGTAGAGAAATGCCAGCCTGACGCACATGGAAACTCGGGCATCCTACCCCAGCACAGAGTCTTACTCCTCTCACAGTCAGCTCTACCCCCATCCTAGTTATAGTCACACGAACAGTCACACACAATTAAAACACAGCATCAATCCACCCTGCATATTCACACCCACTCCCAGAACGACCCATATTCACCCACCCAGAATCTCACCCCCACACCCACTCAAGAGTCTCCCACCTACACCCACTCATCCTCCTCTCCCCCCAGTACCACTCAACCTCTGGTTGCCAAGTTCTGGGACTGGACCACAGGGGATGGATCACTCCCTCATTGCCCTGTTCTGTTCATTCCCTCGGAAGCATCTGGATTCTGGGCTAGATGGATCATTGGTCTGACCCAATATGGCTTTTTTTACGTTCACTCTCAAAACGCCCACCAACCCCTGAAGAATCACATCCACCTCCCCTGACCCTTTGCAGCTCTTCCCCTGCATTACTTGCCTGTGTCATGTTTACCACCTCCCATGTCCGGGAGTGGAGCACAAAAGGAGTGGTAGCGTGCGGGGTATCTCTTTCTCAAAGATCAACCACGAGTTATTGAGGTTGAGGCCTGACTCACTGGCTAGAAATCTCTGGCCTGTGTTAAACAGGTCAGAGCAGATCCCCACAATGGCCCCTCTCACCTTACAATCTATGAAAAAAAAGGCTCGGAAGGGGGCGATTTTTGTCAGGAGATGCTGGTAAATGTCGATGTCACTGCACACACACCAACGGCTGATTAAATGGATAATCAACATTTATAGTTAGGCAAAGAAAGAAAAAACAGCGACGGAGAACTTCACATTGGAGTCTTATTTAAGGCTATTTACTTTGTATGTTTTGACATGCGATGTTGACCATTTGTTTTTAAGACTTATGAAGCTTTAACTTTTTGAATGGTAACATTTACTGTCATTATATAATTATTGTCCGACTCCCCCATTGCCTGCCCCCCCACCCAATAATTTCCCACAACTGTGAAAATTGAAATAGATAAAAAACTTAAAACCCATAAATTTGCACCATCGTGACCATTTAAATGGATAAATATTGAAAAAAATGCTTAAAAATAAACAAGAACATTAACCACGGAAATGACAAAAGAATGGAATTCTTCCAAATATATTTGTAAACAGTTTACAATCTTTTGATTAAAAAACTCACTCACAAACCTGGTTGTATGCTCTGGCCACAAGGAGGAGACAAAGTCACACTAGGTCAAGGTGTGTTAGCTGTGTTTTAGGATGAGAATGGTGTTCTCTCTCTGTGTCTCAGTTTCCCATCTGTAAAAAAACCCATCACCACTATCATCATCAACAATCATCATCAGCAATCTTTCCTTTTAGTACAGCAGAGAGTTTCAGTGGTTTTCATCACACATTGGAGGCCCATGTAAAATAATATTCACTAATAATAAATCCATTTTTTAACATCTCATGGGGACAATGTAATGTAGACACACTTCATACATGGCTCTCTCTCTCTCTCTAGCTAGATAATTAACTGTAAAATCCTAGAGGAGACAAGAGTCTGGAGTTTTACGGAGATGTAGCTAGGTGGGGGCAAAAGTGGGCGGACTGTATCAGATAGATACACACACACAGATAGGCAGGATGGTTCTAGTGAACTCTTCCCCCATTGGTTGCACTGCACAATGTTTTGGTGCCCACAACCACCCAGGGTTTCCTGTCTAGAAGCTCCCAGCTCTGCCGAAATGTTCTCCACCCAGAAGCTAATGTGGCCACCTTGTGCTGCTCTCCGGTGGTAGAAATGGGAGCATCTTGGCTCCTTCTCAGTTTTCTGGCTGCCCTGGTGTTATGTGAGTGTTTACAGAGAATACAGGGTGTTGTGGGAGCCAATCTGGCAGGGTGGGTCTATTAACTTTGCACCCCTTCCCCATTTTTCTAGGTGACCTTCCCCCGTTTCGACTGGTGGAGTTTGGCCCGGCTGTGGTGCAGTCCTCGGAAACTCTGAGACTGAACTGTGCTGTGTACGGTACCTATATCACAGATGGATGGACCTTCTGGTACTGGTTCAAGCAGAGTCCCGGGAATGGACTGGAGTACATGGGGCTGATCAACTCTAAGGGGGAGACGTCCTATGGCCCATCATTTCAGAGTCGAATAATAATCTCCAGAGACACTTCCAAAAACCAGTTTTATTTCGAGCTGAGGTCTCTGACAAGTGCAGACAGTGCCACCTATCACTGTGCCAGGCTATATGAGACACAGTGATTGAGAGTGAAGCAGGAGTGGGACAGAAATGTGAACGCTGTCTCTGAGGGACCTGAGGCCTTGCAGAGAGCAGAAGGGGGTGCTTCACGCTAGAGGCTCATAACGGCAGAAGCAGGATTTCAGCCACTTCTAATGAAACCACATGCAAACGTTACACTCTCGGCCCAAAGAGAGTTTTAAAACCGGAGTTACATTAATCTTAGCATCCAAGAATAAACAAACACAAGTTGCACAAGCCCATTGCTGCTGAGTGCTTTCAGCGGTGCACTTTCAAAGGTGCTTTGACCTCCTTAGCTGGCCTTCAATCCTTAAAAGGACGGGGTGCAGGTTAATCCAATCCTGACTTTGCCTTATGAGTGCTACATAAACTTTTAAACTCTCTCTTTTCTCCCCTCTGAACTCTCTTTCCTTCTCACACACAGATGCCCACGTGCTCTCTCTTTCTCTCCCATCACATTTATTATCGTGGTACGTGAGCGCCTCCTGCCAAGTTTTTGTTTTGAAACACACCGAAAAGAAAAGAACTTAAAAAGGCCAGTCTGCACAGCAAGGGTGCAAGCATTTTTGCAATTGCTAATTGACAGCAGCTTTCCCTGCCGATTCGGAGAAGCTGAAAGGATTGCGGTTTTGTGGGAAGGGTGGCGTAGCCAGACTTGTCCCTGAGTCCTCTGAACCAAACCACAACACACAGCGTGGGAAAGTGCACTCTAGGCAAGTCACAGGTGTGTGGCCAGCCCAGACAAACATCTTCTGTGCTGTGGGGGATTGGGTGTAAGGGGAAGATGCTTGTGTGCAGTTAGAGAGAAAATCCTCAGAACTTCCTTTTTTTACTGTAAGGGATTTAAAGACAGGCTGGAGAGAGGTTGTTCTAGCTGGTTGATTCTGTCCCCTTCATTTATGAAAAGGACAAAACAGAAGCAAACCCTGTAAAATTAAAAAGGAGAGAATAATTTAATAATTTCATATAAATATGCTCAATAGCAATGCAATGTCTTTAACAGTAGCGATGGTAATAGTTCATAATGTAATACAACCAAGCAAACAAGCAACCTACACACCAGCCAAATTATCAATCAAGAAACCAAAGAAACAATCAGACAAACAAATAACCCACAAAGTGAGCAAACAAATAAAAAAAATGAATAAATGAATAAATTAAACCAACCAAATATGTAACCCAACCCAAATCAACTAAGAAACCAAACAGCAAAGCAACCAGGCAACCAGATGGACAGGGAAATAACGAACCAACACAACACAAAGAAGTCCCCTGTGATGCTGGCAGACCAGGCCAAAGCCCCAGGCCATTGGCATATCTACCACCAGTAGTCAAAGATCAGTCAATTGCCAAATTGGGCTGTCCCATCATCCCATCCCCTCCAAAAACTTATCAAGCTCAGTCCTGAAGCCAGCTGGGTTTCTTGCCCCCACTGCTCCCCTTGGAAGGCTGCTCCAGAACTTCACTCCTCTGATGGTTAGAAACCTGCGTCTAATATCGAGTCTAAACTTCCTGATGGCCAGTTTATCGCCATTGGTTCTTGTGTCCACATTGGTGCTGACCTTAAATAACTCCTCTCTCTCCCTGGTACGTATCCCTCTGTCTGATGTATTTATACAGAGCAATCACATCTCCCCTCAGCCTTCTCTTGGTTAGGCTAAACAAGTCAAGCTCTTTGAGTCTCCTCTCATGAAGCAGGTTTTCTATTCCGCGGATCATCCTAGTAGCCCTTCTCTAAACCTGTTCCAGTTTGAATTCATCTTTCTTAAACATGGGGGACCAGAACTGCACACAGTATTCCAGATGAGGTCTAACCAGCACCTTGTAT
The DNA here is from genome assembly GCF_026122565.2 of Emydura macquarii macquarii. Classification (NCBI taxonomy): domain Eukaryota; kingdom Metazoa; phylum Chordata; order Testudines; family Chelidae; genus Emydura; species Emydura macquarii. The sequence goes on along the minus strand of NW_027132643.1, from coordinate 400,908 downwards.
AACAGTACTAACACTATCTCTACTGGACATACCTTGTCTGGTGCATCCTAGGACCGTATTCGCTTTTTTCACGACCACATCACTTTGGTGGCTCATAGTCATCCTGTGATCAACCAATACGACCAGGTCCCTCTCTTCCTCTGTCACTTCCAACTGATGCGTCCCCAGCTTATAGCAAAAAGTTCTTGTTTTGAGTCCCTAAATGCATGACCTTGCATTTCCACTATTAAATTTTATCCTATTTCTGTTACTCCAGTTTACAAGGTCATCCAGATCTTGTTGTATGATATCCTGGTCTTTCTCTGTATTAGCAATACCTCCCAACTTTGTGTCATCTGCAGACTCTATTAGCACACTCCCACTTTTTGTGCCAAGGTCAGTAATAAAAAGGAAAATAAGATTGGTTCCAAGACCAGTCCCTGAGGAACTCCACTAGTAACCTCCCTCCAGCCTGACAGTTCATCTTTCAGTATGACTCTTTGCAGACTCCCATTTAACCAGTTCCTTATCCACCTTCCAATTTTCATATTAATCCCCATCGTTTCCAATTTAATCACACTTTTAAGTTCTCAAAAGAGTCCTCGAGTCACAGGCTCATTCTCTGTGATGCCCTAAAAGAATGCCGGCAAAGGTTTGTTTTAAGATTTTCAAAGGATCCGAAAGGATTTCAGTGGGGGCTGGGTACCTACCTTTCAAAATGTATAAAGGCCTATATTTGAAAAGAGAGGACAGTTATATTTTTTTTAAATTTCACAGGACACTAAAGGTTAGACTTCCAAAGTAGCTGAAGGAAGTTATGGACAAACCTTTTATTGACAGCCCCAGCGAATGTACATTGGCAGAGATCCTCTGACCTGAATGGAGTAACATTGATTCACACCTTCTGGGACTCTGGCTCTTAACCTTTCAAAAAAAGTAATTACGGAGCCTCTGTTTTCACTTCATAAACACAGAATTTTGGCAGGGCAATTACTGACTAGCTGGGGGGTGCTAACCCAGGTGCTCGAGAAAGCGAGATTGTGTCACGTGGTGGTGGAGTGAAGTCAGAAAGGTTTTTGTAGCACTCTTTATCACTGTGTATACTACGTACCACAGTGATTGAATGTAATTGAGTTACTGTACAAAAACCAACCGCTACAGTTTCTGGCGGGGGAGCGTGCTGTATCCTTAGATGCTCAGAAGGAAGGAGGTTAAAAAGATAATGAAAGGGAGCTGCTTTTTGTCTAAACCACAGAAAGTGATACATTCATGCACAGTTTGTTCCACTTATTATAGTCAAGATGGCATTCTTGATGAAGGAGTACCAGGCTGGGAACCAAACTTCTAGAGGGGATTTCACTACCCCACTCTGATGACCCTTTTTTTCATGCTGCAACACCTTCTTTAATAAAACTTTCACACTAGCACCAGAGTAACAGCCAAAACAGCAAATCCCACAATAAAAAACAATCTGAAACCAAACTAATTGAACCAGAAAACAAAAAACAGAAAAGAAACAAAAATTATCAGAAAACCAATAAACAAAACAAAAAAAATTAACCCCCCCCCCCACAAAACCAACCCCTTCAACTTCCCCAAAACCAAACCAACCAACCAAACAAGGAAAAAAATGGAAGAAAACGAACAATCCCCCAACCCACTCCAAACAAAGGTTCTCATAGTTAAAGAAGGCATAAAACAGAGAATTCCTAGACATCCCATGGGGACCGTGCTATTCTGTAGTGAATAACCTGAAAGGTGCTCAGATACTATGATCACGGTGAACTAGCCAGCTAGCTAGATCAGGGGTTCTCAAACTGGGGGTCGTTACCCCTCAAAGGGTCAGGAAGTTATTATGGGGGGGTCACGAGCTGTCAGCCCCCGCGCATGTCAGTAAGGGTGGAATGGCATTGGGGAGGTCATTACGTTTTTTTGGGGGGGTCGTCACAGCCTGAAATATTTTCAAAGGTCGTCCAAGCAAAAAAAAATTGAGAACAATTGAGCTAGATAATGGGGTGTGACCCAGAGGCTCATGGCTGCCAACTGGCAAAGGGTTACCAATTTGTGTCAGACCTGAAAAACTCACGACACCACTTTCATAGTATTTATCCATAAAGGGTAACAGGTGAGAGCCCGACTGAAAGCTTGTAAATTACAGCTATTCATAATTGTGGTGAGTTGTGTGTATGGGTTATATTTAAGGAATAATGTAACTATATTGAAAATGGTGCCCTTATGGTCTTGGAAGGAAAGTGAATCACGAGGGAATCCTATGTTTTGGTGATGAGCCATTCAAGCCAAAGAGTTTTCACCCCTCCCTGGCTAGCTGATTATCCATCGCAGAGATCCTACGGGACATGGCCAAGAACGACGCCTCCCTGCTGGCCCTGTGGCAGAAGATCAACGCTCTGAACACCTTCCTGATCCCCCGTATCTCATTCCTCTTGTGTGGATCCACCGTGGTGAAGGTGCCCCTCAACGAGGCAGACAGCACCATCAGGCAGCTGGTGAAGAAGTGGATGTTTCTTCCCCAAAGGGCCAGTAACGAGCTGTTGTACATCACGCACACAGACAGGATGGCGCTAATATCCCTCACATGGGCGACCTGCGTGACATCACGGTGCTCCCCCATGTGTTCCGCCTTCTGACATACCCCAGTGAAGAACGTCACAGTGACGTGATCAAGAAGCGGATCAGCAGAATCCCCTCCAGGCATGAAGCCGTAGCTCTCTGGCTGGCGAGTTTGGACGGGATGGGGGCAACTTCGCTTCACTTTGTACCCACGCCCGCAACACCACGCGACGCCTGGAGAAGCACATCAGCTGCCACTGGACGTGGTGCGAGGCACGCCAGGAACTTGGAGTCCTTGTCCCACGGGTCAAAACCACCAAAAACACAATTGATAGCCAGGAGCCTGCTGAAGGGTGCATCCCCGCGCAGTACGTGGACAACCTCAAGTAGAAGCTGAACTGGAGCAAGGCCTTCGAGGTGATGAGCAAGTGGGATGCCAGCAACCACATCCTCCCCGGGGGCAGCTTCACCCAATTCGCCGACTGGAAGTTCATCCACCAGGCCCGGCTCAACTGCGTCCCGCTGAACGGAGCCGTCTGCCACGGGAATTGGGACAAGTGGTGCAGGAGGAGAAAGACAATCTGTACCCACCGCTGGGGAGGTAACTTAATGAAATACTGGGTCCTTGCTCCTTGGGGCTAGCAAGAGCTGCAAAAGACTGAGTTTTGGGGAGAGAATCTGCTTGATTAGATAGGAAAAGTAACTACTAATAAATATAGGCCTTAGTTCACGTTTTATGACTGTGTTTTGTATGGAGCCATTTGTCTCCATCACTCACACTTATTTCTATTTCAAGCTCTGTTCTCTCTTGAATACATTTCCTTTTGATTTACTATAATGCAACCCAGGTGCTGGGTGTGGTACAGGACCAGTGGTCTAAGGTAAAACTGCTCAACGGGGTGCTAAGCCTGATGAGTCATCTGGGGTAATTACCTGCGAGTTCCAAGGGCCCAGGCAATCCACAAGCTAGGGTCTAACCAAGTGACCCCAAGGCAGGCTCCTAATGAAAGCAGCCAGTACAATTTGCTTGGTGTCATTACAGTGGCGAGATGCGCCCAGCTGCCTGCTGGTTCTGATGGACTGCTTCTTCTCCAGCCACAGCCAGTCACCAGGCTGCCCTGACACTAACGGGATTTTCAACAGCACCTAAGAAGGTTAAGGGCCAGATTTTTAAAGGTATTTAGCTAGCTAGTGAGCATTTTCAAAAGTACCTATGTGCATGATTCTCATTGGAAATGGATGGGTTTTAGCCACCTAGGTGCTTTTGAAAACCTCACTAGGCACCAAAATACCTTTAAAAATCAAGGCCTAAATGTCTAACTCCCATGGATTGCAATGAGAGTTAGGATCCTAAGCTACTTAGCTGCTTTTAACAATCCCACAAGGTGCCTATCTGTACCTATAGGTGCCTAAATACCCGTGTTAATCTGTCTCCAAATCCCTTTGATAGCTTTGAGCATCTCAGCTTGCATGTCCACCTTCCTTAGGCTCCTTTGAAAATGCCCATCTTGAATACGCACTTTGGGCCCCCATGTTGGAACATCTTGGCCTCTGTCTTCACGTTTCAGTGGTTGGAACAAAGCTGTGGTAAGCAACCACTTTCATTTCCTTGGAATAGTCTCTTGAGAAGCCACGTGACTGCATACACTCTCAGAACTCTGTCCACGGTGAGAAAGGAAGAGAGAGTTTTTGTAATGAAGTGGAACACTGTGTTGGGGGGATATACCACAGTGATACACACTCCATAGAGTGCCGTACAAAAACCTACAGACGCAAGAAAAGCAATATTTCCCGGGGAAAAATACATTAACCTGAAATTGCAGAGGAAGTAATTACAGCATTTTTTATTTCTTGTCTCCCTATTTCCATTTAATGCCTAAGAAACAGTTTGATCAGTATCCTAAAAGCTGGAGAGAGGATTTAGCTCACAAGTATCTTCTGGAACAAAGTCTTTGGAATGATTCAAATACAGAATTATTTTTTGGAATCTTTGGAGGACAGAGGACCTATTACACACACTTTTTTGCTTTGGATAATGTGTATTGGATAAAATATTGTTTTTAGTCCTCTGTCTTTACATGTCTACGGAGCTGCTGTAGAGAGATATTCTCCAGTAGGCTACAAACAATGTGGATACAAATAAGCTCATCTTCGGAAAAGGGACCTCTGTTACAGTAGAACCACGTAAGTACAAAGCTTTGTATGTTTAAAATTACATTAGAAGAAAAGGGGACCATTTCTTGGTGGTTCAACAAAGAAATGATTTTGCTTTCTGGGGTTTGAGAGGTTATTCTTGCTGACTAAGACTCAGCATTAGATGCTCAGCTCCACTGCAAAGCTCCATTGCCCTAATGGGCCAGATTCCCAACTTGTGTAAATCAACATCATTCCATTGGAGTCAAAGGACCCTCGCTGGTGTAAATTGGGGGTAGCTCTGTTGGAGTCAGTGGGCCAGGTCCCTAGATATCTGCAGTAGAGACAGTGGGCTGGATCCTTTGCTCCAGGTGTGACTTCAGTGGAGTTATATTGATTTACACTAGCTCAGGATCTGGTAATCTGGGCCAGATTTGGTGAAAAATGCCTCAGCACCACTAAACTCCAGTGGATTCGCACTGTAAGTCTCTGGGTTCAGGGCTGATGCTTTGGAGCAGTTTTGCAATGGCTCTCTAGCTGCGTGGGGGATGCAAAACTGATTTTCGGGAAAGGCACCAAAGTGACCGTGGAACCAAGTAAGTAATTAATCTGCAAAAAGCAGCGTGTATGTTTTTCATGCTCCTGAAATAATGCTTTAATAACCTTGGGCTGAAGTTTTCAAAACTGCCTAAATAATTGGGATATCCAAGTTCCTTCAAAACAAATGGGAATTGGATGCCCAAATCTCCGGGACAATTGTAAAACTGGCACCTGTATAATTTATGTTTTTTTAGGAAAGTGATTAAAGTTTGCAGATAGGGTTGAAATATGCAGTGGGTCTAAGGAACAACTTTAAGTCTGGTTGCTGGATTTCTTTGAAGTTTCTTTGGTGTAAATTGCAGAAATTGGATTAGGTGGTGTTGGGCTTCCTTTTGGAAAGTGGAGCTGTAACTCAAAGGGAAAATATTTTGTGAGTCAGTTCATGAAGTCCCAGAACTCCCCTGACAGAGATAGAACATGTAAGTTTTTGTAGGGACCATTTGAAGTGTGCTTATACAGAGCCCTTGGTATTCGGGAAAGGCACTCAGCTGAGAGTTGAACCACGTAAGTATTTATCAGACATATTTATGAGCTTTTTGGGGAAGTTATAGTGGTGGAAAGCTTGATTTTATTGTTCAGAAATATCCAGCTCTGTTTAGAAACTGACAGCAGAGCAGTCGTTGGTGGATTACGGGTAAAATTTTCAAAAGCAGCCAAGACTCAGATGTCCCAAGGTTTTATGTGTCTAACTCCCATTGAAATCATGTAAACACTTAATGATACTCAGTCCCGTAAACTTTCAATGAGGCTTCAGCTCCTAAGGTCCCGAATTTTAAATGTATGTAGATGATTACGGCCGTAAAGAGGTGCCTAGTAAGATTTTTCAAAAGCACCAAAAGGCACCAAAAGGCATCTAGACGTGATTGAAATCCCCAGTAAAGTGCCTATCCACATTTTTAAATCCCTATACAACTAGCTTAAATGCACCTAAATGCCTTTACAAATCTAACTTGTGTGTACTTTTGAAAATGTTACCCCTGAAAACCAAATTCCTGTTATAACTATTTAATTTGGGTGTCCAAATCCCCTAGTCAATCTTCTATGTTTTCAGCCTTTTGCATGCTCTATGGAGGAGATATCCAAAAAGTGCCTAAGGAAGTTAAGAGCACAATTTCCTTGGCACTTTTGAAAATTCTCTCCTCCATAAACATATCACAGAAAACCTTCAGTCACGCATATAACTGTATATTTAAAACATTGTTTGGTGGAGTGGGTTAATGGTTGGATATAGGACGAACAGTTGGAATAGTTGGATGTAGGGAGAATCCTAATATTTTGCCTGAATTTTTGCATTTTTTAGCAATCTTGTTTCTCATTGATTTTTATGAGAACACTGTTAAAAGAGATGATGAAAAATTCCCTTGTGATGGGAGGCACAAGCAAATGCATTCATTAGTGCATCTAGAAATCAACTATACCATTTTTGTCCTTGTTGGTGTTAAAATTCAAGAGAGTAAATTCCTAGGGTGAAAATATCTGCCAGGCTAACCACATTAAAATCAGACAGACCAGCTTCCCAGTTGGTGTCAATCAATATAAATCCGTGGAAATCAGTGATGCCAAATACTCACCTGGTGTAAAGGGACATAGCTCAACTGAAGTCAGTTGGACCAGGTCGTCCGCTGGTATAAATTGATATAGCACCATTGGAGGCAATGGGCCAGATCCACAGATGGCGTAAATTGACATAACTCCAGAGAAGTCAATTGGGCGAGAATCTCAGGTTATATGAATTGACACAGTCCTTTTGAGTTCATAGATTACAAATCCAGAAAGGGCCACCATGGTCATCCAATTGGACCTCCTGTATAGCATCGGCCACAGAACTTCTCCAAAACGATGCCCATAGAATAGCTTTTAGAAAAACATCCAATCTTGATTTTAAAATTGCCAGCGAGGGAGAATTAACTACAACCCTTGGTCAACTGTTCCACTGGTTAATTACCCTCACTGTTAAAAACATCTGCCTTATTTCCACTCTGAATTTACCTAGATTCAACTTCCAGCCATTGGGTCATGTTAAACCGCTCTCTGCTACATTGAAGAAATCATTATCAAATATTTGTCTCCCATGTAGATACCTATAAACTGTGATCAATTCGCCTCTTAACTGTCTCTTTGTTAAGCTAAATTGGTTGAAGTCTATCACTAATTAATCATTCTCATGGCTCTTTTCTGAATCCCCTCCAATTCATCAACCTCCTTCTTGAATTGTGGGCACCAGAACTGGACACAGTATTCCAGCAGTGGTTGCACCAGTGCCAAAGACAGAGGTTAAAATAAACTTTCTGCTCCTACAGGATATTGCCCTTTTTATGCATTCAAGGATTGTGTTAGCCCCCTTTGATCTTTTTAACACAATTGTGCGAATTTACTCGAGCTGAGAATCTGTCCCAATTAAGTTGTACCAGCAGAGTAGTTGGGCTGTATCTCAGCACTTTGATCATGTCAGAGATCAGAAAACACATTCAAGGTGTTGTCTGATAAGAATGCGATGCAGCTCCGAGGGTCTCCAGCAAAGCAGATAAAAAGACCTTAAAAGAGGAAAATCTAGGTAAACTGTTTTTGTACGGCCGGTTGTAACAGTGCTACAACAGCACTTCTCTTCGGCAGTGGGACCCGGCTAACTGTGGAACCAAGTATGTATTTGTTATGTTTTCACGTTTCTGAATCATTATTGTCTGGAACTAAGATTTTTTCATAAAGACAGGCTCGTAAGCAAATACTTTGGCACCTAATTGAACGATGTGACTTTTAAAAGTGCTGAGCACCCAGAGTTCAGCACTCCACAGGGACGTCTCAAAGACGCAGAACTTCACTGGGAGCTGTTGTACTTTCAGAATATCAGCACCTAGTTTTCTTAGGCACCTTTGGAAATCCCTGTGTTAAATCTTGTCCTCAGCCCTCACCTAATCTAACATTTGCCTGGGGTGATGTTGGGCAAGTCCAAAATGGGATTCATTTTCTCCATCTGTGAAATGAGGATAATGATACTTTAGTCTCCTTTGGAGATCTGTGTATGAAAACTAGCTATTGTTCCTATTGTTGGTTGAGAATTCATCTCTGAGACGACCCAGGTGTGTTGCGGGAGAAGGGGTGGAAAGAACTGCAGTTTCAAAAGTTTTTCCTTGCAGATAACTTAAGTCCCAGAGCATGCTGGAAATTTCTCTCAGTTGGGTGAGTTTGTTCTCTAAGGTTGACCGGTTTCAAAGCCTCTTAGTGGATTGGGTTGCTAAATGGCCATTAATGTGAACAGAAATTAGGTGCCCAAATCTTTGAGAATCTCAGTGAGGAGGTATAGTATATATTTCCCACAACTGAAGTATTTTAGCCAGGTATAAGATACCAGGGAGTATTTGTCAATCTTAAAAATACCTCCCTAATTGATCACCATTCCTCAATAGAGATCCAAGAGTCATACACAGCCATTTCCCTTTTGTTATGAGCCGAATTAACTCATTTAAATGGGAATGGAAGAGCAATTCATTTGATCCAGGTCTGTGCTAGACTAATACTGCAGGTGCCTGACACAGAGTTGGGCTTTGGTGTGAGAATTTAGCAGTTTATTTACAACTGCAAAGCTCACTTTTGGAAATGGCACTAAACATGCAGTCCAACTGGGTGAGTGGGGGACAAAAAAGTTTGATGACTTTTTATAAACTTAGAGTGAAGGTTGGGGTTTTGAAAGGAGCCTGAGGGATTTAGGCACCCGAGTCTCATTGCATTTCAATGGCAATCTGACACCTAAATCCATTAGGTTCCTTTGAAAATTCCAGGTTTGGGGCAAGATAGTGATACTCTGATGTTCCTTAATTCCTTATTGCACAAAAAGCCCCATTGGTTTGAGTAGGCCTGTCCATGGACTAAGCTGCTGCTCACTGTGAATAAAGTTAACAGAATTTGCCTCTTAGATTGCCGAATGCGTAATTCAGAAATTCACAGAGTTGAGAGTGTTTTTCAAACAGGGTTTTTAAAAGAGACTTTTCACACGGTCTGAGAAGTGCTGATTATTTAATATTTGGGAAAGGCACGACGTTAGCCATGGAACCAAGTAAGTATCATGCGTTCTGCTCTTCATATCCTGTTTACTCTTCAGTCTGCACCTTTATGCAGAATTAAATCCACTCTTTCTTTCAAAAGAGAGAGAAACAAATGAACTGTTTCTTCACTGATGGTTTTGGTGCTACAAAGAGACCAGAAGATAATTTTTTTTATGAAAAAAACTGTTTTTGTTCCTTTAGATGGTTGTAAATTGTATTTTTCTCTTTCACTGGAGAAGAGTGTTCTTCAGATTGAATGAAAACCAGGCCTGTTGATAATTATAGTTGGCTGAAACTTTTTGATCAACTATTTTTTCAAACAGAAAATATATTTTTTTTTCCAAATCAATTATTTTCAAAAACTGTCAGTTGCTTTGAAAACGTTCATAATTTTGTAATTTTTAAAGACACATTCATCATTTTTTAAATTGATGCTGCTATTGAATTTTTTCTTTTCCTGAAAACTGCGGTTTTTGAAGATAAGCAATTTTTTTAATCGCCAGTTTGCTAATATTATTGATAAAAGTTTAGCTAAATCTTCCTGGAAAAAAAAGAAGCAAGGGGGAGGGGGAATTTCAAAACCAGGAAAATGGAGACAAATTTGAAAAAAGAAAATCCCTGTTTCTACTGGTATGATGGAGGCCAAGAAGTAGTTACTATCATCTAAATTTTCAGATTAGAGTGGTCTAAGAGGCTTCCTTTTTAGTAGGTCTTAAAACAAACCATTCCGTTTTATGTCTGGAGACAAAGTGCTGTGTTTGGGATACAGCCGCTATGACTTTTGGAAATGGCGTTAAGCTTTTGGTTGGGCCCAGTAAGTAACAGCGGTGTTGTATTTTCTATAGTATTTGATTCCACTGTTTTCATTGCATAAGACAAATGGATATGTTTCGTTTCCATTATGCTGGGGAAAATCAGGCTTCCCCTGAAGTAGCTCTTAGAGCAACCCCTTGAGTTATATGTCTGGCCATACAGCACTGTGCATGGGAGACCAGAGCTATGACTTTTGGAAAAGGCACTAAGCTATCGGTTGAGCCCAGTAAGTATCATTTTTATGTTTTACATGCGAGCTGACGGCATTGCTGCAGGTTCTCAGCCAATGCAATTCAGCATAGCTCTGAGTTAAGTGCAGCCAATTTACACCAGTTGGGAGTCTGATCCTTTGTTTCCATTGCATAAATAATTGGTGTGCTAGCCAAATTATTCCCTCTTATATCAGGAGCGATACCATTAAACTGATTGAGTTCCCATGGTGAGAGTCAGGCTTCGAGGACTTTTCTGACTATAATTGGTATAAATGGAGATAGGAGTTTGCATTGCATTACAAAGGGGGTTGGTGTGACTAGCTGCAGTTAGAACTGAGGTTCTGAGGGATACATTTGCACAGTCGGATTCACACACAGCTGCCAGTCAGTATGCACATTACCGAGATCGTGGAATAGGGTTGTCAATAGGATAGATACACTAGAGAACAGAGAAGGAAATCTCTCTCTTGTACCTGTTCTTTTTAGTGTAAGTTAGACAAACAAAATACCATGGAGACACAAACAAATGGAAAACCAGCACTTCTCTTAGCAGTGTAGAAACCTCTGGATATTATTGAGCTCTAGCTGGTGTAAAGTAATACAATTTCCATTGGAGATTTGGCCCGTTGATAGAACAGAGCTATGTCAGTTTACAGCACCCCACTGTTGTATGGCTGATTGACACAAGCTGGTGTTTGGTCCCTCTGATTCCAATGGAGTAATGTGGATTTATACCAGATGCAACTTTGTTTTTCTTCATATTTACATAATTGTCACCTTATTCTTCACACATCAGAAAACCATGGCAATGTGGAGTTAAAGCTGGAGTTAAATTTCAGGCACCTAACCATGCCCTGTACTCCTCATGCCTTTCCACATTAACTAGGTTTCTGGATATTCATGTTAATTAAACATTTTGGGCCCCCTGCAGTAAGTGGTCTGCTGACATCAAATTTGCTTGCCTTTACAATGCCCATAATAATACTTCTCCAGAGAGGGTTGTGAGCCTTGATCAACTCGCTTATGGGAAACTCATTTAAAAGGTGCAGTAAGAGTTGAAAAATACTGTTATAACTCTTAGCAGAACTGCAAAATCCTCTTGAATTCGGCAGCTGTAAGCTAAGGAATTGATTTTACTGCCATTACTAGGAGTAGTACTTTACTCCACAAGTAGACCCATTGATTTCTGTGGGATTACTTGTAGAGCAAGGAGTAAAAGATAGTAGAATCTGTCTCCCAATGACTTAACTTTCTTTCTTACCGTTATTGCAATGGTTTGGCATTTTGACCACATCAAAAAGCTGTGGAACATGAAGAACGTTCCCTTGTGTGCATTTATAATTTCAGAACAGGTGCCAAGATGATGCGACTGCAGGACTAAATTATGTTTTTGAGTTTTATGCTCTAGCTGGGTGGAACTTGCTGATTTTAAGGCCCACTTGTTAAAGACTGAAGTTCTTACTCACACAAAAGAGGACACCGATGCATGTGAATTCTTAGCAATATCAGCAAGTATTAAGGACACATGGGAATTGTTTTTGATATTCATATAAATGTCCACTCGAGCTTTCAGGCTGGAATTTTGAATGCACAAATTGTTTAGTCTCCTTTGAAAATCACAGCCTTAGTTCTCATCTCTCTCTCCCTTCTGTGGTCCATTCTGCTTTCAGTATCTTTTGCTCATATTTCAGAAGGAAACCACACAGTGACAATTGCACCTAGGATAATGGTCTTTAAAAAATACATCAGGTGATATTTTTCCCAGTTACCATCAGCAGGGCCTACATTCAAACCAGTAATATGAAGATGAAGCACTGTCTATTCCATCACCATATCCAAAACTGAAGTGAAGGGATTGCTACATCTGACCCAGAGGGGAAAGTCTCCATAGTCCATGACTTTATCATATTATCCTTAACCTGACTCACCCTCCCATTCAGAATTTAATCTGATTAAATTATAACCATCAACTATTTATTTTCAGAAACTCAGACACAGTCTAAACCATCTGTCTCTGTTGTGAAATCAAAAAACCCAACTGATGGCACGGTGACGGCTGCTTGTTTAGTTAAGGATTTCTACCCCAAGAGCGTAACGGTGACCGTGAATCAAGAGTCAAACATTGTCTATGAATCGAAAGACGCCATTCTCTCTTCAGATGGGAAATACAACATGGTCAAAGTGGTCAAAGTTGACCCCAATGCAAAAGTGACATGTGCTGCTAAACATGAAGGAGAATTCTTTAACGAAACAGCGACTATTCCAGGTACAGTTACATGGTCCAAATATGGATTTTATCAGAGCTTTTCAGATGCACCTCATTTCGTGGTGTGTCATAATCTGACGTATTCCTAAATTCAAAGATACCCATGCCCAGCAAGAAATATTCAATGTAACTTCTTATGAGAGTTAGGGGCCAGATTTTTCAAAGGTGTTGAAGTGCCTAAAGAGACAGATAGGGTTTTCAAAAGCACCTAAGCAGTTCTTTTCAAGGGCGGTTAGAAACATAACTTATTTAGGGTCAGATTTTTAAAGGTACTTGGGCTCCCAGTGGGATTTTTAAAAGCAATGGGTGTTAGGCACACAGATGTTTTTGAAAAGCCCAAGTAGATACCATTACAAATCTCACCCCCTGTGACATTTTAAACAGCATCAGGACACTTAACACCACTTAGGCGCTTTTAAAAATCACATAAGACACCTAAATGCATTTTTAGTCACCTAAATCTTTGTAAATCTACGCCAAGATGGAAAGCATTTCAAACACAATGTTTCTATGTTGAAAAGTGGCCTTTTAAGAAAATGAAAAAATGTCCCCAGTTCATTTTTTATGAAAAATTGTGACTTTTTAATCAAAGCTTTTATGGAAAACGTTCTTGAAAATATCGTTGAAATGGGGATTGAAATTTTCAGTAATGTAAAGATGGATTTTAGGTAAATAATTTTGATAACTTTATAACAGATAATGATTATAACTGATAATGATTAGATTAGATTATTATAACTGATTATATTATATTATTATAACTGATAATGATTATAGTTTTGATTTAAAAAAAACCCTTCATGATAAAGTTTGAAAAAATGGCTCAGTGTTGAATCCTTAGCAATGACACTAATTCAAAATGTAACTTTTCCTTGGTGAACTAGCTTTTCATTTTTTAGTGAGTGCTAGTTGAAAATATTTCTATTATGATTTAGATTTTCACAGCTGCCTGATGTATTTGGATGTTGAATTCTTATTTACTTAAATGGGAAATAGGAGCCCAAATCTCTCTGAAAATCTCAACCTTAACTTGTGATCCAACTCCATATAAAGTCTCCTATAGATAATAATGAGTCTTGAATTAGGTGTTTAATGGAAAAAGCACTTTGTCCCATCCAATTAAGTAGGGCTTTTCAAAAATTTTATTTCCAAACCTTTTCTTGGTGGAAAGTAGGAATTTTTTGAAGTGTGGATTTTACAGAAAGTTCCTGCTTTTTGCAAATATCTTTTATTTTTAGTCAGAAAACCAAAACCATGATTTCCCCCCCAAAAGTATTTTGTTCTGCTCTGTTTTTAGCTGAAAATTTTTCAATTTTCAGCTAAACTTCTAGGTCAGAATTGCTTTGGTTTGTGATTGTTGAACACCATAACACAATGTTTTGGGTTTTTTTGGGTGGGTGGGAGGTTTGGACAAAATGTCTACTCTTTCTCTGGGGAAAAATAAAAAATATTTATGACTAACTCAAAATTTAATTTCAACCAGATTTTCAGACATTTCCATTTACTCATTACTGGGGAGAGGTTGTATTTATCATTTATTTTATACGTGTTTTAATTGAGATATATTTTCATTTTTCTATCTTCTGACAGCTACAATTCCACCCCCGACAGTGAAACCTCAAATTTGTGAATCTTCGAATTCCACCGAGGAAGGTTAGTTCCCCAAAATAAAATGAAATAAAATAAGGGGCCAGTGAAATGATGCTGATTCGAGGGTGGGAATTCAGTGTGAATGTTTGAAAATGGAATTTCTCAGTTATAAAATAACGTTTAAGTTCTGACTATTTACAGGACACTGGTAGTGTGTTCTTGTTCTTTCCACACCGCAGCTTTGGTCACCAACGCTGTCAAGAGAGGCTCATGACTGGCAGTGCCTACCTCAGGGCAGACTGTCAAAAACAGCGGTTTTCAAACTTTTTAGTCTGCATAGCCCTTGCCAAATGTAGTCTACCACTTACTCCCCTCTGAGATAGGGGCCTAATATACCTATGAACACAGGAAATAAAGGTCTGTAAGGGATAACACGATGCATTGTCTGCCATTACAGGATTTTTCTCACGTATCCCCTGATGAGAGCTTGAGTACACCTAGGGGTAGCGGTACCCCGTTTGAAAACCACTGCCTTAGACGCTCCAGTCTATCTTGCCACCCACACAAACTGGACTTGGTGATAAAAGGTCACTTACACCAGAATTCACACCACATTTAGGTTGTTTCCAGTCCCACGAGACCAGTCACTTGCCCCCAGAACAACTGGTACTCTGGATCTTATACCAAAGACAATACCTGCAGCCAAGTCTGTAATAAACTATGTTTATGAACTAGGAAAAAGGAATGGGAGAGTTATTTACAGGCTAAAGCAAGCAAACGTATCCACACCAATGAGTTACCATCTCAGTCCTAGGACTGGCAGAGTTGTCATGATGTGTCAGTTCAAAGTGTCTTTCAGAGCAGCCCCAGTAGGTAGCCTCTTGGTATCTCTGGCTTCAGTTTAGAGATTTTAGTACTGCAGAGTGCAAACAGCTAAAAAGATGGAAAATTTTCATGTGGCTTTGTTTTATTTCCTTCAGTCAGTTTCTACAGGACCAGCTTCCTTGCATGTAGCATTTCTCAGGTGCAAGGCCACAAACCAATCCTTTGTATTGTAATGGTCCTTGATGACCCATCTGAGTGTGATAATCCTTCTGGATGGGCAGGAGGAAATGGGGAGGGAGGAGGAATGAGGAGTGAGACTGGAAACAACCTAGACGTGCTGTGAATTGTGGTGTAAGGGACCTTTTATCACTAAGTCCAGTTTGTCTGGGTGGCAAGACAGACTGGAGCATCTAAGGCAGTGGTTTTCAAACTGGGATACCCATACACCTAGGGGTACATAAGCTCTCGTCGGGGGATACATGAGAAAAATCCTGTAATGGCAGACAATGCATCGTGTTATTCCTTACAGACCTTTATTTTCTGTGTTCATAGGTATATTAGGCCCCTATCTCAGAGGGGAGTAAGTGGTAGACTACATTTGGAAAGGGCTATGCAGAGTGTGTAAATTCAGAGCAAACATTTTTAAAGTTGCAAAGCAAAATTTACATATTTTCTTATAGCCTGGAATACAGCCATGACAAGTGAGACTGATGCTTTCAGCAATTTACAAGCATTTCATAGAGTCTAAACACTAAAAACATTCTTAGAAGACTAATACCTATTTTGAGCAAAACTAACATACAGGTGAGCTGGTCTTGTCTCCAGCTACGAGGTTGTCAGTTCTCAGCTAATGCCTGCAGCCAGGGCAACAGCTGGCATCTGGCCTGCCAGCATCACACAGGAGATGAATACAAATGAAATCCACAGTCTTAAGAAATGAATTCTACTTTGTCTGTCTGTGCAAAGTGTCTCTGTCTTCTCTCGTTCTAGACTGTTGTATTTTTCTTAATTATTTGTCATTCTTTCTTTCTTTCTTGTATATCATTTTTCCTGAGGTGTCTTTCACTTTCTGCTGATACAAAATCATTTGATCCAAGACGTTCCCTCCGTCCTTTTTTCCACCCCACAGAGCCAAGCTTAGACAACGTGAATATGCTGTCGGTGACTGTCCTAGGCCTGAGAGTTCTGCTTGCAAAAAGCATCGCCTTCAACACGCTCATGACGATCAAGCTGTTCATTTTCTGAGGTAGGAACTCTCATGATCATAGTGCCCATGCAGGGTTTGGAGGATCATGGGTAGGGATTTTCAAAGGACTTGATGGGAGTTTTGAGATCCAAAATCCCATTGAAAGCCAACGGGAGTCACTGGACCAGATCTCCAGCTGGTATCATTCAGCTGTAACTCCACTGGACTCAATGGACCAGATCCCTACCTGGTACAAATTGTCTGTCACGCCGTTGAAATCAGTGTGCTCAGAATGCAAGGTGACTTTTGAAAATGTTGGCCTAAGGTGCCCAAGGTCAGACAGAAAGCCTGGGAATCCAGCACAGATCTCCCCAGTCATAAAATGGCACATCACCCGTTACAGATCATCAACAGAGTGTAGACATTAGAGAGCGGGTCCTATTGAAATAAACAGTGGCCAGAACGTATAACCACAGGTCTATCTTTTTTATAGGCTGTGACAAGGAAACGAACAATGGGCTGAAGAAAGGAGACAGGAACCGCTGACAGCGACGTCCGTTGGGGCAGATTCCCAATGGGTATAAATCAGCGTAATTCTACTGGAGTTCATGGGAACAAATCCCCAACTTGTGTAAATGGGCAGTAGCTCCTTCATAGTCCATGGACCAGATGCCCAGCTGTTGGCAATGGATAACTTCAGAACATCTACATGAATTATCAGCCGCTTGGGATTTGTTCCTAGATTTTCTTAAATTATTCAGTTTTTTTCTCTTCACCTTTATTTTCATTGCTAGTTAATTCTAACTCTTAATTGATATGTCACAAGATGAGAGTATTTGGATTCTTCTTCAGTCTTGTGTTTAATAGGAATATTTAGAGGGAAGTTACGCCACCACAGTATTACATGGAGTCATCCAAATCCCTCAGGCAGCTTTGACCATCTCAGCTTGATTTTTTTCATGATAAAAAATGCTTTATTGCTTAGGAACGCCATCCATACTTTTATCATTTTAGTGTAGAAAATTTGGGCCAGGTCTGTAACTGGCATAAGTTGATATAACTCCATTAACTTCAACGGCGCTGTGCTAATGTACACCAGATTAAGATGTGGTGACATATTTACTTACATTATTTTAAGAGCAAGTAATTTCACCTTGGAGATCTGTGCATTTCTATGAAGCTAGTGTTTGTAGCTTTCTGTGCTTGTTACTGATATAATAAAGGCTCTTGTGCAAAAGGAAAGACCGACCCTTCCTTTTATGCTCTGTCTTCAGTGATTCTGAATTCATTCTAGTAATGGGTGAGTGGTTGGGTTTTGCTAATCACCAGAGATTTCATTCAATGTCCACTGAAGTCCAGAAATCTAGGGGTTTCAGCCATGAATTTCTGTGAATTGAGTTCATCTTTCTGTGGACTTGTTGCAAGGAAAACGCTGCACAAATTTGTTCCCCACTTTAATCGCTAAGGGTGGGATTTTGAAAATTGCCTATTATAGTTAGGCACAAGAAGTCCACTGAAGTCAATGAGGGTTCTGCTCCCAATTCAGGTAAGTGCTTTTCAAAAATCCAACCTTAGAGGTTTCCTGAAGAAAAAGTAACACTGCTGAAGTTTGGATTTCTCAAAGGGCCTAAAAAAATAACGAGCACAGGGCCCCATGTTTAACTTTCAATAAGATTTGGGCATGTAACTCTTTAGGTCCCTTTGAAAATACCAAAGAAAATATCCTTGATATGCTTGCATCCCACAAAAAAGATGCACAGAAAAATACATGTGCATGCACGCACATGGGTATGTATGGGAATAGTGTGAATCTGTGAGAGAGAGACGGGGGTGTATGGAGATGGACGGCTAGAGAGGCAGAGATGGGTATGTAGGGGAATAGGGAGATAGATAGAGAGATAAAAAGAAAATACAAAGTTCAGAAGAGAAAAATGGCTAGTTTTTCTGTTCACCGATAACAGGAAGACACTGGGAGGAAATAGCTTTCGGTGGTTTGCCCGATGATACAGTTGCTACAGCAACCTAGGCGAAAGGAAGTTATTCATAGTCAAAAATACATCCCTTCCCCCACCATCCTTCCCCTGTGCTATGTCAGTTACTAGCGGGCGCCGAAATGAGGCAGGATGCTGCGGTGACAGCCTTCTGAGTCACGCCTAGCAAAACATCGGCCCTCACGCTCATTTCAGAAAAACATTGTAACCACCGTCTTTGGTGGGATGTTTTTCAGATGCGGGCTCTGAGTCAGTGCAGAGCTCGGTGCCCCACGTGATGCTGAACTGTGCTGAGCTGTAGGGTGTGCCGTGGGGCAGGGTCAAGCTGAAGGTCTCGGTCCTGAGCTCCAGGGTGTTCAGTGGCCCAGGGTATCTAAAGGAGCCTGCAGCTCTGGAATGAGGACTGTGGTCCTCTGGTGAACTGGAACTTTCTGTGATAAGGGTAACACTGCTCCGGGCAGAAACCGAAGGTGAGAATCATAGAATCATAGAATATTAGAGTTGGAAGGGACCTCAGGAGGTGTCTAGTCCAACCCCCTGCTCAAAGCAGGACCAACCCCAACTAAACCACCCCAGCCAGGGCTTTGTCAAGCCGGGCCTTAAAAACCTCTAAGGATGGAGATTCCACCACCTCCCTAGGTAACCCATTGCAGTGCTTCACCACCCGCCTAGGGAAAAAGACCTAGACCTCCCCCACTGCAACTTGAGACAGTTGCTCCTTGTTCTGTCATCTGCCACCACTGAGAACAGCCTAGCTCCATCCTCCCTGGAACCCCCTTTCAGGTAGTTAAAGGCTGCTATCAAATCGCCCCTCACTCTTCTCTTCTGCAGACTAAACAAGCCTAGTTCCCTCAGCCTCTCCTCATAAGTCTTGTGCTCCAGTCCCCTGATCATTTTTGTTGCCCTCCTCTGGACTCTCTCCAACTTGTCCACATCCTTTTTGTAGTGGGGGGCCCAAAACTGGACACAATACTCCAGATGTGGCCTCACCAGTGCCGAAGACAAGGGAATAGAGGTTTCATGCTGGCTGGGTCTGAGACTGGAGAATGATCTTCCTAAGGAGCTAAGGACCATCCCAAAGCACTGTACCTTCCTCTCCAAATACAAGCTACACTTTATCAACCTGCCCTTTTCTAACACAGACACAGAGCAGCATGAGACAAACAAAACCCGACCAAAACACAGCACTCCACTGCAGACACAACTCTTTCCTTGGAGAGTGGATGGGAAAGAGAAAAGAAAGCACGTGTGACAGATGTTAGTCACATTGTCTACTGCACGGGAAACCCCAGTGTGGCTATAAAGAGTGCCGAGCTGCAGAAAACTAGCAGGTGACATGGTGGTGGAGCAGCCATTTTAGAAAAAGAAAACCGAGACCCAGATCACATTTGCTCAGGAAAGATCTCATGTAAGAGGTTATTTATATAATTGCTTATGGTGCATTAAAGACAATTCCTCTAGGGTCATGAGTATAGGTTAGATGTCCTGAGAGACCTGTTTTACATATCTCAGCCTTGGTTTATTATTTTCACTTATTTATTAGGCAAGAACATTTCTCTCCATTGCAGGAATACCCTGGGTGAAATTCTGTGGCCTGCATCAGGCAGGAGGTTTCACTAGGCAATGCTTTGCCACATAATGCACAATCAGCCTGTGGAACTCCTTGCCACAATATTTATTTGAGGCCAAGAAATTATCAGGACTCAAAAAAAGCCCCGGACATCTATATGGATAATGAGAACACTCAGAATTACTATAACGAAGATTATAGCATGAGCAAGAGCTTTGGAAGGAATAGAAACTTTTCTGCTTCATGACCTGGGCTTAATTTTAAGGGCTGGTCCACAGACAGGCTTTGTTCCCCTTTTGCCATATTTTTCTAAAATCCTTGTACATTTATGGGAATAAACTTTACTGACAAAAGCATCTTTACCCTGGTATAACTGCATCCACAAAAGTGGATTGTGCTGCTTTAATTCTATTAGCTTTTAGTGATAGAGGTTCAAAAACTGTGTGCAAACTGTGTGTAAAGACAAGATGGCCCACTGGCTAGGACACTCACCTAGGACTGGGGAAACCTTGGTTAAAATCCCTGTTCTCTCACAGACTTCCTGTGTGAGATCTTGGGAAGCCACCCAGGACTAGGTTTTCAAAGGTATTTAGGCACATAATGCCCATGGAAATGTGAGGGTGTAGGCGATGTACTGCAAAGGGAGGGCCTTTACAGGAAGTTTTTGTATAGCACTGCAGTAAGACTGTGTCATCGTGGTTCTGATGGCACAGAAATAGGAAGCTGCATCCTCAGTTCTCACTGGCGATATAACCAAGTGGAAGGTTTTCCCTGCCAAGTCATGCTCCACAGCAAAGCGTCCCTTGGCAAAATCAGCATCCCGGGCCTGGGAGTTATCCCTGTGTAGAATGAACTGCAGGGTCTTGTCAGGCAACTGGCGATACCAGTACAGATCAGGATTTGTAGAAGTAGTAGCATAATTGCAAAATATTTTAGTTTGGTTCCCCGTCTCCACCATAAGAGCTGATGGTGTCTGTGTTATCTGATTGCACAGAACACCTTTGCCTGTGAATATCAAGAAAGAAAATACGAGTTAAAAAGAACTGTTTAGTTATAAGGAATAAATGTCACCTTAGCACAGCAATGAGACTGGGAGCAGCAGCTTATTTTGCCACATTGCTACAACCAGTTGTGAACTCACTGATAAAATAACATGTACTTCTCTGTAAGCTGCGTGGCTCAAAAGCTGATCCCTCTCACCAACAGAAGTTGATCCAATAAAAGATATTACCCCACCTGCCTTGTCTCTCTCTAATGAACGTCTTTGTTAACTAGCGTTCATAGGAAAGAAAGGGAGAGAAATAAATAGCTACGAGATAAGAAAGAAAGAAGGAAAAAGCAATACTTACATAATAATATCAGTAAAAGTTTAATTAACATACGGGTCGGAATAATTTTTTCAGCCATCAGTCAGAATGGAAAACGCAAACAACTGATTTTCAGTTGACCTGAATGATTCTTAAAGATGGCAGTGGGTACAGGAGGGCGGTCCACAAAGGAAGTCACAATCTACATGTGTATGCAAGCTGCTGTGTGTGAGCTCTGAAGCAGCAAATATGGTGATAGATTTGTTGGGTGGGATGGGGAAAAAGCTGAGAGCAAGAATTTCAGCTGGTGTAAATCAGCCGCTTTATATCAACTGAGGATGTGGCCTGCATTTCTTTACCCAGTTCTGACATTTTGTACATTTGCAAAGCCACTATATGTAGGACTGGTAGTACTTGGGGGAAAATAAAAATAAAGCAAAACAATAAGATGTGCCTTGTCTTAGGACTGGGCTCCTGGCGTGAGGTGCAAGTGATAACGCCCTGCTAGTGCAGAGAGTGAGTGACATATTCTGATAACGTGAAATGCCCGTAAGTTGCCGGTGTTTTAGCGTTAGGGTACTGTGCACCAAGTTCTGTCCTCAGTCTAAACTCGTGTAGTGATTCTGGGGGGTCTCAATTTTTGGATGCCCAAATGTAGGCACCTTAAAGGGGATGGGGGCATGGCCTTTTCTGAAAAACAGGCTCCTTTTTAGGAGTGCATCCAAAATCCCCAGTCACTTTTGAAAATGTGGACAGTGGTGGTGACATCAATGGAGGTGCACGGGCTGATTGGGAAGGATGGACTCTTGAAGTCTTTAAATCAAGACTGAATGTCTCTCCCAAAGATATGCTGTAGTTCACCCAGAAGTTATAGGCTTGATGCAGAAAACACTGGGTGACATTCCAAAGCCCGTGTAATGCAAGAGATCAGACAAGATTATAACAGTGGTCTCTCCTGGCCTTAAAATCCATGAATCTTTGGAGAACACTTGTTTTCTGTGCATGTGTTTAGACAACAGATCTGTAGTTTTGACTGCCAGCTTTCACGGGGATGTGAAGGATCATTCTCACTGGAAGCTCTTCGAAAAACACCCATGTTTATATCTTTGCTAGGGATACCTATGGTCACAACTTTCGGACAGATTTTGTGGGACCAATTATTTTTTCTGCATCTATGAAATGTTTGTGACTGTAGCTACCCTGAAATCAACGGACCAGATCAGTAGAGCTCCACAGACGTTATGGAGCTATATCGATTTAAACAATTGAGATTCTGAAGCAATATTTTTTGCTCCACTGTTGCCTGTGTTTTAGTCTCTGGAAGTGCCCAGCAGAGAAGAGAATATTTTTCTTTTTGACATTTGTGTAACTATTTTGTGCACTCCCTCTGCTGGACAAACACAAATTTTCCTCTCTCAGACAACTACATAAAATAGGTCAAACAGAGAGACGTGTGCACTTTTCTGTTCACACCACAAGCTATCTCAGATGTTTTGTTGTTCTGCCCCTGATGAATGTTTCCTTAATGAAAACAAGCTATTTTTTGTATGAAGAAGTGAGACTCTCCCCCTTTGAAGGAGAGTGGATAACACATGGGCAATTGAAGGACTGGGGGGACATATTTACATGGGGGGCGAGACTAAATCACAGCATTATTCTTCTGATTAATAGTAATGGTGTTCATTAGTGAGACGGAGACGGAAGAGGTATAAGGAACACAGGTAACAAGGTGAGTATGGAAAGATTTAAACTGGGATATTCAAAAGGATCTAGGTGCCCAGTACCAATTGAATTTGCACATCTAACTCCCTTGGGCTAAAGATTTAATCTGTTGTTCTTTTGGGAAAAGACATCCAGGATCTCCTTATGGGACCATGTGGAAGCTGCTTCAGGGATTTGGACAGCAAATTCCCTGTGTAATTAATGGGAATAAGGCAAACGGATCCCCTAGCTACCTTTGAAAATCTCAGATTTAATCCCTGGTGTTACACTTATATTTACTCCAAAAACTGCAGTCTCAGTTAAGAAGGGGGTTTTCCCCATGCTTAAGAATATTCTCACAATCTGCTGCATTTGCAAACAACCAGCGTGAAACCTGAAGACATCACCCTACATCACTTTTCGAGCAACACAGTTGTTCAAAACCGGTTAGGGTTAGCATCAAAATCCATCTACTTTGACGTCCCACACGGGGGCAGCAGATGCACAAGAAACGGATCCATGAACCCCGTGATAAATTAGAGAGTTTACCAGCCTCAATTTTTAGGTCTTACCTCCTTCACGTCTCTTGCAAATCCTCTGGATTTAATTTAGACAGGCACTCTGTTTTGAGCCTACATTTTATGTGGGAAGTCAGAAAACAGGTGATTTTCCAGAGGACTCAAAGAAGCTCCTGTACTTACAACTGAAAAACTTGACTTAAAATCCAACCATACCACCAGGAGTAAGAAAAAGATGCTAAAACCAAATACTAGAGGGCAGCAAAACATTATTATTCTTGCTGTTGGAGGCCCCAACAGAAATCCAGCCTTCACTGGCTTGGAATTGTACAACCACTTAGGCTGCAATCTTGTAGCTACTGAGACTGAGATTTTCAAAGCAGACTAAGGGGAAGCGCCCAGATCCCACTGAAATTCCATAGCAAGTGGGACGCTAACTCTGTAGGGCCCTTTGGAAACCTCAAATTGCAGCATACACCAAACTTCACTCACATGAGTAATTCCACTGATGTCAGCCGAAGTACCCCAGTGCTTTAATTTAACCACGTGTGTAAGTGATTTCAGGAGCCCAGAGAGTTTAAGGCTTGGACTTTGAAAGGGGTGTGAGAGAATCAGGCACCAAAATCCAAAACCAAATTTTGATTCATCAATACAATGAAAATGTAGGCATCTAAATTTATATTAAAAATTAACAGAGAGTCAGGGCTTGTGTGCATTTAACACTAGTGTCTACAGTTGACGCTAGACAAATTAGAGGATTGGACCAAAAGGAATCTGATGAGGTTCAACAAGGACAAGTGCAGAGTCCTGCACTTAGGACGGAAGAATCCCATGCACAGCTACAGACTGGGGACCGATAGGCTAGGCAGCAGTTCTGCAGAAAAGGACCTGGGGGTAACAGTGGATAAGAAGCTGGATATGAGTCAGCAGTGTACCCTGGTTGCCAAGAAGGCTAACGGCATATTGGGCTGCATTAGTAGGAGCATTGTCAGCAGATGGAGGGAAGTGATTATTCCCCTCTATTCGGCATTGGTGAGGCCGAATTTGGAGTATTGTGTCCAGTTTTGGGCCCCCCACTACAAAAAGGATGTGGTCAAGTTGGAGAGAGTCCAGCAGAGGGCAACAAAAATGATTAGGGGGCTGGAGCACAAGACTTGTGAGGAGAGGCTGAGGGAACTAGGCTTGTTTAGTCTGCAGAAGAGAAGAATGAGGGGGGATTTGATAGCAGCTTTTAACTACCTGAAAGGGGGCTCCAGGGAGGATGGAGCTAGGCTGTTTTCAGTGGTAGTAGATGATAGAACAAGGAGCAACGGTCTCAAGTTGCAGTGGGGGAACTCTAGGTTGGATATTAGGAAAAAAATTTTCCCTAGGAGGGTGGTGAAGCAGTGGAATGGGTTACCTAGGGAGGTGGTGGAATCTCCATCTTTAGAGGTTTTTAAGGTGAGGTTTGACAAAGCCCTGGCTGGGATGATTTAGCTGAGGTTAGTCCTGCTTTGAGCAGGGGGTTGGACTAGATACCTCCTGAGGTCCCTTCCAACTCTAATCTATGATTCTATGATGACTTGAAATGCATCAACCGTGCAAGCTGCCATGCGTCAGTATAGTTACTACTGATGCCAACAGGAGGCTTTTCTCCCTTTAGTGTAGGTAATCCACCTCCCCAAGAGGTGATAGCTAGGTCGACAGGAGAATTCTTCATTGACCTACTACTGTCTACACAGGTTAATAAAATTGCTGAGGGGTGTGGATTTTTCCCACCCTGTTATAGCTGGGTCTCTCTAATATTCTACTGTAGACCAGGCCTCAGTCTTTGTAGATCATTCAAAGGGAATTTCAGGTGATTTTGTTAGCTTCTCTGGCCAAATCGCTCTTCACCCTTCCCCCACAGCTTGAACCTGCGAAACCAAGATCATCAGGACTTTGAAGTTTACGGTATGATCAAGGAGGAGAATGCAAGCTGAGTTTCCTGTTGAAAACCAGTCCTGTCTCAGGCGCCATAGCTCTCAGTGCGAGAAACAGCAGTTCATCTGCATTTAACATCTCGACCTCTCCTTAGAGTTCTACCCAGAAATAAGAACCACGATGTTCTTACTGCAGCTCATTTTCCTTGTAACGGCTTCCCAGGGTAACTATGTTGTTCAAGGCTTTGGAGCCTCCTGAGATTATTAGGTGCTAAAGTTACATCTCTCATACAAATCTTCTTTTCAGGTGTCCAGGCGCAGGTTAAATTTGTGGAATCTGGAGGGGATATCAAGAAGCCAGGAGCCTCCCTCCACCTCTCCTGTAAAGGGTCTGGATTCACTGGGCTGAGTTTCGGAGACTACTGGTTGAGCTGGCTTCGACTGTCTCCCAGAAAAGGACTGGAGTGGGTTGGCGCTATTAGCTTTTGGGCAGGAGACACTAAACGTTATGCCACTTCAGTAACCGGGCGAGTCAGCATGTCCAGAAACAATGCCCAGAATATGCTCTATTTGCAAATTAACAGCTTGAAGCCAGAAGACACTGGTATTTACTACTGCAGCGAAGCACAGTGTGCCGGAGTAATTCTGAACTCGTACAAGAACCTGGCACTGTGGCTGGTTTGGGAGCTGAGTGCTGTGGGTCAGATGAGAGATCTGGGCAGTAGGATTGAGAGTTTCAAAACTGCAGAGGGACTGCGATGCATAGTCCGCATTGCAATGAATGGGGCCTTTTCAGAAAGGTCTTTCCATTACAACACGGACACCCCCTTCTGACCCTAAACACATACAAGTAATAATAACCAAGTCCCTATTCCAAGCAGAGTTTTTCCCCCAAAGTGCCAGAGAATTCATGAAGTTGACTAGGGACTTTGCTATTGATTTTATCTGGAAGGCATCCAGATAGATAGACAGATAGATAGAACGGGTGTACGGTGATAGATAGCTAGATAGACAGACAGACAGTGGGTGTGTATGGGGATAGATAGATAGATAATAGGCAGTTTTTGTTATTTGCAATGAGATATCTCAAGCAACTCCTTGGGGGTATTAAGTCTTTATTGTGAAGTCACGTGGCCTGTCTCTGGGGAGCTTTCAGTCAAAATACGAGACAAGTGATGGATGTAAGAGATGGGGGGAAGGGGGGAGCACATGAGATGGAGTTCAATTGGCTGCTTATAAAATGAAGATATGCAAATCGGTTTCCTGTTTAACGCCAGGAATTCTCTTCACCTTTCAGCTTTCTCAGTGTGAATCCACAGCCCTCAGTGCAGTGAACACCAAACTCTCCTGGATAGGTTTTTCTCCAATATCAGAATTATGAAGTTTGGGATACATTTCATTATCTTCACAACAATTGTAAAAGGTAATTTAATTTCACTGCAGATGTCCCGATTTATCACAGATCCAATATTATGATTCTCATGCTCTCTTTCCCCTCCTCAGGTGGCTGGACTGTTAAATTCATAGAGTCGGGGGGAGACATTAGAAAACCTGGAGACTCTCTCCACCTCTCCTGTAAAACCTCCGGATTCAAATTCAGTGACTACTGGATGAGCTGGTATCGACTGTCTCCCAGCAAGGGATTGGAGTGGGTATCCAGTATGGCCCAGTCGCCTACCAGTACTAAGTATTATGCCAGTTCGGTGAAGGGGCGATTCACCATGTCCAGGGACAACTCCAAGAATATGGCATATTTGCAAATGAACAACCTGAAACCTGAAGATACTGCTATGTACTACTGCAATGATGCACAGTGTGTAAACGTGGATCTGAGCTCAGACAAAAATCTTCACTGTGGTGTGAGGTGAGACAGATCTTTAGGCACCATTGATGCAGAAAGGTGCCTGGGAATGGAGTTTTAAAGGCATTTAGGTGCCTAAAGAGGCTCCTAATGGACTTTACAAAAGCACCTAAGTCAATTAGCTTCCTAACTGCCATTGACTCCCCTGCCCAAAAGAGTAAGAAAGATTAAATGCAGAGGTAGATGGGGTGGATATGATAGAAGTCTATAAAATCATGACTGGTGTGGAGAAAGTAAATAAGGAAGTGTTATTTACTCCTTCTCATAACACAAGAACTAGGGGTCACCAAATGAAATGAATAGGCAGAAGGTTTAAAACGAACAAAAGGAAGTATTTCTTCACACACACGCACAGTCAACCTGTGGAACTCCTTGCCAGAGGATACTGTGAAGGCAAAGTCTAAAACAAGGTTCAAAAAAGAACTAGACAAGTTCATGGAGAATAGGTCCATCAATGGCTATTAGCCAGATGGGCAGGGATTGCTGTTTACCAAAAGCCGGGAACGGGCGACGGGATGCATCACCCAATGATTACCTGTTCTGTACATTCCCTCTGAAGCACCTGGCATTGGTCACCCTTGGCAGACAGGATACTGGGCTAGGTGGACCATTGCTCTGTCCCAGTCTGGCCGTTTTGATGTTCTTATGCAGAGAATCATCTCTGCAGCATGTTGATCTAGACTTGTTAATTTGATCTGACATGAACCAGGCACTGGGAAGCAGTTTCTCACACACGGCCGCCTAACTTTAGACCACCTGTACCACAGCTTTGGTTAGTACGTTTCCCAGTCCCATCCTGACTGCATGCTTTCTTTGCACAAACCAGCTTTCCCCTGCGCTAGCACTTAAATTGCACTGTTTAAAACTACAAAGCCTTGCCGTGCCAAGTGACTCCCTCCCACTTTAAATATGCCGTACTAGGTCTTAAAGTATGAGAACTGCAACTCTAGGCACTTTCCAAAGAGAGGAGGAGGAGGACCCGAGTGCCAGGTAACACACAATGTAGAAATAGACAAGTTAACAGAGGGTGGGGCCAGAGGAAAGATTTGCAACCAGCCTAGAGTTGTGTTAACAAATATTACAGAAATATGGGAACAGCAGTATAGTGAGATTGGGTTTGATTTCACCACCTCATACTTCCTCTAGAAACACACAACATGCCACACACTTAACCTGAATGTATACATCAATGTTAGGTACAGGGTAATGATGCTGGACTGCAATTAAGAATGTGTTTTATACTGTGAGGGTGATTAATGTGCTGTAAGTTTCCTTTTCTGTTGGAGGCAGAAAGAAGTTCCTTGTGAGGTTGCAGAGACCCTCCCTGTCAGTGGAAACTTAATTCCTTTATGGTTAAATTATCTCCCATAACTTTGCCCTCCATTGCTTTTCTGGGTGTGTGTGTGCGCATATGTGGTGATGTCAGACTTGGTTAACCTTAGCTGGATTTAAACAATTTTTTTCTTTGTGGAATCCAGTGAATCAGGTGAATTCTCTTTATATGATGGAAATCTGCCAGCAAGTGCATTAGCAGTACAAACCAGGCTGTGCTGCTAGAAACCAAGAGGACTCATCTGAGAGAGGATGAAGAAGGAAAGTTGAACAGCTAAACATTTCAGAACCAGGCTCTGCCTGAGTTCCAGTGAAACATTAACCCAAATGGGCAGAGCTGTGTAACAACCCATTTCTCTGGAATACAATTCTAAGAAGTTAAGTGTCGAATCCCCTTTGAGCCACAAAGACAGTTTATGTAAAGAGGTTTAGCACAGTGGTGGGGGTATACACACAGTGATACAGACACCATAGAGACCCATACAAAAACCTAGAACATAACACTTTTTTTTTTTCAGGAAAAATGTCTAGCCCTGGTTATTTTCCGACATTTTCAGAGAAAGTTACCTGAAAAGACAGCAGAAAAGGCACAAAGAATGTTTGAATGTTTCCAAAGAAACCTTAATTATGATTGAATTATTTAAATCCCTTGTTATTCACTTGCTGTGATGGAAAAGTGAGATATTATGCATACACTATTGCACTGGGTTAGTAATAATATTTTAAATACTTATTTTATCTTTCGCACTTTCTTTTTATGCTGCAGAGTACGTGAGTATAATGACTCTAAGCAGAATTTTATCCTAATTAGTTAAATCAAAGAAGTAAAACATCCATAACTGTTTTTATTATTTTCAAAACAGAGTGTCACCCTGCTACATCACTGCGCATATGATATTTTGCTGTTCTTTGGGACCCATTAATTAATCCTTCTCAACCCACTGGCAGATTTTGACTTTGAGACACTGAATTTGTTTCTGAAAGCAGGGAATTTTGGGAGTCAAGCATACAAATTCTTCTCTAAGGCCCTGATCCTTCAGAAATTGAACACCTGTTTCAGTTTATACAATGTAATAGACCCACTGAAATTTCAGTAGGGCTACTCAGTGGGACAGATCCTCTGCCAATGTACATTTTCATAGTTCTATTGGCTTCAAAGGTGTCATGACCATTTGCATCATCTGAGAATCTGCCTCAGGGTGTACAAAGTTGAACATGTTTGTAAGTCTTTGCAGGACCCAGGCTTCAATATGTTAATAGTAAAAGCTGAAATAGACAACAAGAATCATTCTTCTTTGAGCTTGTTCTGCAGCTAAAATATAAATCATTTCCTGAATGGCCCTTTTCCAATTCAGCACAAGAATACATCAGAAACGGGAGATGAATAATCTAATCCAGACTCAGAATTAAATAAATTAAATCCTAGAAGTTGTTTCCATTTTCTGGAGAGAGGTTTTTGCACAGCTGTATAGCACTGTGAACTCTGATGCTATCTTTAAAGGGACCAAAGTTTCTCTAATACCAAGTAAGTGACTGACTCTTCATGATCAGGAAAGGGTATTTTTAAACTTTAAATTTAAGAAAAAGTAACTTATTAAACATTTTTGAAGGCATATTGAAAGAGAGTTTAAAAATAAGCCAGGGACTAGATACAGATTCATTTTGTCTGTGCTTGTAGTGGTGGTTTCTAGCAATGCAAGCTTTGAATTCAGAGAAAACAGGTCCTTCTGGAGATTTGTGTGTATAAAATACCAATGTATGTCTTATTTTCAGTGACAATTTGACACTCCTTCTTTCTAGTAGACAGAAATTACCTGGAAAATATATTAAAAATAGTCATCTGTTACTCTGCAATGTTAATTCATTTTTCCAACGCAATCTTCTCAAAATGTTCTACTGAAAGGTTTTAACATTCAGATGAAGTTCACACAAAAATCGTTCAGAGAGGATTTTTATGGTTGTAGAATCAAGCACTCAAAGGTTAGGAAAGGCCAAATTAAGTTGTACGGGCAACATTAACTCTTTCTTCTCATGCTATAACTGCTAATGAAATGATCATGCAATATTTCCCCCCCACATTCCCCATCTTTAAGTTCCTATTATTATTACTGAAATCCTGCCTTAAAATGAGATTTAAGGAGCTCAGTCTATTTAGTTAATCAAAATCTAAATTAAAAATGACTATATCATGTACTTATTAGGTAGGTACTCACTGTGTACCTCCACAGGGCAAAGATACTCATTGATTTTTAAGGCCAGAAGGGACCGTTATGATAATCTTTTAATCAAATTTCAACCATGATGTTAACTTTCCAGGAGATCAAACACCTTCTGAGCCCTTTGTCTCCATTCTGAAGTCAGAAAATGAGAGCATTGCCGCTTGCCTGGCGAAAGATTTCTACCCTAAAGAACTGAAGATATCCATGAATTCTGACAGTCAAACTATATATGAAGCAACAGATCCGATCCTCACATCTAGTGGGAAATACAGTGCTATCAAAGTTGCCAAGTTGTCTTCAAGTGAAATGGTGTCTTGTTCCGTTGAACATAACAGCAAACTTTTTAAGAAAACCCAAACAGCTGAGAAACCGCCAGGTATATTTTCAGGGTTTAAGACTCAATAAGATAATACCTTTGAGATTAATTCAATTTTTATTTATCACATAGGATAACAAAGAAAGATAGAATGGATCAGAGCATTCATCTAGTCCAGTATTGGGATTCAGCTGCTTCAAAGAAAATTGCAAGAAATCCTACATAAAATTCTTAATTAAGAAAATGTTTTGTACCAGAAACTCTACAGTTCATAATTTCCTTACCAGGAAAGACCCCATTTGACTTCAAAGAACTATGGATCATGCTAGAACTGTGCACAGGGCGAATTTCAACCCTCTTGAATTTCAGATAGTTTAGTGGGATTATTATACATCTGTATAAATCATTTCTTTTGGCCATGGTTTACTGTCTTTCTTTTAGATTTCACATCTCCTCCTCCCACAACCATCATGCCCCAGCTGTGCAACATGTCAAACTCCAGCCTCGAAGGTTAGTACCCAAATGAATGATTCTGTTGCCTCAAGACTCTGTGGACACCAGGCAACTTGTGAGATGGGGGGAAAGCTATTGACGTCAACATCAGTGGAGTATCTGGCTCTTAGTGTATTTGGTAATTTAAATGTCACCAATTTAGGACCATCTTGTCCAATCTTTACTCAGGCTGGTGAGCAGTTATTCACACAAGTAATATCCTTGGTATGAATGGGAGTAGCTGCTCACCAGTTTGAACAGGGGTCATGCAGTTTAGCTCTGAGAGTCCAGTCCTGTTCCCATTGACATCAGTGGTGCAAGGATTGAGAAAAAAAATTCTTCCCTATGGTCTGCATTGTGGAGATTTTATCCCATAGTGTAAATTGCTACTACGTGTTCTTAACTCATTCCACGTGTGCCCATTTCCCACTAACCTCAATGAAAATGCATCAAATTCTCCTTCTTCTGTAATCATTTTGCATTGCAGAAGACCGAGGTAATTTGCTAGCTGTACTTTCCATAATCCTTCTCTCTAGCAAATGTATATATAGGCTTGGATGGATTACATTTTTTATTGGTATTATTCACCTTGCACACAGAAACCCACAACAACAAAAATATTTCTACTGATAATAACTGAAATGTACAAAATCAGCAAAGCAAAGTAAGAAAAATGCTGCTTGAGAACTTGCTACAGTTTGACTTAAGGCTGCTTACGCTGTATATTTTGACACGTGATGTTGACAACTTGTGTTTTAATGGTTATACAGCTTTAACTTATTGAATCTCAAAATCTACTGTCATTAAAAAAATATTGTCTGGCCCCCGTCATTTTGTATAACTGTGGAAAATTTAAATAAATAGAAAAAAAAAAGTTTAAAAACCATTGATGTTATCTAAATTATTAAAGAATAAAGCCTGAATTCTGCCAAGCCCACATATATAGATATGAATTTTCATGGTGAAACCACAACATCATTTCATATTTTATAGAGACAGAGGAGGCAAAAAACATAAAGACACTATCTGTTGCCCTGCTGGGTTTGGAAATAGTGCTCGCAAAGAGCATCATCTTTAACGTGATCATGATTGCAAGATTAGTCTTTGAGGTAAGTGATTCTGTCTAGTGTAGACGGGGCTCTGGCATTTTTAGCACTGTGTCTGCTAATAGCGCTTAGGACAGGTCTTTGTAGCATCCTAGTAAAAATGTAGATGGTGCCTAAGGCCTGCCTACACTCCCAGGACGAGAAGCGGTAGAAGGAGAAGAATTGTTTAGTCGTTAGGGAGTTGGGATCTGTTCCTGCTCTACCATGCTCTGTGTCAGCTTGAGGTTAGGTATCACTTAGGTTCTTTTGAATGTTGTACATTTAGTCTCTTTGTCTTGGGTCGCCATACGAAGAATGGGCATAACAGCCCTTTCCTAGCTCACAGAGGGCTTGTGAGGACAAAGACGTGAAAGTTCTCAGCCATTACAGTAATGGAGACCGTATAACTACCTGGGGTTGATAATGCGCACGTGGTTGCTACCGTTACTCATGAAATGGTGGTTTGCGGTGCTGTAGTAGCCATGTTGGTTTCAGGATATTAGAGAGACAAGGTGGGTGAGGTTATATCTTTTATTGGACCAACTTCTGTTGGTGAGAGAGACGCTTTTGAACTACACGGAGCTCTTCTTCAGATCTCTTTCTCCAACAGAAGTTGGTCCAATAAAAGATATTACCTCACCCCCCTTGTCACTCTGAAATAGGGGGACATTTCTCAAAATGGGTGTGTTACCAAGGTTCCTGATTTAATCAAAGATCTCCTGTCTCTCGTGTGGATGTTTATATTCATTAGTATTGCATTAGTGCCTGCTATGGGGCCCGCTGAGATGAGGGCTGTATTATTCTGGGCACTGCTCTGACACACAATGAGAGATAGTCCCAGCCTGAAATTGCTGACAATTGAACAAACAAAGCAGCTAAAAGAAGGATCAATATCTCCATTTTACAGATGCAAGAAGGGTTAAATCAAGTGTCTATGGCCACACAGGGAGTCTGTGGCAGAGCCAGGAACTGAAGCCAGGTCAGGGAGTCCCAGTGTAATTCATAACCACAGCTCCTTCCTCCATCTATCTTGGGAAGCA
The DNA here is from genome assembly GCF_026122565.2 of Emydura macquarii macquarii. Lineage (NCBI taxonomy): Eukaryota > Metazoa > Chordata > Testudines > Chelidae > Emydura > Emydura macquarii. Next base: position 367,360 of record NW_027132643.1, on the reverse strand, counting down.
GGGTCTCTGAAAAAGATTTGCGAGTTGTGGTGGATAATTAGTGGGTCATGAGCTCCCGGTGTGAGGCTGTGGCCAAAAGAGCTAATACAATTTCTGGACGCATAAACAGGGGAATCCTGAGTAGGAGTAGAGAGGTTCTTTTATCTCCGTATTTGGGACTGGCGTGACCACTGCTGGAATATTATGGCCAGTTCCAGTGCCCACAATTCAAGGATGTTGATAAACTGCAGAGAGTTCAGAGAAGAGCCATGAGAATGATTAAAGGATTAGATAATATGCTGTATAGTGAGAGACTCAAGGAACTCAATCTTTGTAGTTTAACAAAGAGAAGGTTAAGGAGAGATTTGATCACCGTCTATAAATATCTATATGGGGAACACATATTTAATAAGGGGCTCTTCAAGCTAGCAGAGAAAAGTATCGCATGATTCAATGGCTGGAAGTTGAAACTAGACAAATTCAGACTGGAAATAAGGTGTAAATTTGTAATATTGAGAATAATCAACCATTGGACCAATTTACCAAGGTTTGTGGTGGATTCTCCATCACTAACAATTTTAAAATCAAGATTGGAGGCTTTTCTAAAAGATCTGCCCTAGGAATTATTTTGGGAAAGGTGTATGGCCTGTGTTATGCAGGAGGTCAGATTAGATTATCACAGTGGTTCCTCCTAGCCTTGGAATCTATAAATCTATGAATCTCTTGTTTGTAGTTGGTTCACATGTGAAACTCCCACAGATGTCAATATAACTTCAGCACCTGTCTGATGAATATGTATTTGGGAATTGCCACATGAAAAAGACAAGATAATATTGCTGTAATAAATAGATGAACATCATAATTAATAAGAATATCTGTTGTTCTTCTAGGTTTGCAAGAAACAACAAGGAAGGACCTGAGAAACAAAGCAAAATTTCTGTCAACTTCGCTTACATTAATTATATATACTGCTTTTGATACTGACAATCATTCTGCATTTGCTTTTTTTCTATGGAAAGATTTTTAACAAGCTAATTTTCATAACTGCACAAAAATTGTAGAGTTACAATGATGACTTCAGAGCTGAAGCTGGAGATTTTCCATTTTCAAGTTTATTTTGTATCCGCTCCAATCTTTCCCTGCCTCTTGAAAAAAACCAACCTATCTTTAATGCAAACTTATCATGTTTCTTAGTCTAGAATAGGAGGTTCGCCAGAGAAATTATACTGATTGTACAAGAATTTTTGAAAGAGTAGACTTTGAAAGATAATGGTCCTTTAAAAAAATATCATCTGATTTTTTTACATTCATGTATTTCCTTTCCTATTTTTATATGAAAGCATTGTTTTATGTTTTGGTGCATATTGCTTACACAATAAAAATTGTTGTACAAGAACAGTTGTTTCTTTTAACAATATTAAATTATTTTAACCTATAAATAGAATAGAAAGAACCTATAAGCGGCATACAGTCTGTCCCCTCCAGATGTGCTAATTCCAATCGGGCCCCATGTTGTGGGGAAAAGTGTCTAGTACAAGAATAAGGGAATGGAATATGGAGACTATTTAAAAATATGAATATACGAAATAAGTCAGTTTTTTCTTCTGCTACCCAAATAAAATTATTCTGCTTCTCTGTAAACCACAGTCCGTGAAACTCAGATTGTTCTGGGTGCAAGCTCGTTGGCCCCTGTAAATTGAGGATATGCAAATACATAACTAACTGAAGTAAATCAATAAAATAAAGAGGTTCATGGATCCCATTTATTTTGAATATTAAAAAAAATCTGGGTGCATTCAAGTCAGGACTAAAGCTGGGCAAATAATTCATTTTTTGGATCAGTGCTTGTATTGAAAAACAACAACAAAAAAGTTTCATTTTGTATTGAGTGGAAATGACAATTTTTCTAGCCAAAATGAAAAAAATTTGTGTTGGGTTGAATACAATGATTTGTTTGACCTGAAATGGAACATTTCAGTTCAGTTTTGGCTAGATTGGCTTTTGTTATCTTTATTCTTAAAATATGTTTAAAAATATGTTATCTTTATTTTTAAAATATGTTTAAATATGTTTTTAAAATATGTTTAAAATGTTTAGAGTTTATTAGTCTAGGCACTCATGAAAGCTCTCCAGCTATTCATTATGGACTACACAATTTTCCATAGTAAATTTTCTAGACAATCATCTCTGATCAGTTATTTTTTTTATCCCATTCCACAGTCTTTCAAAATCCCTCTCCAGATTATTGCCTTTCATACATGACATCTCCTTAGAATCAGCTCATATGTGATGATATTCTGATAGCTAGACCTTCACACGTTTTATTTAATCTATCATACTTGGCTCACTTTCGAGGTCTCAGTCCAGAATGGCCTCTGATCTAAATGATTGCTTAACAAATTATTTAAAGGAGGGAGATCTGACATTAACTTGAGGGGAAATAAGTTAAATCTAACTAACACCGTTCTGACACAAAAAGTAAAAAACAGTTTGTTTAAAAAATGTCAAAATGAAACATTTTGCCTTTTTTGGAAAGTTTTTCCCCGTTTTTTTGGCTGCAGCTATTTGCTGAATTTGACCCAAATTCATGAACAAATTTGATTGACTTGAAACTAGGCACAATAAACTAGTTACAAAACCAAAAGCACACCCCTCAGCCTGCTCTAGTCAGGCTGACGTGCATTAGCACAAAAGAGCTGGGGAAGCTTCCCGAGTGCCAAAAAGTTTCGGAATCCCACAAGGGATTTAGAAGTACAAATCCCACTGACTTGAAGTTGTGCTTCTAAATCCGAGAGGCATTTTCTAAAATCCAACCCTATTCCTGGCTCAGGACAGGGCTTTTCTGAGGCACTCTATTCTCCAAAGTGTTTTCAATTCAGGAAGACTGAGTAAGACATTAGAATGGCATTACTGATCATGTCTATTATGGTACTACCTAGAGATTGGTGCCTGGCGGTGCGGGGCACTGAACATACATACCCAGAATAACTGAGCTCTGGGTCCCATTGTGTTGGGAGCTGTAGAGACACAGAGTAAGAGACAGCCCCTGCCCTAAAGAGTTTAGTAGACAAGGCAGGAACAGGGAGGTGGAATCAGCTACAGCATAAAACAAAGGGGGCAGAGTTATGGTGCATAGCTGTTAGTTCTGTTCTTAGTACTTTCTATCAAAGAGTTATGCAGCATGCAAACCAGAGCCTCTGAAATCCAGCTCCCTCTAGGCTGCAGCTCATTGGTCTCTTATAAAATAGGGTATTATGCAAATAGCACCACCACATTTCCTGCTGAGTGCTGGCTACTTCCCCTGACCCCGCAGCTCTCGGAGAGACAATCTGCCGCCCCTCGGGTCTGTGCAGTTACCAGCCAACCCCGAGACCTCTCCCCAGAATGAGAGAGATGATGTACTGCCTCAGCATCGCATCCATTCTATTAGCTTTCAAAGGTAATTTCATTGCTAAAGACACTGGATATTGTTTTATGTATTCGTTTTAACGTCTGCTTTTTTCCATCCAGGAGTCCAGACAAACTATGAATTTGTGGCATCCGGCGGAGGAATTAAAATGCTTGGGGACTCTCTCCGGATCTCCTGCAAAACCTCTGGGCTCAGCAACTTTAAGGATTTCTGGATGCACTGGGTCAGACATGCTCCTGGGAAGGGACTGGAGTGGGTTGCCTATATTAGTAAATTGTCTGGGGATACTAAAGAGTATGCTGAATCAGTGAAAGGACGATTCACCATCTCCAGAGACAACTCCAGACACCTGCTGTACTTGGACATGAGTAAGCTGAGGCTTGAAGATGCAGCTGAGTATTACTGCATGTGGGACACAGTGTGCAGAAGGCAGTTGGAGCTCAGACAAGAACCTAGACTTGTGGTTTTGGGGGGAGCAGATGTCTGCTGAGGAGCCTGAAGGCCTGAACGCTAGAAAATCCTGATAGAAGCAGGCTCAGACAATCCACTCTGCGTTAACAATAGTCCAGGGTTACCTGCGTCCATCCACTGTCATTCTCTGGAATTGAATACCAAGAAACTTTTCCTTTTCCCCTGGTGCCCCAGCTTTCCCTCACCCCCAACACAAAACCCCAAGGAACGCCAAAATCCAAGGCATCTCATCGGGCCTTGTTATGACTCCCACCAAAGAAGCTTACCTGTGTGTTATGATGGGGGCAGAAGGAGCTCTTGAAAGGTGTGTGGGGAGGTATTCAACATGGGCTCAAGGTGGGGTTAAAGAGATTATACAAGGTTTTCTGTTTTTCTTGAACAGGGGACAAGGATTGGATGTTTCGCACATCCTGGATGTGCCCTGTGCATACATCCATCTATCTGTCTAGGTTCATTGAGGGTTGCTGTAGCCGTGTTGGTCCCAGGATATCAGAGAGATGAGATGGGTGAGGTAATATCTTTTATTGGACCAACTTCTGTTGCTGAGTGAGACAAGCTTCTGAGCTACCACACCTGAAGAGCTCTGTGTAGCTCGAAACCTTGTCTCTCTCCAGCAGAAGGCATTACCTCACCCACCTGGCTCTATCTATCAAAGGGCTATTTTATATATATAGACAACCATCGATCCACTGGATAATGGTGTACACTATGCATAAAGGATCTAGCTGGGTGCCTGGTGAATCCGCTTATGGCTGACAAGGCCAATTTGTGAGCGACACAGCTTGTTCCAAGTTTCACAGATCTATGTGTTGTCTGAGTTGGAGTCCGAGATTCCAGCATGCCGCTTTCTTCTTTCTTGCTTTGCTTCTGTCCCCTGGACCAAAGCCACTTCATCTTGAGCTGCACCCAGTGCCAGATGTTCCCTCCAGATGGGATTCTGCGCACTCCTCTCAGCTCTCTACACTGATGTTGAATGACTTCATACCATTTTTGCACACATCATGGTACCGCCATAAAGGGTGACCCTGCTTTCTAGAGCCGTCTCGAATCTCATAGACTTCAAGGTCAGAAGGGATCATTATGATCATCTAGTCTGACCTCCTGCACAACCCAGGCCACAGAACCTCACCCAGCCATTTCTGTAATAGACCCCTAACCTATGACTGAGTTATTGAAGTTCTCAAATCATGGTTTAAAGACTTCAAGGTACAGAGAATTCACCAGCAAGTGACCCTTGCCCCATGCTGCAGAGGAAGGTGAAAAAACCCCAGGGCCTCTGCCAATCTGCCCTGGGAGAAAATTCCTTCCCAGCCCCAAATATGGTGATCAGCTAAACCCTGAGCACGTGGGCAAGACTCACCAGCCAGACACCAGAACTTTCTGTAGTAACTCAGAACCCTCCCATCAAACATCCCATCACAGGCCATTGGCATATTTACCACTAGTAGTCAAAGACCAGTTAATTGCCAAATTAGGCTGGCCCATCAGACCATCCCCTCCAGAAACTTATCAAGCTCAGTTTTGAAGCCAGCTGGGTTTCTTGCCCCCACTGCTCCTCTTGGAAGATTATTCCAGAATTTCACTCCTCTGATGGTTAAAAACCTGAGTCTAATTTCAAGTCTAAACTTCCTGATGGTCAGTTCATATCCATGAGACGACCTATTGTTAATTTCATGATTATTATTTTTTGCCCTCAGTCAAGCAACACCAAGCCATGGTATGTAAAATGCAGGTTATTCTGGGCTGGAGTTCATCTGACTTTTATAAAACAAAATACGTGCAATATGCATAACTGAATTTCCTGATTAAAGCCAGTGATTCTCCTGACTCTGCAGCTCTTGGAGAGAAAATCTAGACAATCTGCATCCCCGTGTCTGTGCAATTAACAGCAAATTCCCATGTGAACGCCCCTCAGAATGAGAAACATGATATTATGGCTCAATATTGCATCCTTCCTATTGGTTCTCACATGTAATTTAATTCCTACAGACATAGGAGTTGTCCAGGTATTATTATAGCATTATTAATGTCTCTTAATTAGAATTCATGGCATTTGGTGGAGAAGGTAAAATGCTTAGGGACTGTCTCTGGCTCTCCTGCAAAACTTCTGGATTCAGTTTTGGTACTTATGGGATGACCTGGGACAGAAATACTCCTGGAAAGGGACTGAAGTGGGTATTGACCAGTAGCTATTTTAGCCAGGATACCTTATTCATTATGGGCCAGATTTTAAAACGTACCTAGATGCAGGTGGGAGTTAGGTGATTAAATACCTTTGTGGACCTGGACCCTAGTGAGAAATGTTTAGAATCTAAGCAGGTTAGGCAGCTAACCGCCATTGAAATCAATGCAATTTAGCCACCTAGCCTACTTAGACACCTGTGAAAATCCCATTATATGCCTATCTGCAGCTTCAGGCAGCTGAATATCTTTAAAAATCTGCCCAGGTGGCTGGGATTTTCAAAGGACCCCAGTGAGTTTGGTGCCCAATTCGCATTTTTGAAAATGTCATCAGTTGTGAAATAAGGCACAACTTGAACAAAGGGCTGGGTGAGGGGTGGAAGAACAGAACTGGGAGCTAAAACGTTTCTGATTGTGAAGATAGGAGATATCCACAGAAAATGTATCATTATGCACCTCCATTGTGAAATGTGTAAAATCAAATATTTAACCATAAACATCAAGGTGGGTATTTTCAAAACAGCCCAGGTGAGTTAGGCACCTTAATCCCATTGAAATCCAGAAGGAGTTGGTACCAAACTCACTTATGCTCCTTAGAAAATGTATCTGGTTCACATTACCATAGTATCTATTTTTAACATATTTATCCTCTGTGGGAGGCAGGCCTATCCTTGCTTACAGACAGCCCCCTAACCTGAAACAAATATTCACCAGCAACCGTACACCATACAAGAAGAACATGAACCCCGGAACCTATCCCTGCAACAAACCCCGTTGCCAGCTCTGCCCACACATTGACTCTAGTGACACCATCACAGGCCCTAACCACATCAGCCCACACCATCAGGAGCTCATTCACTTGCACATCTACTACATGCCATCATGTGCCAGCAATGCCCCTCTGCCATGTACATTGACCAAACCGGACTGTCACTGCGCAAAAGAATAAATGGACACAAATCAGTCATAAAAAATGGTATCATCCATAAGCTAGTAGGAGAGCACTTCAATCTCCCAGGACACTCTGTAGCTGACTTGAAAGTCGCCATACTTCTACAAAAAAACTTCAAAACATTGCTTCCAGAGCTTCACACGTTGGATGGTAGAACTGGTCTAGAGAACGTTATACCAAGCACATGCTGTCAGGATTCTCCACCCATGAGCATTTGATATCATTTTCCTCTTTCTAACACTGGGAACTAAAAAGACAGATTCACCAGCTGGTGTAAATGGTGCTTTGTCAGTATGCAGCAGGTGAGGAACTAGCTCTAAGGACTTAATTTTATCTGGAAGAGGATGTGAGAGTCTCAAAACTATTTAAAAAAAATCTCAACATTAGAAGTGTTTTGGAAGACTCTCCCAGCTAAGGCAAATCGCTCAGCTTTAATTCTATCTGGCACGTTTTAACTAAATAATTTATAATTGATGGGCCTGCTCCTCAGTTGGTGTAAATCAGCATAGCTCCATTGACTTCACCAGTGCTGTGCTGATTTATAGCAACTGAACATCTGGAGTAAACTTTTCAAGAGACACTAAATGATGTAGAAATCCAAGTCCCATTTTCAAAAGTATTTAGGGACCTAAAGATGTAGATAAGTGCCTAGTGGGATTTTCAAAACTACTTAAGCAATCTAGGCAGCGAACTTCCATTGAAATCAATGGGATTTAGCTGCCTAACTCCCTTGGGTGCTTTTAAAAATGTGACCCCCTAAGTGCTAAGTCATTTTTTAAAGTGACATTTAGGTATAGGTAGTTTTGACTCTTTTACTCTTGATCTGGTATCTTCTAAATGAATGTACTGTGGTCCTGATAAGAAGCAGAAAGCATGGCTTTTTATTGTTAATTTGCAAAAATTCAGATGGAAGGAACGACTCAACTCACTTTTAAAGAAAATCTCCCCTGAGATATGTTATTTTGGAATTGGTAAAGGCATTAATACAAGACGTGGCAGGGAAGAACTGTAACTTTTCGTAGGCAAGTGGTGAATGTGTATGTGAAAGGATTGGATTAGTTACTTAACAAGATTAAGGTTTACTTCTCTCTCCTTTCCTGGGTTTGACAATTCAATGGCTTAATACACTTACTAAGGAGATGTAAAGACATTTGAATAGATTTTTAGGAGCATACTTCATTTTGTTCAATAAAATTGATCCTTCCTGCTGCAGCAAACCAAATTAAATTGCAATGAAGAGAGTTTTGCAAAGTCCCCTCCTCTTCAGATCCTCCCACAACCATAAACAGAGATGGCAGCTTTGTAAAGAGCTGTATCACTGTGGAATTTGGGAAGCACTGTGGTAGAAAGTCCCCAGCGACCTGTACACAAACCTGGAATCTGAAGAACAGCTTTTTTTCCGGTTAAAATATATCTTTTGATCCTCAAATCTGAGGATGAAATTTATGACACCTTTTAAAATTTATTTCTGTATTTTTTCTCTTAATTCTCAGAGGAAGTTAAGAAGCCAGAATGTACAGACATTAAGAGGAAGATTTGACTGAAAACATTTCATTCTAATGATAAAGTTTTCTTGTTAATCAATACAAATCTATGATCACATATTGGAAGATGAATCATCCTCCCCCTTACTCAGTGTGGAATGGAAAAAAAAATGCAAGTTCCATTTATTCTTTTTCCTTAATGATGTTTTGGTATAACTTTGTATTGCTGTGTATGCTGACTCTCCTGGGACAAAAGTAACAGTAGATCCAAGTAAGTTCTTGAAGTAAACTCTTTTTTAAAATTATGGAAAGAGAATTCTTATACTCTATATGTTGTTATAATTTGAAAAATCAAATGTATTAATTAAAAAAAATTAAATATTACCTGTTGTACGAAGGTAATATTTAAATTTAAAAAAATGGGGAGATATGATTGGAGTTAAGAAGAGAAGTTTAGTTTAGCATCAGTTCATTCTTTGTTTGGAAATTTCTTGGTATTTTTACTGTCATGTTGCTGACCATCTCATATTCGTATCCACTGATAAAATATGGCAAATATATAATGCAAAGCTCTCTTCCAGTAGGGTGATGGTTTGACATTTCTAACTTGTAGCACAGAAAAATCTTATAGCAGGTTCTTTTGATTTCTAATATAAGTTGATATAATTACCACTTTCCCAGGGAGCGTATTCTAGTCTCTTCATTCTCCATGTGAGCATTTTTGCTTCCTAACCATACAAAAAACATTTGTTCTTAATTTATTCAAGTTTCCTCTCTCGATTCCCAGAAAAATCCTAAATGTTTTTCTTACTCCCACTCTTGCTGTGACGTCCCTTTGTATGTTTTCAAAGAGTTAACACACCCGCTCTTAGTTTTTGCTTTACACACCTCTGCTTCGTCTTCCAACCAGAGCCAACAATCAAGATCAGGACTCCAACCAATGGGATTTGTGTCCTAGATCACTTGGAAGATTTTTTGAAAATCTCAACCTAAATAGATTAGAGAAAATGTAGGAAAAAGGAATGACTATTTTACACATGGGAAAAGAAAGCACAAGAGAGGTTGGACTGCCACTAAGGAGATCTTGGTTCTGAAACTTCCTCTGACACTGACTCCTTGCGTGGTTTGGTGAAGTGACTTCATCTCTCTGTGCCTCAGTTTCCAATGTGTAAAATGATGCTAATACTTCATTAATTCACAGGACCATTTCCACAAAATGAGACTGAAACTAAAGGGATCCTTTGACTTTAATTTGAATTGGGTCAGAGCCCAAGTTATATGTCAGGTGATTAGATACTACTTCCATATAAGAAGACCCATACACATTGATCTCTGTAATAAATGTGAAATGCCTAGCAACTTCACAGGGTGTTTTGTTAGCAGGGGCTCAAATTTCACCCACAGTTACACATGCATTACCACATTAAAATCAATAGACGTGCACCTGCATAAACAAAGGCAGAATTTGGACAACATCATACGTCAGAGATCTGCAGTGTAGAAAAGACATCTGTTATGCAGATGATCATAGAACAAAATTTTGCTTCTATTCAGAAGAGGTTTCCTGCCAAACTGACGTAGAAAAGAAACAAACAGCTCAAGCTTTTTTTGTGCCCTGCAGCGATATAAAGCCATCTTACCTGTTTGGTTAAATAGAGTTTGTGATTGCTTTGGGTTGCTGGAGTGATGCAAAGAAGATAGAGTGTACTGGTGAAGCTGGCCCTTAGATTCAACTAGAAAGAAATAGTTGACCTCCGGGTTGACCTGGTATTTCTTTCTTCACCTTTGAATCTGTGAATGAAATCAGACCACTGAACTTAAAAAGGCCTATCTAAAAATTCAATTACTGACTTCCCCTGTATCTATGCAGATGCTGTCGGGCCTTTATTCTCATAAGTTACTAGTCATTTTTGGTGCTCATCTTGAGATCCCAGGAGGCGGGGGGTTGATTTTCAGAGGACAAGTGAGGAGAAAATCAGGTCTCCTTAAGGTGTTCTAAATTGGGGAACCAAAAACTGCAGCCCATCAAATCACAAGTCACTTTAAAAGATCTTGGCCATTATGCCCTTTACCTTAAAGTCAGCACCTAACTCTATCCCTTACCCTAAAATGGTCTGTGTTATTTCTTTTCATGAAAACTGACATTTCAGAGTTAAGCTTTCACACTGGCACACATGACGACATGTTCAATTACTCCTTTCAGATAATCCAACACCTTCTCAACCTTCCCTCATGATTTTGAAAGCAGAAGACGACAGTGGTTCAACTGCTTGCTTAGCGAGGGATTTCTACCCTCAAGAACTGAAGATATCCATGAACGCTGACAGGCCAGTTCTATATGAAACCACTAAGCCTGTCCTCACATCCGGAAAATACCAGGCTGTAAAGGTTGTCAACATGACATCAAACCAAGATGTGCATTGCTCAGTACAACATCACAACCAAAAGTTTAATACAGTTCTAGCATCAGAGAGACCGCCAGGTATGATGTTATGAATCAGAGACAAATGACCCCTAGTATATTCTTTAACACTGAATGAGATCCTCAGCCCATGTAAACCACTGTTGTTTCGTTGAAGTCAATGGAGCGACACTAATTTTCACCAGCTAAGGATAGGTTTTTAAGGCCTGAAGGGACCATTATGATCTTTGTATCTGACTTCCTACATAACCCAAGCCAGAGAAGTCCATGCACTAGTTCTTGCTGCTGAGGGAATGGTCATTCTTACTATGTAAGTTGGTACTTGTGGGCAGACATCCAGCCTCAATTTTTTGTGTCCAGTTTAGATTTTCTAATCTGCATGAGGGATTTGCAAATTAGCCACCCTAATCAGCTTTGAAAATCTGAGACACCATGTGATGATGAGTTTACCACCTCCCTTGGTAACACCCAGTGGTTCGTTACCCACGTTGTTAAGAAATTGCATAAAATTCCCAGTCTGATATTATTGACTTGGAGAGGGCTTTCCAAAAGTACCTAAGAGCCTGAATCACCTGAGCTCCTGTTCTGTTTTTGTCTTCTGGATAAAGGAGACCTATGTCAGATATCCTCTCCCCATGCAGATACCTATAGGGCGTGAGTACATCACCTATTAATATTCTCTTTCATAAGTGAAACAGGTACAAATTCAGAGCTAATCTTTCAGGGCCACATCCCCAGCTGATGTAAATTGGAGTAGCTCCACTAATGTCAACAGTGTTGAACCAATGTACATTGACTGAGAAACTGGATCTTGGTCCAGAAACTGAACTGAATAAAAAATCTTAGACATTGCATTTGTTCATCATGGAAGGCTTGTGCTCATCACTCATGTTTCATTTTCTTTCTGTTCAGCTTTAACAACTACTGCACCTACCACAAGCTTGACTGAGGTCTGCAGAACTTCCACACCTAGCCTCCAATGTGAGTTTGAAAATAAGTGGAATTTCAGTGCTTGATTCACTACGGAGTTATTCCAGTTTTACATCTTTGTAACGCCATTGAGCTCCGTGGCGTTACACCAGCATCAACTTGTATTTCAGTGGTGGATCGAGCCAATGGGCCAGAACCTCAACTGATGTAAATCCATGTAGCTTCCATTGACTTCCATAGGGCTATGCTGATTACTCCAGTTGAGAATCTGGCCCAAAATGTGGCATGACTCACTGAAAACTATTTGTTCAGAGCACTATGTAAAATCATCACATTTAGGGCAAAATTGTCCTTTGCCATCTGCGCTGAACACCTGTTAACCCAGAGTCACATTTCCAGTGCACATTCTGCACTGTTTCTACACCTGCAAAACTCAATGTATCTGTTTATTGACCACATTTTTGTGTGTGTGTGTGCTGATATCAAATAGTCACTTCAAAACCACAATCTCTCTTGCACTTTTGCAGATGAAGATATGGAGAAAATGAATGTGCTGTCCATCACTGTGCTGGGCTTGAGGGTGTTGCTCACGAAAAGCATCGCCTTGAATATGCTCATGGTCACTAGATACCTTTATTTCTGAGGTAGGAACTGAGGGTCAATGGTGTTTGTGCCGTGCATAGACTGTTTTTTGGCCCTCCAAAGATGTGTGCATTACACATAGGGGTAAAAGGCTGTTCAGTCTCTATTGTCCAGCCTCTCTCTCACTCTCTCTCCTTTTTTATTAATGAAGAAGCAAGGCCTTGAGGCTCAAGCACTGATCTTAGATTCTAGAGAGCTGGGTTCAAGTCCAGGTATTCCCTGGGTGAATTTTGGCAAGACACGAGAAGCCATATTTTAAGGGCATTTAGGCACATGTGCACCTAGCGGGTTTTTCAAAAATGAGTCGGCGCCTAACCCCAATGGTGCGTCTGATAATCCCAGTAGCACCTATTTTCATCCTCAGGTGGCAAAACACCTTTAAAAAGCTGACCTTTAGGGTGGGATTTTGAAAGGGGTCTTCGGCTCCTTGGAAAATCTCAGCATTCAAACCGCAATGGGTTGCAGAGAGGCTCCGAGGAGGATCAGGAGAATGAAAGGTCTGTTTTATGAGAGGAGATTAAAGGAGCTTGGCTTGTTTAGCCTAGCAGAATGAAGGCTGAAAGGGGATCAGATCAATCAGGAGGGTAAACACCAGCAAGGGAGAAGGGCTATTGGAATTAAAGGACAGTGCTGGCACAAGAACAAATGGGTATAAACTGGCCATGAGTAAATTTAGGCTGGAAATTAGAAGATGATTTCTACCCATCAGAAGTAGGAGGTTCTGGATCAGCCTCCCAAAAGGAACAGCTGGCGTAAAGATGGAGTCTGATATGTGTATGAATGGGATTATATGATGGCATCCTCTGATTGCCCGGGATTGAAGGCCCTTCCAGTCTCATGTTCCTCTGGGTCTTCGTTCCCCACCAAAAAAACAAAGAATAATCTTCCCTTTCTCATTCTTGTCTATTTTGGATGCCCAACTCCCATTGGAAGTCAAGGAGACTTGGCCACGTAACGCCCTTAGGTCCTTTAAAAATTCCACCCCAAGGTTTTAAGTGCAGGAGGACAGGGATTATCTCCTACTCTGTGCACATAAAATACACAGCACAAAGGGAACTTGGTTTGGGATTTTTCTGTACTACCATAACACTCATAAATTGTAATCAGCGAGGAAGACTGTATCCTAATAAAAGGTCTGATTTCTGCCTCTTTTATGTTCAGTAGCACCACATATTAAATTCAGTGGCAACCCACTGAAACATTCATATTACTCATAGAGTCAGATGTCAATCAAAGGGTCTGATGCAAACCCCATTGTCTTCAAAGGGAGACTTTCACGAGCTTCAGTGGGTTTTGGTCTTGGACTAACGTGAGAATGTTTGGGAGAATCTGACCCGGAAGAGATCACAACAATCATTAACTGCTCTTTTTCTTACAGGTTGGACGAAATGAGTCAGCAGTGATTTGAAGAAGACAGCAAATAATTTGTCCACGTTTATTCTGTGTTAGAGGTGGTCCAAAATGAAAATAAAATCAACACTTCAAAGTTGTTTTCTTTTTGAAGGATTCAAAATGGAGCCAATTTTTGTATTTTTCGAAAATCTTCACTGAATTTTTATATAGAAAAAATTGAATTTTAATTGACAATGTTTTTGAAATTTTCAACCTACCGTAAAACCTAGCTTTTAGTAAATGAAAAATTAAATAAATAAGTTGATATTTTCAATAATATTGTCAATAAAAAATTATATAAAACATCTGAAAATGTTCACAAAAAATAAAAATATTTAAACAATGCCTTTTTTGTGGACAATTTAATTTTCTTTTTTTTTTTAAATGCTCTTTTTGATTAAAACAATATTCTCCAAAATTTTGACTAGCTTTTCATTTTATTTTACTCTCACACTTTTAGGTTTTCTTTTAATTTTTCCAGTGTTTCTTAATTTTTAATTAATTCAGCTCTTTCTAGATATGTGAAATGTTAGTTTCAACAGAGGCAGTTAAATGTCATGTTCTTTTTAATTGTATTAAATGGCAACATTTATAGTTAGTTTGTTCTAGCTATATTACATTGATTTTTTTAATCAAATATATTTTATGTCTTAATAAAGTCATATCCAATTAAACCGATTCATTTTATTTTACATTCATATAACAGACATATGAAAAAAGCTAATTTCAGTGTAATTGAATTCTCATTCAGAATTGTATTAACTGAAGAGTGTCCTTTAGGATCTAGTTTTATCCATGTTTTTGTTTTCTTCATGAATAATTTTTAATAATTTTAAATGAGATTTTCAATTTCATTAAAATTTTCAGTGGAAAATTTTGACTTTGAAACACTGAAATATTTTTGGCCAAAAACTGTTGAAACCAAAATGTGCTTGTTTTTCAGCTGAAAATTTTCAGTTTTTGGTTTTCCAACAAAAAAACAAACATTTTCAAGGAAAGCAGACACTTCCCATGTAAAATTTTGTTTAATTAAATACCCAGTTTTCCAGGTAATGTTGTAATGGAAATTTTTTGACCAGCTATTATATGAATATTCTATTGAAATCTATTTTATGGCTTAATACATTCAAACCCAGTTAAAATGATTGACCTATTTTAATTTAAGTTGTATTCTTATTTTGATTACATATGGCAAATATATGTGGCAACCTAACCTTCTTTCATCCTACCCTCATTAGTTTAAAATTTAGCTCACATCCTTAACTGTGAGGACTTACCTCTCTTCCAACACTCGTTTATCAAATCTTTACTCCTATAAAGGTATATTCTAATTTCCATGTAGATGCCCAATCCACATCTGAATGCTGCATGGCTCTTGGGCTCAATGACTTCATGTGGCAATGAGTTCCACAAGCTAATTTCTCATTGTGTGCAAAAGTATTTCCTTTTCCCAATTTAAAATATGTTGTTTTTCAGTTTCATGAAATGCCTTCTTCAAGTTTCAATTACTTCAACAAAGTCTTTTCTCTCTATCTACAATTTATGCTCTGCTGTGAATATTCAGAGGTCCAAAGTTTGCAAAGTACATATAAAATCTAAAACAAAGATGGGAATTATGAATTTATTTGCCTCCAAGGTAGCAGCGATATTTTTTTTGAAAATTCTAACAAGTTAAACCAGTTTTGTTTCCCTCCCCCCATATTTTCATAAGACGCACAGAGCAAGAAGTGATATTCAAAGTTCTCAGACACAAAAAAAATTGTTCTCTTTGCTACCATCTGAGAACAGCACGGTGCTGCAGAGAGGCCAGGTTTTTGGCAGTCTAATCAAGAATAAGGCTGCTGTGGTAACCTGGACCTCAGAGACATCTGTCCAAATGCTCAACTTCTCACCAACTTCACACCCCGAAGCTCTGCTGGCTTCTAGGTAGTAGCAGAATGAAGCTGGGTGACTGTGGTTTCATACCGTAAATAAGTCACGTGCTACAAACCACCAAACACACATATTAACAACAAAAAAAAGCATGTAGACACCTTGGGACAAAGATCCTCATCTTATGGAAACTGGAATAACGCAACTGAAGTCAGGGTCCCAGATCCTCAGATGGTCTGACTGAGCACAGCTCCACTGCAGTCAATGGGCCAGACTCTCAGCTGGTATAAATTGGCCATAGTCCCACTAGAATCAATAGAGTTACACAGACGTATGTCAGATGAATATCTGTCCCTCTGTTTCTATGAAAAGTCTCTTATCACGAGGTTCACATTTGACTGATAAGTGAAGAGTTCCCACTAGTGTCAGAAATATTAAAAAGTTTTCTAAATAGATCACATACTTGAGAGGTGGGGGATTGGAGGGGGCGGTGAGTGGGATTAGGGTTAGTTATTGAGGTTAAGGTTAAGAATTAATGGTTGAGTATAATTTGAGTTGGGAATAGAACTACGATTGGAATACTCTTGTGTTACTTTGTTTTTTGATACTGAAAAGATGCCTCTGATATGGATGTTATTGTGTGTGTTATGATACCATCTAGTGGTCCCAATCAGTATCTGGGCCTCACTGTGTTGAGTGATGTACAACCAGAGTAAGAGCATGTCTGTGCCCCAAAGGCCTTACACTGTACATAGACAAAGGGTGGGAGAAAGGAAATATCATTGTCCTCATTGTACATATGGGGTATGAAGGCCCAGAAAGATGAAGGCTGAGATTCTGAAAGTCAGCTAAGGGATTTAGACTTAAACTAAACAAAGTTTTAAATTCTGAATATCCTAGGGTCTGTGATCACACAGGGAAGCTTCAGCAGAGCCAGAAACTGAAGCCAAGCGACCGGAATCCCAGTTCGCAGACTTAAATTCAAGAGCTACCTTTCCTGATATATATTTACACAGCTACACGAACATAAAGTTATTGTGCAGCCCTACAGATGCACGGTAGCACTGTGGGCGCATGGCACAGTAATAGGTAGAATGGTCTTCAAATATGACTGCAGATATCAGCAAGTGGAAGGCTTTTCTGGCATTATCACGCCTAACAGAGAAACGTTCCTTGGCAAAGTAAGCATCAAAGGACCTGGAATTATCCCTGTAGAGGATGAGCTGAAGGGCTTTGTTGGAAACCAGGCGGTACCAGTATAAACCTGGGTCCATTTGCTGAGCATCATAATTGCAGAATAGCTTTGTTTTGTTCCCCATCTTCACTGTGAGGATAGAGGGTGTCTGTGATATTTTGTTGCACTGGAAGCCTTTGCCTGCAAAGCGAATTTTACAGGAAATCAGAATAAATAACAACTAGAAATGGCAGTGAAGCATGGAAATAAGTGGTTCGTTGACTATCTTGATTCATCCATGTGCAAGTGTGAATCTCCTTAATTAAGGTGCCTGTTACACAGAGAGTAAATGTACTGTCCTCCGTGTGTTTAATGTAGATTTGCAGGAGTGTAAGCAACAGGAGAGTCTGGCTGAAAGGTTTGATAAGGCACATGAGGGAGGGAAAGAAAGAAAGAAAAAAAAAGAAAAGTTTACATCTGAGACAACTTACAAAATAGCATTAGCAGTAAATTATAATAAATAACTCTCCAAGTCAGTGTTTTGCTCTCACTCATGGTAGTAGGTAGAGTTCAAAACCTTCTGTGACCTCTGCTTCTCAGAGATTATGATGGTGATGGGAAGACGGAACGCAGTTTTGTGCCTGAGTGATAAGGGAGAGGATTATGGGTAACGTTTTCAAAAGCACCTAGGAAATTCAGGAGCCTAATTTAGAGCCCCTAAGAACTTCAGTCACTTTTGAAAATGGGACTTAGGCTAAGAAATAGTTTAGGCACTTTTGTAAATTTTACCCCACGGGTTTGTGGGAGCCGATTGCTGGGCATAGCTTTATAGGCAGGGGATCACTCTTTTGCTGAGATCACGGAAGGTTCCTCTGTCCATTTGTATGTGCATGTCTCTCCGTGATTGTTTACATGTCTCAGTTTATATATGTGACCGAGTAAGCATTTACATTTAACTTATGCCTGTATGTGTCTGGTTGTGACTGAGTGTATGTTTGTGAAGGAGTTGTGTCTGTGTGTGTGACGGTATATATACACACATGAATATGTGACTGTGTGTTATGACAACATGTTTATGTAAGTTTCTGTGTGTCTGTATATGTGGACATTAGGGTATGTGTGTGCGCATATGCCTTCCCATTGTAAATTTGTTTGTCTCTGTATGTTGCTGTGAGTTTGTATTTGTGCAAGGTTGTGCAGATTGTCAGTGTGTGTGCTTGTATATGTGTGGTACTAAGACTTTCTGTACATTTTTGTGTGTACATGAGAAATTCCCCATGGGGGTTTGTATACATCTTTGTGGTTGTGAACGTGTGTAAGTGTGTGTGTCTGTCAGTGCAACAATACATGTTTGTATCGGAGTCAGTATGAGTGAATCTGTGCATATTTGAATCTGACTGGCTGTGTTTATTTGCTTGCATGTGTGTGCACGTACAGAAGGGAAGAAACTCCAGAGAACAGGAAGATAGGATGCAATGGAAATCAGTAAATAGCCTAGCATAAAACAAAACCAAGTAGCAAAATTAAAAATTAAAAAATGGTGCTTATTAAACAGCACAACTCTATTATTGTTTTATAGAACATTAAAATTCCACATACAGGATTCTCATTGGGTTCTACCTGCCATTGCAGCTCTGGCTGATTTTTCTGTTATGCACTTTAATTTAGACAGGAATCAATATCTTAAAAAATGTGTGCAATTTCTTCTCACAAGCAGTGTAGACTGAATTTCTTTCTGTGGTCTCGTGTGCCCCCTGCTGGTGAAAACCTTACTTTTTCCGCTAGCAAAGTTTTAAAGAAACAATTCCAGTAAATAGGTCAAAGGAGAAAAACAATTATCCTCTCTACTCAGACCACAAGGCAAATGTATTCGTTTTTCTTTCAGTGCCTCATCTTGTCAGCGGGCTGGTGCTTCTGCAGGTGGAGCAATGAAAATGCTACTTGCTGACTGCAGGGAATGCATTGCTCCTTTTTAAAAAGAAAACTGAACGAGAGAATAAAGTTTTAAAAGGAGATTTGAAGAAGCTTTCCTTTTGGACAAGTGCTTAATTCACTGTATGAAAAAGTAAGTAAGACTTATAAAAACTACAATGGGTGATGGAACTGGGGAAAGATTTCTCAAGACTGTCTCAAGGATTTGGATACTCAGTTAAGCTGAGTGGAAATCATACATTCAAGTCCATGGGGGGATTTTAAAATTTCAGGCATGTCTCATTTGAGGGAAGGACTATCATATGAGTCCGGTTATGTAATGAACGTCTGGAATTCATTGCCAAAAGGTTCCATTATGGTCAAGATATTAGCAGCGTTCAAAAAAGATTTGCACATCTGTATGACTAATGGGAACATCCTGAATCATGTCAGAGGTCAGAAATGTATTAAGGATAGTCAATAAAATTCCAAGGGAATGGTTTTCAGTCGGAAGATGCTGTTTCATCTAAATTAAAACTGTCTGCTAGAAAGTGTTGATTTTGATCAAATTTCATTTCAGAAAAAAAAAAGAAAAATGGAACAGAGCATTCTGATAAGGTCAAAACATCCTCTTTTGACCTTACTGGAATGGAAGAATTTCAATTTTTCATTTCAAAATGACTTTTTGTTTCAAAATGTTTAAATTTTTTTTTCTGTTAAAAAAAGAAGAGGCCAAAATCAGAATGAAACATTCCAATTGTTTGAATGTGAATGCTCTGATAAGACCAAAGGTAGGATTGTTTAGAAAATTCCAAATCTGTGGGAAATTTCAATTCTTTTTGTTACAATTTGGAATGAAAACATATTTCAAAAGTCTTGAAATTTTTCATGAAATAGAAATTCTGTTTCCCCTCCAGCTTCAGGGCATAAACCAACCATTAAATGATGGGGTCAAGAATAAACTTCTCCTCTGGATAAATATGTACATAACATGATGGTGTCTATCAACTTCTTTTGAAGCATCTGGAATGACCACAGCTGGAAACAGGGAATTGGACTAGATGGACTGTGATCTCAATCTATTCGAGTGATTCCATTGTGCCTATAAGCCTCTAGGGTTTTTGTTGAGGAACTTATCATTGTGAGAGTAAAGTGCTGTTTCTTCTCCACTGACTTTTGGGGATGGAAACACAAAACTTCAAATGTCAGGTAAATACTTCCTCTTCATGGGAACTTTTTATGCAATAAACACATTTGTATCATTATTATAATGCTCTTTTGCTGTGTTGAACTGGGACTCAGGAGATCTGGGTTTAAGTCCCGGCTCTGCCACAGTCTTCTTGTGTGACCTAGGGCCAGTCGCTTAATCCGTCTGTGACTCAGTTTCCCTATCAGTGCAATGGATATAATAATGATCCTTCCCTATGTCACTCAGGGTGGGTAAAGTTTGTGAGGTGGGGAGGGGATCATATAAGTACCTAAACAGAGAGACAGAACATAAATATATGCATTGGTTGTACTTTTTTTCATTCCAAGTATAAATGTCACAGATATTGATTCCTCACTGAAGCCAGTGGGAGAGTTTCTATTCACTTCCATGGACTTTGTATTAAGCCCTTTCAAGGGAGGTTTTCAAAGCTGTTTAAGCGGTTTGACTCACCGATTCCCATTTGTTTTGGCTGGGGTTTACAAAGGATTCTCAGGGAATTAGCCATTTGACACCTATTGGAAAACAACGGACTATAATAGGAATTGGGTGTCCAACTCACATAGGAAGCTTGGAAAATCTCACCCTTTTATGCACAAACACATTTTGCATGTCGGTAAGGGCAGAGCTACAGTGAGCCTTATACTCCCAGACTTTCCCGAGTCCTACAGTAATTTGAAAAATCATTCTGTATTGTTAGGCATGCCCAGAAGTTGGGAAGAACTTTCAAGGAAAATCTCTTAATCTCAACTGTGCGGTAAGTAATTTTACAAATGAGGAAGAAGAAGGTTTTGACGGTAAGTGGCTTAGGGGGAGATTTTTGTAAAGTGGTGTCATGCTGTGATGATGCTGATGGGTATAACAAACTTGTCTTTGGATCAGGAACTACATTTACGATTCAGCCAAGTAAGTATGAACTTAATTTAAAACAGAATCTAGTCTGTAATGCTGAAGACAGATTCTCCTTTTCTTTTTACTTCTGTAACATGGCTTAATTTGCTTCTTCTAGTTGTAAATGTACCTTGGAGACCAGTGCTGGAATTTCAAAGGCACCTAAAGTCTTGTCCACATGGGGGAATTGACTGGCCTACCTATTCCGGAATAGCTATTTTGGTATAATTTAGCTACTGGGATAGGATTCAGAATAATTTCCCGAAGTGCACTCCCCAGTCCAGAATAATGACTCGGCTTTGTGAGTAGAGTATTTATTCCAGAATAAAGTCGCTATAATTCTGGAATAAAGTGTCCACCTGGGGAACTGCTCTGATGTAGTTTATTCCACAACAGCTATGCCGGTCAATTTCCCCAGGTAAAAAGGTCTAAAGGAATTAGATGACCAGTTCCATTCCATTCCACAGAGCCTGGATACCTAGAGCCCAAGGATCAGATCCATTTGCCTGCTCTGGCTAGTTAGCGCTACTCTGATGGTGTAAAGTAGCTGTGAACTGGATTTAGCTGACCATTTAAATAGGCTGTGATTTTTGCCAAGGGGTTAAAATAAAGTTGTGACCACGCTGAATGTAGTAGTACTGACTTTCTGTGGAAAGTACAGTGTTAATACAGTGTTAATGTTATTATTTCAGTAGCACCTTGAGGCCTCAGCTGAGATTGGGACCCCAGCGTGTTGGATGCTGTACCAAAAGCATAGTAAGAAACAGTCCCTGCCCTGAAAACTTTGGAGATTAAACAGTCAAAAGGTGGGAGGGGAAACAGAATCACAGAGGTGAAGTGACTTGACCAAGTCACATGGTAAATCAATGGTGGAGTCAGGGTTTCCAAACTCCTGGAGCTGTTCTTCGACCATTAGACAATGCTGCCTTGAGCCATGTATAATTTATAGCAAAGTCTGAGATTTAAAAATCCACCTGCAAAGTTTGTATGCCCAGTGCTCATGAATTAAAACAGGATTCGGGCATACAAACCGCACAAGTTCTTCTAAAATACCACACCAATATCTTCTATGTAGGTGAATTCCTTAGATGGATTAAAAAAATCTCAACCACAACCTTTCAGGGATTCAAAGGGATTTTTGTGCCTAATTCCCTTAGGATTCTTTAGAAATTGTAGCCTGAGGTTTTCTTTTTTTATGAACTCAGATGGCATGAACCAGAAGTCAGAACTCATTTCCCTGAGAGGTGTGAAAACCTATTTTGGCAACCTATGGACCAAACCTCTAGCTGGTGTGAATTGCCATAGCTGCATTAAAATGATGGGTCAGATTCTTAGCTGGAGCAAATAAATATAGCTCCATTGTCAAACCCTTAGCTGGCATCATTTGGCACAGCTTCACTCAGTTAAGCAGAACTATGGGAATGTACTAGGGCAAGCCAGAAAACAAGAATTCTGTTCCATGAACTAAATGAAACTGAGACCTTCAGAAATTTGAAAAAAGAGAAAGAAAGAGAGAAAGCCTAGAATAGCCACTAACCCAGTGGTTAGAGCATCTGGGTTGTTAGAAACCCAAGTTCAAGCCCCTGATTTGCTTTTGAAACTTGCATCCATGATGAATTAATGTAGTATAGGGATAAAGGCAATTTGGATAGCCAGACAGCTGGCTTACTACCTAGGGAGAATGTTCATAATGTACAAGGCGTCTCAGAAAAGGTTATAGTTCCATAGACAAACAGGGGGCGGTTTATTGTAAAGGGCACAGAGACTGTGTAGATGCCAACAATCTCAAGTTCACATTTGGGAGTGGGACCAGATTAAAAGTTGTGCCAGGTAAGCATTTCCATTTCAACTAGTAAAACACTGTCCTTGTTTATATTCAAGAGAGCATGTTACTGGTGAGAATCATTGGAGGAGATGATATATTGGTGTGTAGGGTGATACACAATGCAAAACAGACATGGAGACAAAGTGGGAAACACTGTGTGTCTGAGGTGGGGGTTTTTGTAAAGTGGCTGACTGATGTGGGAATGAAGGTGACAGGAGAATGACATTTGGAGCCGGGACTAGACTTAAAGTACAACTTGGTAAGCACTAAATATTCAGATAGAGGGAATTTGATTTTGCATGGCCCATAAGTGATTCTGGGAGTCACTCCTGGTGGTAGATTGGCCAAAATATTTTGAGCACCAAGTAGTTTTGGGTTGGTGGGTGGGTATGATGGGACTTTCTTGACAGGGGTTAGGTGCAATTACAATTTTTTGGAATTTTATGCAGAATATTTTTAATCCCAATTATTCTTGATTTTTAAGAAAAATGTAAAATTGAAAAGCAAAGACTGAGCTGCTGAAGGGATCTGGATGCACAACCCCCCAGCAACTATGAAATCTCAGCCAAAACATTCAAGTTTCCCCCAAAATAAGTTTTATTTTCAGAAATGCTTGACTTTTTGAAAATGGTGTCATCTGATTCAGTAGATCCATCAAAAGAGGCAATGAAAAAAATTGGCGACATTAAAACAATGTTCTCTCCTTTTTAAAAAAATGGAAAAATTTCAGGAAAATAAAAATGCTTTTATGGAAATTTCTGTTTTTGAAAATTGGCTAGGTCTTGTCTAATATTTTTCCAAATGAGAAATATTCAGCCGTTGTAAGGATCTCTCCAATTCTGCCTTCAGTTATTTATATGGAACCCCTAAAACATTGGGTTTATTTCATTTCCCTGTTAAAACCCCAAAGGACTTGGTTTGACTTCAATAGGGTGATATAAGTAGAACCTGTAGGCAATCTTTGTCCCAATGTATTTGTCATTGAATCATCATTATGTGTGCTTGTTATCCAAGGAGTTTCTTTAAACTTGACATTATAGTGATCAGGAAAATAGTAGCTATAAATTCATGTTCAGTAATGGGATTAAACTGAGAGTATTCCAAATAAATTCCCTCCATCCCTCCCTGCCTGCATTACTGAACTACTATGAATGAATTAGATGAGAATGAGAAGAAAGGCAGAGAGTTTAAAAAATGCCAAGGGAATTTGGATGTCCAATTCCCATTAAAATTCACTAGTAATTGGTGGAGCACCCCTTTCCCACAGATGGCTTTTGAAATATCAGATTGAGGACTGTTACTTTCACCTGTGTAGATTCATCTGGCCCCCTGGCTGTATGTATTGTTGAAAGTCAAGTAGAAACTTTACTGAGCTACCGGTTTTTGTAAAGCTCTCTGTGAGAGTGTAACACTGGGTCTGGCTCTGAGAAATTGACATTTGGAAAGGGGACAAGGTTGTCTGTATATCCTGGTAAGTTTCATAGAATCATAGAAGATGAGGGTTGGAAAGGACCTCAGGAGGTATCTAGTCCAACCCCCTGCTCAAAGCAGGACCCACCTCAACTAAATTCAATGATCCAAACTCTCTATAATCAGATAGGGCAAAATTCTTGGATGTTTTAACTCCATCTTGACTTCAGTGGAGTTACACAAGGAGATAATTTGTTGTCCAGAAAGGTACCATATTCCATTTAGAACTAGATCCGTCGCTAGCGTAATTTGGCAACGAATGAAACCATGATAAATTACACAAATTGAAAATCTGAGCCCTCATATTGCTCATGTTTCTATAGAAAGTGTTCATGTCAGGAGTAATGTCATGTCATGTCATGTCATGTCATCAGAAGTAACACCATTGGGGCCAATTCTCTGTACACTCATCCCAGGGTAAAACAGGAGTAACTCCACTGAAAATCAATAAGGCTTAAGCACACTTCAAAATGTTACCCTGGGTGCCTAACTCCCTTAGGGAGTTAAAGAAAGAAAAAAAGAAAGATTAGATAGATAGATCACATTACGTAATAAATATACCTTATATTTCAGAGAGGACTAGGAGGTGAGTTTTTGTTAAGGGCTTAGGTGCTGTGAGAAGCACCAATGAGAAACTCACATTTGGGAATGGAACACAGTTAAAAGCAGTGCCAAGTAAGTCACTCAGTTTTAGCTAAATACATTTTAGGATAGGCCTTCCAAGAAAGCCTAAAGGACGCAAATTCCATTGCTTCCAGTGCATGCTGGGCACCTAACTCTCTTAGACGGTTTTGAAAATCCCAAACTTAACTATTAGGGTCCACTAATGGATGGTGTGAGTCACCTAAATGGAGGGCAAAGGCTGAAGTTCATGTAATGAATAATATAGATAATGAATAAGAGATTAATAGAAATGTAGGGCTGGAAGGGACCTCAGGAGGTCATCTAGTCCAGCCCCTGGTCTGAAGCAGGATTAAGTATACCTTGACGATCCCTGGCAGACGTTTGTTTAATCTTTTTTTTTCAAACCCGCCAGTGATGGGGATTTCATCTCCTCATTCCACATAATGAGGGAAAGTTGAAGGAGCTTTTTGTTTGCTATGAGTTTTTGTAAAGCGGTTGACTGGTGTGCTAATGCTGCTGGCAATAAACTGACTTTCGGAGCTGGGACGAGATTGGAAGTGCGACCTGGTAAGAACGATGGAATAGAAAAGGGGAGTAAATGAAAGGATGATCATTTATGTTTTGCTATTTGTGTCTCATACATTCAGTTGACCGGGGTGTAGTAACAATTCTTAAGGCCATCACTATATATTGTCTTTGCTGCTAAATCAGGGCTAGGTTTTTCAATAGCTATTTTTGTTGTTGAGAGTGTCGTTTTACTTTGCTCAATAAGATAGCATTGGGTAAGCACTCACGTACCTGACCAAGGATTGGACGGTCCAGTCCTTGGTTAGAAATGGAGTGAGAACCTTTAGTTGGTTAGATAGAGAAGGAAACTGCATCTTGGATGAAAGTTACCTTCAGCACTATTGGTAAAGCCTCTTATTATGGTGCAAAACTGGTGGTGGTAGGCTTAAGCCCGTATTTGGAAGAGGGACAATGCTTAAAGTGTATGCGAGTAAGTGTACAAATATTTATAGAAATTCTTATATCGCAGATTTAAAGACCAGAAAAGATCATTTAGTCCAAACTCCCGTATCGCACAAGCCTGAGATTTCACTCCATTGCCGCTCTACTGAGCCCTATAACGTGTGTTTGACTAAAACGTATCTTCCAGAAATGCATCCAGTCTTTAAGACATCAGGAGAACAACATCCCACCTCTTCTATTAGTAGCTTGCTTCAATAGTTCCCTCTCACTGCTAAAAACGTGTGCCATCGTTCTAATGTGAGTTTGTCTGGCATTAGCTACCAGCCACTGGTCCCCCTAAGCCAATGTCTTGTCTCTGACAGTGGCCAAGTAGTATTGGTTAAATAATAATGAAGGAAATGAGTATTAAATAATCCTGTTTATTAAATAGGTATTATTACTGGTTCCATATTTGTTTCTTATCCTTTCAGCTGCCAATAAATGTCTTCATAAAAATAAAGGCCATTTTATATTAAGGCCTTTGCTACTGGTACTGTTAGACATAGAGCAAGAATCTTGGCTGCTGTCAGTAGAGAAACAAAGGGTATTGTTGGGGAAAGGTAACCTTAGCCACTTTTTGTAAAGCCCTGTGTTATAGTGTACTAATGCTGTCAGCACATCTGCATTCATCTTTGGAAGCGGGACAAAACTGACCGTTGAGCCAAGTAAGTCTGAATTTTAATAGCAACCTACAGTGATTTAGATGAAGATTGTCAAACTGGATAGTCAAAGAGAGGCTTCTAAATCCCATATTTGGCCACCTAAGCAATTCTGGTTATTTTGCCAAGGTGCTGAGCAGCTGCAGCTCCCACTGACTTCAGAAATCTTAGTAAGTGCTCAGCACTTCTTACAATCAGGGAAAACCTCTATGTAGGCATCTGCATTAAGGAGTATGACTTTAGTCACCCAGGTCTAAGAAAGCTCCCTTTTTTTAAAAAGAAAATCCCTAAATATACAATTTGTGCTTTTATGCTTGAATTGTCAAAGGATTTTAAGAAAATTGGGCTTCTAAAAGACGCCTAAATATTTCAGTCTCCTTTGAAAACCTCAGCATGAAAGCTTTGAATTTCAAGATACTGTTAGCGAAGTATGTGAGTGAAGTATACCAGGGAAAGAAGAAAAAGGAGGTAGGAATGGATATTTTAAAACAGCATCCTGCCATACTAAAGGACACACATTTACAACAGAGATGCTCACATTCTTTCCTATGCATGATTTCCTATGCAATCCACATCACCATGATTGAATGCTATGAAAGTCACCGAGTTGCTAGTGAAGATTTTACACAAAGGCTAGATTCTGCCTTCTCATAACCACACTTTAGTCCATGTGCTCAGTTTACCTTGTCCCATTTCCACTGGGGTGAGGTGAGGTGTGGATTTTCAAAGGAGACTGAGAGAGGCAGGGGTCCAAATCTCATTGAAATTCAATGGAACAGAGGTGCCCAGTTCAGTTTGGTTCCTCCTCAAACCTCAGCCTGCTTGTACAGGCTGTGACTTTCAAAGATCACCAAAAATGTATGTGCTTGAGGTCTTGTAAAGCAGTGAAATTGTAGGTTTCAAGAAGCAGCTTATCTTTGGGCAGTGACACACCTAAAAGTAATTCCTGGTAAGTGGAAACTCAGAAACACTTTACAATGGTCATTTTATCAGCTGGCCATAGTTCACTCCAGCTTTTTGTGCTTAAAGTCACTCCGGATTCAGCAAAGAGCATGGTTTGAAGACTTGAGAATAAGGACAGTATATAGTTTAGGGGATTTTGAAAATCCCATGCATCATGAGGATATGGAGACCGAGTTCCCATTAGTTATGATTAGTCATCCAAATGCCCTAGACAGCTTTGAAAATTTCAGCTCCTATCCTATCCTCTGCCTACCTCTGCCTACCTCGATACTATAGAGATGGAACAAATTTGAGGTCCAAGAGAGAGAGATTCAGAATATGTAACAAATGCACTTACAGTGTCAGACAGGAAGAGAAGGCGGATTATTGTAAAGAGTGGAGATGCTGTGGGAAACAACTATGAAAAACTCACATTTGGCAGTGGAACACAACTGAAAGTAGTGAGAAGTAAGTGGTTCACCAGAGAACTTTTGAGGTAGAGATTTTCAAAGTTGATTCTGGGATCTTGGTTCCCAGCTCTTTGAAAAATGATTAGGACCTGGACATCAAAGTCCACTAAGTGGCTTGAAATGCCCTGGGTGGAAGGATGGTCAGTGCAAATCTTTGAGTAAATGAAAAGGGTTAGAATTCATAAATGGGAAAACAGGTGTTGAGAGAAAACAGAATTTCTGGCATTCCTTAGATGGGTTTTTGTAAAGCTGTTGGCTGCAGTGCCAACAATGCTGGCAGGGAGACAGTATTTGGAGCTGGGACTAGATTGAAAGTACAACCTGGTAAGAAAGAGGAAATTCTTTTGTATTGAAATTATTGTGGGTTGGACACGAATAGACACTGCAGCCTAGCAGTGGGCTAACCCCAGGAATGAGCTAGTTCTGATAACCCAACAATTGGTGTTGAAGTCTTGGGGAGAGGAGGCGAATCAATGAGAAAATATTCCCTTACAAACTCACCTGGGCGACCCTATTCCAGTGTTTAAGATGAACTTCACCCTGCTATTAAGGTCATGATACAGTAAAACAGTCAGCACATGCATGGAGGCAAACAAATTATACCATTGAAGTCAATGGGACAACTCAAGGTGCTTGAAGTGAAGCAAGTGTGTAAGTGCTTTGCTAAAACCCCATTGACATCAAAGCACTGATTTCAGTAGGATGCCACATGGATAAAACTGAAGGCTGGATAGACACCACAGTTTTCACTATTATCACAGTAGAGAATGGTGTGAGAAAAACAACAGAAGCATGTGTGTAAATGACATGTCCTATCTGACCGACAGCTGATCTAGAAGATTTTATAAATCTTTTATATACCGTGATCTCGGGAGTAGAGGATCAAAATTCACATTAGGGAAAGGATCAAATGTGAGAGTAAATCCCAGTCAATCAATCTATAGATCGATCAATGGGAATAAATTCTTCTTCTACTAGTGAGGAGGTTCAAAGATCACCAAAAACATAGATGCTAAAGTTTTTGTAAAAAAATTAGGTGCTGGGAGTTTTTGTAAAGCTTTTGATGACAGTGATATTACTGGTGCTAGCTATGGCATTGTCTTTGGGCAGGGGACACGTTTAACAGTAAATCCAAGTAAGTGGAAAGATCAGAAACACTTTATAACAATTAGTTTAAAGTCTGAAAATGGTCTAATCTAGCTGTTATGCTTGCTTAATGTTGGTGATACTTCACAGGAATGCAACCGTTTCTGGGTTGACTAAGGGAATAAGGACAGTGTATTAATATGGGGGCCAGATACATAACTGATGTAGTTCTCCTTTGAAGTCAATGGAACACAAATAGATACTGATGAATGTAAGTAGATATATAGATGAAGTGTTCATTTTCTTCTCTGTCTAATGTAAAGTTGTATTCTAGCACGGATCACCAAAGTATCTGAGCTTCTTCCTGAAAAAATTGTAATAAAATTATGTCACACCAAGAATATGCTCTAGGAATGAAGTTCTGAATTAGATTCTCTGTTATTCAACCAGTTTGAAAGAGAGGGTCAGAAAGTCTTTGCTGAGAGTCACAGAGCATATAGGGTGAAAGTTCCCTGGAAGAGTTTCTGTAAAGTCGCTTGTGATGGTGCAATGAAGGTATTGCCTATGAGACAGTCTCATTTGGAAAAGGACAAAGCTCTCCGCATACCCAAGTAAGTCTCAATGAATAAAATTCTCTGTTGATGTAACAGTGGGCCACATCACGGACTTCTGTGAATTGGTCATAGCTTCATGAGAGTCAATGGGCCAGTTCCCCAACTGGTGTAAATTGGTGTCACTCCGTTAAAGTCAATGGCCAGATTCCCAGCTGAAGGAAGTTAGGCACCCTTTCTGACATGAAAATCAATGAAAACTGGGGAACTAACTCCTTTTTAGAAATCTCAGCCGTAAAGTTAAAGGCCACTGTAGGTTAAGGATTTTGCTCTTCGAGGGGCTAGTAAGGGGCTGAGGATCTGGATCCACGGGTAGAAACCCAGAGTCAATTCCTCAGCTGGTGTAAATTAACATGATTCCACTGAAGTCAAAGCAGCCACGCTGATTTATGCCAGCTGAGCATCTGTCCCTCAAACAGCATCTGGGGAGAAAATTACTGTCACCAGTTATTGTAAAGCCCTGTGTTATGGTGTAACACCGGTGGCAGCAGTTATAAACTCGTGTTTGGAAAGGGGACGCACCTCAGAGTATATCCAAGTAAGTCTGAGAGAGAATCACATTATCTACCAAAATACGCTTGGGAAACTAGGAAATGCCAGATGGGGTCCTTCTAATCCAGGATCCAATCTCAGAAAATGTCCAGTACAAGATGCTTTGGAGGAAACTGTTAGAAAACCTGCAATGGACAGTTATGGGATAATCTTTCCTTAGGGGAAGTTTCTTCCTAAGCTCCATTAGTTAGCGCTTGG
Source organism: Emydura macquarii macquarii (assembly GCF_026122565.2). NCBI lineage: Eukaryota > Metazoa > Chordata > Testudines > Chelidae > Emydura > Emydura macquarii. The sequence goes on along the minus strand of NW_027132643.1, from coordinate 336,998 downwards.
CTCCTGTACTAGAGTGGAAGAGTTCATATCCCTTCCAATATCTTTTGTGAAATCTCCCTCCTTGGTGTCTTGTGGCAATCAGTCCCACAGGCTGACTTCTGCTATTTTTCCATTGTCATTATTAAATTTGTTGCCTTTTAATTTAATTAAATGTCACCTTGTTCCTTTGTTATGAGGAAGAATGGGAACTGCCGGTCTCATTCATGGCTTCCTATTCCCTCCCTAATGTAGTGAAGCATTAAGAAATCATTAACTTTTATTAATTTATTAACGTGTATTAAATCCTAGCCCCACTAAGTCAATGGGAGTTTTGTCCTTCATATCGATAATGCTGGGATTTAAACTACGTTTTGTGTGTTTCCATGTAGGTAAATTTTTTTTGGCACGATATATTTAAAAGAAATGAGGAATAAGTGAAGTTATAATCAGAAAGTATGACCTGTATTTATATATGGGTTTCTTAACTAGCCCTATTTCTAGAAATGTGTTCATAGCACGTCAGGCTCTTTTAAGTTAAGAGATATGCTTCTAATGGTGTTAGAAATGAAAAGGGATCTTTCGCTTCGCAGTTAGATAAAACAAAGGCATCTTGGGTGGAAGTTTTTGTAGAGGCCTGTGTTATGGTGTTACATTGGTAACAACAATAAACTCACATTTGGGAGCGGAACAAACCTGAGAGTCAACCCAAGTAAGTTTGAAAATAAAGAGCGACACTAATTTAGGTAAAACAATCTCAAAGCTGGGGCTGCAGAGCTCAATGCCACCTACAAGATTTAGATACATATTTCCCATTAATCACAATTTTTAAATGAATCTAAGAGAGGAAGGCACCTAACTCGTATTAAATTACATAATGTGGTACCCAGCTATTATGGTGAATGACAGTAATCAAAGAAGATAGATAAAGTACTCAAAATATTCAATGACTATATATTTTGAGAGATGAAGAGAAGGTGCTTTTTGTGTGAAGCGTTGAGAGGCTGTGGTAAATGTCTATGACAAAGCTATATTTGGGAGTGGAGCCCAGTAAGGGGCTTAATTTCCATTAGAGAACCATTTAGATATTAGATTACTGAGTTAAATCACCTAAGCAAACGATTAATAGATATCAAGATGATGTTGTATTTGCAGACTGAGTGCAATGAGTTTTTGTAAAGTTGTTGACTGATGTGTGAATAATGCTGCTACAAAGACGACCTTTGGAGCTGGCACTAGATTGAAAGTGCAACCTGGTAAGAAAGAAGGAACGTTTTCTTACTGAGATGATTGTGGCATGAGTAGTCATTCGAGCCAACCCTGGTCTTGACTAAAATTCAAAGAGTATTTTAGATTCACCACCAGTTTTTGTAAAGCTTTTTATGATGGTGTAATCGCGGTGGTGGTGGTTATGGGAAAGTCACATTAGGAAAGGGAACACTCCTGTCTGTACGTCCAAGTAAGTACAAATGAATAAAACCAAAATCATACGCTCTGTAAATAGATCAATGGTCCAGATCCCGAGCTGGTGAAAATTGGCATCTGGCTTCACTTACTCCAATTCCATTGGAACCAGATCCCCAGCTGGTGTAAACTAGGCATCAACCCCACTAGAGATAATTGGGCTAGATCTCCAATTGGTGTAAATTAAAGTATCTCCATGGAGATGGTCCAATGTTTTATTGTTTCAAATATTGCACTTTGGTTTTTACACCCAATACCACAAACCCTTACTGGAAAAAAATAGAAACAAATGCAGGGGTCATTGAGGAAATATCTTTTGTTTAAATTGGGGAGAGGTTTGTGGGATTTCTTGTATCTCTTGCTAGTTTTCTCCCCAACTCACTGTTTTGGGGAGGTTTTGTAACAGATGTCAAGGGTGTGAGATTCTCTCATTTGCACCTTAGTTATTATACTTTTATGTATAGTTTAAGAGAGGAAGGGGAGGGTTCTCTCTCTCTTCCCCCTACTTCTTTTTTTTGTAAAGGGTTGAGAGGCTGTGGGAAATAGCAATGTGAAATTCATATTTGGGAGTGGAACCAAGTTAAAAGCAGTGCCAAGTAAGTGGCTCAATTTCAGTGACAGAGACTGATCAATATTAGAGTGCATGGACTGGTGAAGCAAGTAACATGAACAATTGCCATAGGTTGGACCTCATGCAGTTATTAATAGCTATCAACTGGTGGTTGCATTTGCTGTTTGGTTGCAATGAGTTTTTGTAAAGCTTTTGGTCGATGTGCAAGTGACGGTGGTTGGAAGGTCACATTTGGAACTGGAACTAGATTGAAAGTGCAACCTGGTAAGAAAAAGGGAATTTGTTCAGTCTCAGATTATTGTGGATGGGACTATGACTGGAGATTGAGTGCATCTTGGGGCCTCAAAGAAGCAGCTTGGTTTGAAAACCAAGCAATGGGAGATTTGGAGGGTGGGGGGGCCAATGAGAGAATATTCCCTTAGAAAAACTCTGCCCTCAGATAAACCTGTATGACCCTAATTTCTGATAACTAATGCCCTGTGTGACCCTAATGGCTTCAAGTTTCTTTCAGCACCCCATTCTTAAGGCCCCAACAGAGCAAATCACTTTAGAACTGGCTTAATTTTCAGCACGTCTAGTCCAGTTGACTGCGTAAGTGCTTAAAGTAAAGCGCATGCCGAACTACTTGATTAAAACCCCACTGATGTCGAAGCATTGATTTCAGTCAGGTATCATACGGCTAGAACCCAGGGCTGCTTCTGGCCTTTTCTCTTTTTCTACTCAGACAGTGTGGAATGGGCCGAGATAAACTCTGGAAGTGGCTGTCAGAATTCCAGAATAATTTGAATGTGAGCTACCCTACTATATTTTCATCTCGTGTGCTAGGGCACAGGGCATCTGAAATGACATTTGGGGAAGAAAAATGTGAAAGCAAATCCTAGTAAGTCAAATCTTTCTCTCCTATCCATTCAGACCTGAAGAAAAGCTCTGTGTATCTTGAAAGCTAGTCTCTTTCACCAACTTAAGTTAATAAAAAATATTACCTGTTGCAACTTGTCTCTCTAAAACCTGCTTACCTAACTATCAGTTTGCTAACTTGTCAAGAGTGGAATGTGATAAGTTCTTCTTGGATAGGAGGGGAGAACTCAAAAACGTACATACTCAAGTTTTTGTAAAGCTTTTGATGACAGTGATAATGTTGGTAGCAACAATAAGCTTATCTTCGGGCATGGGACACACGTAACAATAAATCCAAGTAAGTGGAAAGATCAGAAACTCTTTATAATTGTTATTTTGTTATTTGAAAATTCTCTCTTCTACAACTGAATAAGAACGGCCATCCTGGGTCAGACCAGTGGTCCATCTAGCCACATACGGGGTCCCCAACAGTGGCCAGTTCCAGAACTTCAAGGGGGAATATACAGATCTGGGAAATTTTGGAAAGATCCACATCTGTTTTGCCCTCCTGGCTTCTGGTAATCAGAGGTTTAGGGTCACCCCAAGCATGGGGTTTTATCCCTGACCATCTTGGCTAATAGCCGTTGATGGACCTATCCTCCAGTAACGGATCTAGTTCTTCTTTGAAGCCATGTTATGTTTATTGTCACTCATCCTTCAGTGAATGTGTCCATCTGTGGGGTTGGTAGTGGAACAAGGACAGTCTATTAGTATGAGGCCAAATCCTGAATTAATTGCCATTAGCATAGCTCCACTCAAGTCAGTGGAGCCAGGCCAAGTATACATCAACTGATGACCTGGTTCATGGTGCATAATTCCATTTTCTTCAGCAGTGTCAGATTACTAATATAAGTATCTGCTTAGATGCCATTATAGAAAAATGGGTAGATAGAGGAATGTACATAAGAAAGAAAGTAGTAATTATTTCCTTAATACTTTTCTTTTTGACTAATTTAAGGTTTTATTTTAGCTCCTATCACCATAGTATCTGGGCTCCTTCCTGTGAGATTCGTTGTAAAGTAGGTCACCCTAAACGTATGCTTCGTAATCCATGCTCCTTTGAGCTAGAGACTCTATTGGCTGGTCTCATTTGGAAGAGGGGAAGAAAGAAAATCTTTCTGCATTTGTTGATGTGAGAGAAAGTGAATCTTAAGTGGCAGTTATAAGTGACGTTTTTGTAAAGCTTTTTATGAAGGTGTAGCACTGGTGGTGGCTATGGACAACTCACATTTGGAGGGGGGACACACCTGTTTGTATACCCAAGTAAGTTCCAATGAACAAAGTTCTCCACAAATGTGTCAGTGGCACAGATTATCGGCTTGTGTAAACCAGTCTTTGCTCCACTGGGGTCAATGGGCCAAACCCCCAGCTAGTGCAAATGGGAATCACTCCTTCGGACTCAGTGGACCAGATCCACAGCTGGTATACCTCAGACAGCGTTCCGTTGGAGTCAAGAGAGCTGTGTCCTCCACACCAGCTGCTGAATCCATGTTTCTATGCTTGGGTCTTATCCAACCAGCTAGTTGTGAATACTTTCATAGGTTGGGATTTTTGGAGTAGTTTAAGGGAGGCAGGCACCCAATCCCAACTGTAAGTGTCTAACTGCCTTAGGTTCCCTCAGAAATCCTTAGCCATAATAGTTAATGCTACCGTATATTAAGGACTTTGCTACTAACATGGTTGGAAATGAGTGAGGAGCTGTGATTCCAGAGGCAGAAAATCAAAACCGGCTCCTCACCTGGTGTAAACCAACAGAACTCCTTTGAATGCACCAGCCAAGGATCTTACCCTCAAAGAGCATCTTAAAGAGAAATTTATCTTCCCCACTTATTGTAAATCCCCGTGTTATGGTGTAATTCTAGTGGGGGTAGCTATCAACTCACCTTTGGAACAGAGACACACCTGAGCATACATCCAAGTAAGTCTGAAGAAAATCACCTTCTCTACAAAAACGTACATAGGAAACTAGGAAGTTGCAACCTGCAGCAGAATAAGAGTCCATCTAGTCCAGTCTCTTCTATCTGACGGGGGCCAGTTTATGCAGCTTCATATAAAGGTGCCAGAAACCCTTTCATGGATATGTTATGGGATAATTTTCCCCTAAAAAAAGTTTCTTCCACAACTCTATTAATTTCAGATTATCTTATACAACGTAGCAGAAGGGTGTATAATGTATATACACTGTTATAATAGTAGGAGGGAGACATCAGCTTTGCAGGAAGCTAGAAAAAGAGTATCCTGGGTGCAAGCTGACTTTACAAGTTTTTGTAGAGGTCTGTTTTATAGCTTTCCACTGGCACCAACTATAAACTCACATTTGGAAGCGGGACAAGCCTGAGAGACAACCCAAGTGAGTCTAAAAAATAAAAAGCCACAATCATTTAGGTAAAAATCTCAAAGGCATGTCTGAGATTTTCAAAGTCACCTACAAGTTTTGGACACACATCTCCAATTAATGAATAAACCTGGGATTTTCCAAGAAACCTAAGGTAGTTAGGCACCAACCTCACATTAAATTATAGTTTGAAGTACCCAGATATTGTAGTGACGGAGAGCAATGTAAGCAGATAGAGATTGTCTGTCATTTCATATTCTCAGCTTTCTGTGTCATTCTTTTCAGAGATGAAGAGAAGGTAGGTTTTTGTAAAAGGCTGAGGGGCTGTGGGAACAACTATAACAACTTCGTATTTGGGAGTGGAACACAACTAAAAGTAGTGCCTAGTAAGTGGTTTATTTTCATCTTGCGAAACTATGAAATCTTAGATTAGAGGGATGATTGAAGTGACTCATTTGAGCCAATGACCACATAAGCTGACCTTCGTGCAATTATGAATTGATACTAAGGTGATTTTGCATTTGTTTTTGGTTGTGATGAGTTTTTGTAAAGTAGTTGGCTAGTGTGGGAAAGCTGATGGCACAAAGGTGATATTTGGAGCTGGCACTAGATTGGACGTGCAACCTGGTGAGAAAGATGGAAATTTTCCTTGCTGAAATGATTGTGGCATGGAACATGAGTGGTCATTCGACCTTACCCTGATGTTGATTAAAATTCAAAAAGCATGTTAGGTTACAGATACTATTGTCATAACAAGTTATCACCACTGGTTTTTGTAAAGCTTTTTTTGAGGGTGTAATGTGGGAACTGCCCAAGGGAAACTCACATTTGGGAAGGGGACATGGTTATCTGTACATCCAGGTAAATCCAAATGATCAAACTCTCTTTAAATATCTGAGTGGTCCATATTCCCAGCTGGTGTAAATTGGCATTGCTCCATTGGTGTCAATGGGCCAGATCCCCAAGTGATGTAAATTAGTTTCACTCAATTGGAGTCAACGGGACCAGGTCCTCAACTGGTGTAAATCTGAGTAGCTCCATGGATCTGATCCAACACTATGTTATTCCAAATGTTCCATTTTTTCACCCGATGCCACTGATTTGTTAGTAGAAGGGTTTTATATTTTTATTGGTGTAGTGATAGGAACACATGTATGGGTTGTTGGGGAATGATTTTTTTTTAATGAAGAAGGAGTTTGTGGGAGTTCGTTGAGAGATTAATTTTGTTGGGTGTCATGAGATCTGCTGCTATTTCCTCCTGCCCTTCTAATTTATGTTGTTACGTTTCCTGAAGTCCTGAATTTGCACCTTATTTTTGTACCCTTTTCTATATTTTCAGCGAGGAAGAGATTGTGGGTTTTTGTAAAGGGTTAAGAGGCTGTGGGAAACAGGAATGACAAATTCATCTTTGGGAGTGGAACAAACTTAAAAATCGTGCCAAGTAAGTGGCTTCATTTAAATGAGAGAACCTATGAAATATTGGATTGTACGGCACACTGAAGTGAATCATCTAAGTCAATGGCATAGGTGGGGGTTTATTCCATCCATAGATTCACAGGTTCCAAGGCCAGGTGGGACCAATGTCGTCATTCAGTCTGACCTCCTGTATAACACAGCCCATAGACCTTCCCTGAAATCATTCCTGTTTGAATGCACAGAGATCAATGATGAACAGAGATCAAGGTGATGCAGTGTTTGGTGATGGTTTGACATTAGTTTTTTGTAAAGCTGTTGGCTGGTGTGGCGGTGATGGTGACAGAAAGGTGACGTTTGGCCCTGGGACTAGATTGACAGTGCAACCTGGTAAGAAAGAGAGAATTTGTACAGAGCCTGAATTTTGTGGTAGGGACCATGAGTGGTGATTGGAGCCCATTGAGGTGATACAAAAAATGAGCTAGTTTTCAGAACCAAGACGCAAGTGTCTGGAGGGCAGGTAGATCAGCGAGAGAACATCACTTTACAAACCCATCCCAAAATTAGACCTGCTCACCACTAATGACTTCCTGGTTTTAGGTCAACTTCATCTTCCTATTTAGGGCCAAACAGAGAAAAGCACTCAGGGGCTTGGCTCGTTTTCAACATTAGAGTAGTCACTGGAAGTGGTTGGGAAGGAGTTTTCCCATCCTGCCAATTTTTTGAGATTTAAAAACTGTCCCTGTTTTGTGACAATGTGAACCTGAGACCTTTCAAAGTTTTCCACGTAAAATAAGAGGGTGAAAGCCCTGCCTCTGAGAAGCCAATTGCCTGGTGGTTAGGACACTCACCTAGGATGTGGAAGACCCACTTTCAAGTCCTTGGTCTGCCTAATTTAGAAAAGGGACTTGAATCTGTGTCTCACACATCCGAGTGCTCTAATCACCACGTTATTGGCGACTCTACTGCAGCGTTCTTTCAGCCTCTCTTGTTGCTGCTTTTCTCCTTCCAATAAATAATTCAATATTCATTAGGAAACAGCCTGATTCCACATCCCAATGGTTGGAGCACTCACAGAGGATGTGAGAGACCGAGGTCCAAGGCCTTGGTCTGAATCCGGCAGATCAGAGACTTGAACCTTCATCTTCCACATCCCAGCTGAGTCCCCTAATCTATCCCGGTCCCACAAAACCTCTCTAATGAGAGTTTTGTGGAAACTGGTCCATTCTCACAGAAAATTTAAATTGTGATGAATCAGTTTCATGAAAAAGAAAACTGTCCACTCTGAAAGGGTCATTTGCTAGTGGTTTCTCTGTACCTTGAAGTCTTCAAACCATGATCTGAGGATTTCAATAACTCAGTCATAAGTTCGGGGTCTGTTACAGGAGTGGGTGGGTGAGGTTCTGTAGCTGCGCTGTGCAGGAGGTCAGACTTGCTGATCATAATGATCCCTTCTGACCTAAAATCTATGAGTGAGAGCTAAACTAACAAGATTTTTCATACTGAGACCTTGGTTGCAATCACTTTGGGCATGGGACAAATCTGAGAGTAAATCCCAGTAAGTAATTCAGTCAGTCAGTCACTCTATCTACATGTTCATGCACTAAGACTGGAATGAGATAAATTATCCTTGCAGAGGCATAGAAAATTCAGAGATTGCTAAAGATCTTAGGTGCTCAAGTTTTTGTAAAGCTTTTGATGACAGTGATAACACTGGCAGCAATTATAAACTGAACTTCGGGCAGGGGACACGTTTAACAGTAAATGCAAGTAAGTGGATGGAGCAAAAATGCCTTACTACTTTCACAATTAAACCACTGTAGAATAGTAGGAGAGAAATTCTGGAATGGTGTGTAAAAATTATAAAACCAAACGGAGCGGGCAGCCACAGAGCAGGTTCTGTAAATGTTTTTACATACAGTGTCCGGATGACAGTCTCTCTAAATTCACATTCGGAGATGGGCATATTTGAGAATAAATCCCTGTAGATCTCTCATTCTCCCCTTCATAAACAGCCATCTGGCTCTCTTCCCCCTCTGTCTTTGGTTTGTTCTTGAATCAATTCTCAAGTGAGATGTGCTCTTTTGATAGGCAAGGAGGATTCAAAGTTCGCCATCATCTAATCTGATGATATTTTTGTAAAGCTTTTTATGGCAGTGGTAGTACAGCTGGTGGCTATATAGTTACCTTCGGGAAGGGGACACACCTAAGAGTAAATCCAAGTAAGTGGAGAATACAAAATCCCATTGGAAGAAACATATTTGTCTGAAAATAACTCACAGTCTGCATTTACACCTAATATCACTGCATGAGTCATTTGAAATAGAGAATTGGTGTGAATCAAGTAAGTGAATGATGATATCCAGTAAATAATAGTTATTTACATGCTGTATCTGGAAGAGAGACAAAGAAAGACAGAAAGAAGTGGCCAGATATCATGGGAATTAAATCTATATAAATACCTAGATTGATGGATGAATGAGAAGATACACAAGTGGAGTTTGTCCTTGAATACTCATCTTTCTGTTCATCTTGGGGTTTTACACTGGCTCCCCATTTCCATGGTAGATTATTGGCTTTCTGCAGGAATTGGGATAAAAATCAAATCCCCACAATCATATACTGGAATGATAAAGTCCTTTTCTGAGTTATTGGCAAATCTTTAGCTGGTGTATATTGGCATGTCTCCATTGTCTTGAACTATTTGCATGGGAATCTTTAAAAAATGCCTTTCTGGTCTAGATCATTGGAGAGAAAGGTGCAGAAACTCTGTCCACATTGCTCAGGTTCAAACAGCACCTTGAGGGAGGGTTACCACCACTGGTTTTTGTAAAGCACTTGATTGCAGTGTAACACCGGTGGCAGTTCTGGGAAGTTCACATTTGGAAAGGGGACCAGGTTGTCTGTATATCCAAGTAAGTGCAATGAACAAAGCTCTGTATAAAAATATCAATGTGACAGATCCTCTTGGGGTGCAATGTGCTTAGTTCCTATGATTTCAATGGAGCTGCACTGGGGGATTTGGCCTTGTTAGATTTAATGGAGTTATGCTGAATTATATCCGCTGGCGATTTGGTACCGCTGATTATTCAATTAAACTACATTTACACCAGACGGGATCTGATCCATTGAATTAATGGAGCTACACCAATTTATGTCACCTGGGTATCTATCCCCATTGACTTCAATGTCGCTATGCTGATTTACACCAGCTGGGGTTTTGGAATGAGAGTGGTTTGTTCCTACATATTCCACTTGGTCTTCTAAACCTATTTCACCCATTGCCATTTATTTGCCTGGGAAATGGTTTCATATCCTCACTGGACACAGAAGATACACTCAGGTTCATATCAACTTGGAAGGGAATTAGGCACCTAATCTGTTTAGGCACTTTTGCAAATCCCACTAGATGCTTATCTGTGTCTTTAGGATAAGCACATTAATGACTGTGAGGTGCTCACTACCATAGAAACGAAGGCCACATAAGTATACAAGATAGAGACACGTTGTTATTAATCCTACGGATCGTTCATGTTTGCTCCTAATGCAATTAGAAATGCAGTGAGAATCCTGGACTGTGTAGGCAAAGAGCAGGCAAAGAGCATCTCGGAGCAAGTTGAGCATGAGCAGTTTTTGTAAAGCTCTGGATTACAGTGTACTGCTGGGATTAGCAACTATAAATACATATTTGGAAGAGGGACAAGGCTGAGAGTGAATCCAAGTAAGTCTGAAAGAAGTTGCTATCTACAAAATATACCGGCCAATAATCTCAAAATGGAGTGTCTGAAATGTAGGGTCCTAGCCATATCAGGGTACAGAGAGAGAGTCAGATATCAACTAGGCTCAAGTTTTTGTAAGATCTCAATGACTGTGATGGTGGTGGAGGGAACACAATTTACTTTGGGAAGGTAACACGCCTAATAATAAATCCAAGTAAGTGAAACAGCAATAAGAAATAATAATAATAATATGAGAACTTTTTATAGAGATTGGCTGAAACTATTCTATTCTATTTTTCTGTTTGAATGTGACTAATGTTCCAGGGGAATAGAACCTTTAGACATGGCTGTGAAATGATTTCTTACCCTCATATCACCCCAAAAATATGACAATGGTTTTTTTTTTTCATTTTCATCACAGTTTATCAGGCTATTGTAAAAAATATTCCCCCAAAATATTTTAACCCTCCCCTGCTTTTTGGTAACCTGTTTTCAGTTCTTGGACAAAAACCTATGAAAACATTTTCTGCAGAAATATCCATTTAGTGCCAGATTTTCAAAGGTATTTTGAAAATACCTTTGAAAGGTGGTATCTCTGTGATTGTGTGTGTGTTTAAATGCCTTTAAAATTCTGATTCTTAATCAGTACAGGCATTTGTTATTGAAAAAAGAGTTTTGATAGAAAAAATTTGACCTCTCTCTTGGCTGGCAGAGGGAATGACATCAATGTATGGATACGGGCACAGATCCTTAACTGGAGTAAGTCAATATTGCTTTATTGATGTCAATGGAGTGATGCTTATTTACACCAGATAAGGCTGTGGCCCCATTGACTCTGATGGAACTATGCTGATTTACACAAGCTGGGGATGTGGTCTTGGTATGAATATCTATGCTCCCAGATAGCATGGTGATGAGTGCCAGTGGAAGAAGACAGACAGAGAGAAACAGACAGACAGACAGACAGACCACAAGTTACACACTTGGGACACCCTCTGATTACTTCTCTTTGTGGGAATTATTACTAGGTGTTTTACCCATATATGTGCAAAGAGACATCCATCGAAAGAGATGGGAATGTGAATTGAATTCATTTGGTTTTTATTATTGCATGTATCACTGACTTAACTGGGGAAGTAGCTGGAAATTCATCTTTGGGAGTAGGACTAAATTAATAGTGAAGCCTGGCAGGTGATGATATCTTAGAACATCTTTTAAATGTAAAAGTGTTTGATTCAAATAACCGATACCCAGCTGGGATTTTTGGAGGGACATTGCTAGATAGGCAGTTACTCTCCCAGTTTACTTAATATGGTCCCAAAGGGGTTTGAAAACAAGGATTTAACGGGGGAAAGGAACACACACATTTGACACACACAGAAAATACCGTGCATTTTAATTATGAAGACAAAAGATGGGACTTGTCAGGGATGGAAGTCAATGGGTGTGGATGGAGGCGCTGAGCATGTTTTTGTTATACTGATGAGCACGGTGTGAAAGGTGATGGCTATGCAGTCACCTTTGGGACTGGATCGAAGCTTCTTATTAAACCAAGTAAGATATCTGACAGTTATGCATTTCAGTTATTGAGGGCAGCGGCTAGTTAGCAATGCTATGGATGGGCCGGGCAATGTAGAATGGCAATGCAATAATACGTGAGCCTGGCATTTTTATCGTGAAAGACTCCTGGAAATGTATGAGCTTGCACCACTGAGATATGAGAACTTCATATTATTCAGAGATTGAGAGAGAAGGATAGATAGATCAAAAGATAAGGGATTTGTATGCCCAGTTCCCATTGAGATTAATGTGAGATGTGTGCCCAAATCTTCTAGGAAGCTTTGAATATTTCTCCCTAAAACTCACACACTAGATTCAAGCATTTAGGAAGTCTTCATGGCCTCCCATTACATCAGTCTGATTATAGAAAGAGTTTGAAGGATGGCAATCTAAGGCTGGAATTTTCAAAGTTCTCTAAGGGTCAGATTTTTAAAGAACTATAAAGGTTTAGTGGGATTTTCAAAGCACCTAGATGCCTAAAAGTCATGAGTTCAATGGGTATTAGGTGCCTGGATGGTGTTGAAAACCCACTAGGGGCCTAAACACCTTTAAAATTCTGGCTCTCAGGCACAAAACTTTCATGGCATTTTGATAGGGGTTGAGGACACGGTTCTCTTGGGTCCCTTTGAAAATGCTGGTATGAATGTTTCAATTCAACATTTCGTAGGGGGAAAAAGAGCATAAAATAGGACTGGGTTGTAAGTGAAGATGAGACTATACAAATGCAATAAACAAAGTAAAGGAAGTTAAGTACAGCTGTTTTTTGTTGGGCCTTGTATCACTGTGTGTATAGTAATGCAAACAAGCAGATATTTGGAAGGGGCACCCGGTTAAATGTGGAACCCAGTGAGTATCCTGATTATTGAATGTAGAATTTCTTTGATTAGAATCTATTGCAGAGGGCAGGACGGGGACTGATGGAAGGATGGGTGGACTGAAAACTAAGGGCTTGTCTGCACAAACACTTATTTTGCGACAAACCCGGGAGGTAAATGTATCCTGCACTAACACACAGCAGGGTGCTACACTGCTAAAAATAACCGTGAGGCTGGGGGGAGACAGCTAGAGTGAGCAGAGAGCCGTGCAACATATGGACTCAGGAACACACTACACCCTTCAGGCATGTCTTTATTCCACTCACCTAAGCTTGCTGACCTGAGTCAGACTGATTTGTGTGTGGACTAGGGTGAGCAGATCATGGAGTCATAGAATATTAGAGTTGGAAGGGATCTCAGGAGGTATCTAGTCCAACCCCCTGCTCAAAGCAGGACTAACCTCAGCTAAATCATCCCAGCCAGGGCTTTGTCAGGCTGCATCTTAAAAACCTCTGAAGATGGAGATTTCACCCCCTGCCTAGGTAACCCATTCCAGTGCTTCACCACCCTCCTAGTGAAAAAGTTTTCCTGATATCCAACTTAGACCTCCCCCACTGCGACTTGAAACCATTGTTCCTTGACGTCCCGATATTCGGGGATTTTTCTTATAAAAGAGCATATTACTCCCCACCCCCGTCCCGATTTTTCACACTTGCTATCTGGACACCGTGGTGTGGACAGAAGGGGGCTGTAGGCTCAAATTTGAGTCAGAGCCTGGCTTAGGGTGCAATGTAATTCTCAGCAGCAGGCGAAGATTTACCCCCCAGCTTGCTGTGAACTGAGTGTTTATGTAGACAATCCCTTAGAGATTATGATGCCCAATGCCAATTGAAATTTAAAGTAAAAAATCTGTCCAATTCTCTTAGGCATAGTTTCATTTCTTGCCCTCAATCTCATGCACTCGATTTGAGCACTTGAAAAATTCTTCATTCCTTTGCTTTACAACTAGCTTTCTGCAACAGAAAGAGATTGAATGGTGGTGTCTGAGTTGCAATTTTCAAAGGTATCCAAGAGAGTAAGACACAAAAGTACTGCAGTTTGTTGGGAGAGGAGCACCTTATTCCCTTGGGCTCCTCTGAAAATGTATATCTGAATGTTTCAAGGGAATTTGGTGGCAAATGTCAGATATAAAATGGAAATGGAATGTAAGTGAAGATGCAGCTACTACTAGGTATACATGAAGGCAATAAACAAAAGACAGGAAATGAAGGAGAGCTGGTTTTTGTTGGGGCTAACATCACTGTGTGTACAACAATGCAGAGAAGTTGATATTTGGAAGTGGAACCAGGTTAAATGTTAAACCCAGTAAGTATCATTACTGAATTAACAATTTATTTTATCAGTAATGACAGGGGATAAGAAATTTATCATGATTGAAACGTGCTCACTGAACCTGATTTCAAGGATCAAATATCCCAAATGGAAGTAAGCCGAGTGAGTCAGAAAATGTGTTTTTGTTATGATGTTTTAAACAAAAATTTTCTTCAAAAGATTTCAGGTTTGGTCAAAAAAGACAAAACAAACAAACAAAAAAGCAGGTAAAATCTGATGTTTTCCCCAAGTCTTAACCTAAAAGCAGGATTTGTTATTTTGATTTTCAGTTTTTTTACATAAACCTGAAAAACTTCATTGAAATTGGACCTTTCCCACAGACGTTTCCATTTTGACAAAAAAGAAAAAAAAATGGATGAGGGGGATGGTTTTTTCTTGGGAAAAAAAAACATTTCAAATGAAAAATTACAACCCATTTTAGAATTTTTTACAATCAATATGTGCTGCCTTTTAAACCCAAATACCATACACTGACATGGCCAGAAGGGAATTTATTGACCTGATTTGTGTGTGATAATCTCTCTTCCCTTTTAAGACTCAATTTAGCAAATTAAAAACTGAGAAAAGGAAACATTCTTTCCCGGGATGCAAATTTCGGATGGGGAATTCAGTGCCATCAAGTTCACATGGTGTTAGAGTGACTGGTATATTTCAGGATTAGAAAGGAGGGTTGGTTTTGTGATTACGGCAGAGATCTGGATTACATTTCTGACCCTCCTACAGACTGCCTGTGAGACCTTGGGCAAATCACTTACGGCTAGATTTTAAACGTATTTAAGTGCCTAATTCCCACTGATTTGAATGGTATTTCGGTACCCAAATACTTTTAAGAAACTGGCCCTTAATATCTTGGTGACTCATTTCTGCATCATCCTTCCTTTTTGCTTTTCTTTGTCTGTGTGGTGTAGCTGCCAGGATGCTGGATTGGGACCCAGAAGTTCTGGGTTCTATGATCTTGGGTGAGTTATTTTGTTTGGAATTTTCAAAGAAGCCTAAAGGAGTTAGGCACTCAATCCCCATTCAATTTCACCTCCCTGAGGCGCTTCTGAAAATTCCAGCCTTAATCTCCCTATATCTCAGTTTCCCCTTCTACTCTTTGTTTGCCTTGTCGGTTTAGATTGTAAGATTTTGGGGCAGGGAACTGTCTCTCAACACGTGATGTATCTGGCACAGCTGGGGCCTCTGGAAACTACACACAGTACATAACAAATAAAAGAAAAAGTGGGGAAAGGCAGAGAGAAACTCCAGCTGTGTGTGGAGTACTCAGAGAGGGAGCTGACGGTTTCTGTAAAGTGTTTGCTCATAGTGTGACACTGGTAGCGGCGCTTTTGGGAAACTCATTTTTGGGGCTGGAACTCACTTGACAGTAATTCCAAGTAAGTCTTCAAGAGAAAACAATGGTCTGCAAAATATACTCGGTTTTTCCTAAATCTTCCCAGCTTGTCTCAGATTCTACTGTCAGTAACATGGGAGTAAATCCAGATTATTTTCACTCAGTCCAGCAGAGTTAGCCTGGATTCACCCCAGCATACTGTAGCTCAGATTCTTTTCACCCTGGTGTATCATGTGTCAGTTGAATGCCAACCCTGCCTTGACTGAAGGACTAGGAGGAATAATGTGTTTAAATCAGATCCATTCAGGCTTTTATTAACCCTAAATGTTCACAATAATCAATAAATTATATTTATAGGAAGCATCTGAAGGACATTGGTTGTGGATTTTGATACAGACCCAGACTCAGACTCAAGTTTTGATGTAGGAACTCAAACGTTATGGTCATGTAGATAGATCGATCACAAGTTGGTGGCTTGGTACAGTCTATGATGACTTAACTTTGTGGGAATTATTGCTGGATATTTTAACCCTCTTTGTGCAAAAATGCACATTCAAAGAGATGGCAATGTAAAATGCATTCACTTGGTTTTTGCTATGACATGTGTCACTGTGTTAACTCCGGAGGCAGCTGGAAATCCATCTTTGGGAGTGGGACTAAATTGGTAGTTAAGCCTGGTAGGTGGCGATATTTCATGCATTCTCTTAGATATAAACACGTTTGTTTCAAATAATCGATACCCAGTTGGGATTTTCAGAAGAACACAGAAAGAGTGAAAGAGAGGCTATTAGTGTCCAGAAAAATCAATGAGGTAGAAATGACGTTTGAGTGTAAAGGGAAATATGGAGATTATGCAAAAAGAATGAAGGGGAAAAAAGTGTGAGAAATAGAGATTAAAAAGCCCTCAAAACAGGTCTTTGTAGAAGGAAAGAGCATGCTATTATAATTCGCTACAAACGGCTCACACATAAATAGAGGTTTTATTTCTCAATCACCTTCTCTCTGCAATCAGATTCCAGAACATGTCCATTAATAATCAGGATGCCTGTAGGTTAGGGTCTCTGTTAATTTCTCCAGTAGGAAATAGACTAAGGAGAAGATTAATGCTTGTCCCTGATCTGTTTTTGTAAAGCATTTCCTGACTGTGTAAATACAGCCAACCGAGTTGTATTTGGGCAGGGGACAGGACTGACTGTAACACCAAGTAAGTGAGAACAAACTAAAGGATTTAGAAACACAAACAATAATCATTCCTCCTCCATATTGTCCTTTTATCCTCAACTTGGCTTTTGATCCAGATTTATCTGTCATCTACATGAGAAGAGAAAGAAAGAATGGTTGCAAAGGCTTGGGGACGGATAGCGGGATGGCTGGATTTGGCAGAAGGAAAGACAGGTAGATTGAGGGATGGATGAAGAGGCAAACAGAAAGGCTAAGGATTTTGATGCCCAATACCCGTTGAAATAAATGTCAAATGTATGTTCAATTCTCCTAGGCAGTTTTGAATATCTCGGTTTAAATCTCACACACTTGATTCAATCATTTAAGAATTCTCCATTCCCTCCCATTACAGCAAGCATTGTGTTACAGAAAGGTGGTGAGTGTCTGAAGCTGCAATTTTCAAAGGTCTTCAAGAGTGTTAGGCACAAAACTCCTATAGCATTTCACTGGGAGAGGAGCACCTAACTCCCTTGGGCTCCTTTGAAAATCCCAGTGTGAATGTTGCAATTGCATTTGGTGGGAAAAATTTGGTATCAAATAGAAATGGAACATAAGTCAAAATGAGATTATCGGGAATACACGAAGGCAATGAAGAAAGGACAGGGGATGAAATGTCTGTCTTTTTGCTGGGCCTCGTATCACTGTGTTGGTAGTAATGTAAACAAGCAGGTATTTGGAAGTGGAACCAGGTTAAATGTGAAACCTAGTGAGTACCCTGATTATTTAGTTAATATTTTATTTTATTATAAATAGGGGGGGGGGAGGGAGAAATGAACTATACTGACAAAACTGAACTGTGTTCAGTAAAATGGAGTTCAGGAATTAATATCCTATATGGAAATAAGCAGTCTTAGTGAGAAAATGTTTTTTGTTAGCATGAAGAATTCTGTTGAAATCCAAAATGTGTTTGGTTTTACTGAAATTATTCTTCAAAAGATTTCAGGCTTTTGTTAAATGAAAACAGAAAAAATTAGTCCAAAATCTGGAAAAAAATCATTTAACCAAGAAAACTGGAAATAGATTTGTTTTCAGTTTTTGGATAAATCCCCCCCACAAAATATGATCAATATTGGACATTTTCCTGAAAAAATTCCATTGTGCTGAAACAGCCATTTTTCATCAAAGTTAATTGTTCGATAAAAAATTATAACCGGCTCTAGAAACAATATTTGCATCAAAGAAAAACTCCAGCTGCGTTTGGAGTACTCTGAACGGGAGTTGACACTTAATGTAAAGGGTTTTCTGATGGTGTATCTCTAGCAGCAGCACTGGGAAGCTCATTTTTGGGGCTGGAACTCACCTGACAGTAATTCCAAGTAAGTCTTCAAGAGAAAACAATGGTCAGCAAAATATACTCGGTTTTTCCTAAATCTTTCCAACTTGGCTCAGATTCTACTCTCAGTAACAGGAGAATAAATCCAGAGTAATTCCACTGAGTCCAGCAGATTAGCCTGGATTCACCCCAACGTATCGTAGCTCAGATTCTTTTCACTCTAGCGTCACACGTGTCAGTTGAATGCCAACTCTGCCTTGGCTGAAGGACTAAGAGGAGGAATATGTTTAAATAAGATCCCTTTTGATCAGGGATTCATTAGCCCTAAATGTTCTCCCATGTCAATAAGTTATATTTATGGCAAGAGTTTGAAGGACATTGGTTGTGGATTTGGATAGAAATGCAGACTCAAAATTTGTTGTAGTCACTCAGATGTTATGATGCTGTAGATAGCTAGATAAATTGTCCGCTTGGTACTCTATAATGATATCACTTTGTGGGAATTATTGCTTGATATTTTAGCCCTCTGTGTGCTGAGACATACATTGGAAGAGATGGCAATGTAAACTGCATTGGCCTGGTTTTTGTTATTACATGTGTCACTGTGTTAACACTGGAGGTGACTGGAAATTCATCTTTGGGAGTGGGACTAAACTGGTAGTGAAGCCTGGTAGGTGGCAATATCTCATGCATTCTCTTAGATATAAAAATATTTGTTGCAAATAATTGATACCCAGCTGGGATTTTTGGAGGAACATAGAAAGAGAGAGAAGGGCTATTATTGTCCAGAAAAATCAATGAGGTAGAAATAAATTTAAGTATAAATGGGAATATATAGATTATACAAATGAATGAAAGAATGAAGGGGAAAAAAGTGTGAGAAATAGAGATTAAAAAGCGCTCAAAACAGGTCTATGTAGAAGGAGAGAGCATGCTCTTATAATTAGCTACCAATGGCTCACACACAGATAGAGGTCTTGTTTCTCAATCACTTTCTCTCTGCAATCAGATTCCAGGGTATGTCCATTAATAATCAGGTTAGGATCTCTGTTAATTTCTCCAATAGGAAACAGACTAAGGAGAAGATCAATGTTTGTCCCTGAGTTGTTTTTGTAAAGCATTTCCTGGCTGTGTAAATACAGGCAACCAAAAACTGATCTTTGGGCAGGGGACAGGACTGACTGTGACACCAAGTAAGTGAGAATAAACAAAAGGATTTAGAAACACAAACAATCTTTCTTCCTCCACATTGTCCTTCTATCCTCAGCTTGGCTTTTGATCCAGGTTTCAGTGTCTATCGTCTACTTGAGAAGAAAAGAAAGAAATGGGTGCAATTTGCAGAGGGAAGAACAGGTAGAGTGAGGGAGGGATAGAAAGACAAACAGCAAGGCTAAGGATTTTGATGTCAAATACCAGTTGAAATAAATGTCAAATGTGTGTTCAGTTCTCCTAGGCAACTTTGAATATCTCAGCCTAAATTTCACACACTTGATTCAATCATTTAAGAATTCTCCATTCCCTCCCATTACACCAGGCATTGTGTTACAGAAAGGTAGTAAGTGTGTGAGGCTGCAATTTTCAAAGGTGTCCAAGGGTGTTAGGCACAAAACTCCTATTGCATTTCACTAGGAGAGGAGCATTTAACTCCCTTGGGCTCCTTTGAAAATCCCAGTGTGAATGTTGCAATTGCATTTGGTGGGGAAAGTTTGGTATAAAACAGAAATGAACGTAAGTCAAAATGAGATTATTGGGAATAGACAAAGGCAAGAAAAGGAAAGGAGATTAAATGTCTGGTTTTTTGCTGGGCATCGTATCATTGTGTGAATAGTAATGTAAACAAGCCAGTATTTGGAAGAGGATCCAGGTTAATTGTGAATCCCAGTGAGTTTCCTGATTATTTAATTAACATTTTCTTTTATCGTAAATACAGGGGGAGGGAAATGAACTATACTGACACAACTGAACTGTGTTCACTGAAATGTTCAGGAACCAAATGTCCAAGATGAAAATAAGCAGAATGAATTAGAAAAAAGTTTATTTGTGCACATGAAAAATTCTGATATAAACCAAAATGTGTTTGGTTTTATTGGTAATTTTCTTCAAAAGATTCCAATTTTTTGTTCAAAAAAAAAAAAAAAACCCTCCAACAAACTGGACATTTTTTTGTTCCCAGTTTTTGGATGAAAACCCCCAAAATGTTATTGATTATGGAATTTTTTCAGGGAAATGTCCACTTCACTGAAACAGCCATTTTTAATTAAAAACACATTTTCAATGAAAATGTATAACCAGCTCTAGAAATAACATTTGCATCAGCCTTTGTGCCCTTTAATAGCTGAAAATATACACTTATATCGCTAGGAAAGTATTTTTTTTAATTTGCATGAATTGTGTGTGTTAATATCCTTTCGCTTTTAAGGCATTGTCCAGCAAACTTCAAACTGAGAAAAACAAATACTTTTTCAAATGATGCACACTTATGGGCATCAATATTGCAAGAGTGTCTTTGTACAGTGCGTGGATAGAAGAGGCAGGTTGGTCTTGTAGTCAAGGCGTTGACTTGGAATTTAGGGGATTTGTGTTTCATTTCAGGCTCTAGCACAGACTGCCTTTGTGACCCTGACACAAAGTCACTTCATCTCTGTGTGCCTCAATATTCCAGAGGTGATAATCCTTCGTTTGGTCTATTTTGATTGTAAGTTCTTTGGGGCAGGGACCGTCCTCCATCAGGTGTCTATGCAGTGTCCAGAACAAATGTACCGTCTAGGAGGTGACTTCAGATGAATGGTAAATGATGATGATAAAAAAAATAGGGACCAGCGGAGAGAAACTCCCCCTGCGTTTTGAATTTCAAAGAACACTTTGAGTGTGAGCTGAGAGTTTGTGTAAAGTGTTCGAAGATGGTGTAGCTCAGGAAGCAGTAGTTTTGGGAAACTTGTATTTGGGGATGGCACTCGTCTGGCAGTCATTCCAAGTAAGTCTTTGAGAGAAAAGAATGGTCTACAGATATTTATAGTTTTTCAACTGCATGCTTCCCATCAGGTGAATACATCCAACTCTGCACTGGCAGACAGGATTACACTAGACATGCTTAACATAGATCCACTAGATTCAGTCATCTATTGAACCTTGATTCCCACCCACCCTCATTTCAGTAATGCTATTTTTATAGGAAGATACAGATTCAGACTTGTATTTTGATATAAGCATTCATAAATGATGATGAGGAGGAAGGATGTCAGACAGATATATAGGTATTATTTGCCAGGAACAAATCAGTGAAGTAGAAATTAAATTTAAGTGAAAGTCAGAATAGGAAAAGTATTGAAAGGTCGTACACAAAATGAAGGGAGAAAAAAGTGAGAAAGAGAGATCAAAAACCCTTCAAATGTGTCTGTAAGAAGAAACAGCATGCTGTCCTAGTTAGCTATATAAGGAGTTCTTGTTCTGAATTGCCTTCGCTCTGCAATCAAATTTCAGGTCATGTCCACTACTAATCAGAATGCCTGTATGTCACGGGATTTGTTAATTTCCCCAGTAGTAGAGATACTGAGCAGGAGATTAAAGTTTCTCCCTGAACAGTTTTTGTAAAGCATTTCATGGCAGTGTAAATAAAGACGGCTATGGGAAATTAATATTTGGACAGGGGACAAGATTAACTGTGAAGCCAGGTAAGTGAGAAAAACAACCAAAGGATTGATTTACAGATAATCAACAATAACCACATCTCCTGCACATTTTCCATTTATCATCACATTTATTTTTTGATCCACATAGAGAGGCAGATATGAATCTAAATCTATCTACCTATCTTGTTCAGCTATGAGAACAAGCTCTTCATCTACATTTGTAAGCCCTGGAGAGGATTGTATGTATGAAAGATTTGGAAAGTTTGGGACAGTGAAAAACAAAAATAGAAAGTTAGAGACAAAGACAGACAGAGAGAAATAAGGTAAACAGACAGGCAAAGAATGAGAGAGAGAGAGAGAATTTTCCCTTCACACCCAAGCTGTGTTATGTCTTGAACTGATCAGTCCTTTCATACCGATTCCTGAATTACATGCTTCGGTTCTGGAGTATGTGTGGGTGAATCCTGGGTAGGAAAAAGCAAAGATCCCAGCTGAGGTGGAGACTCAGAGGGTTTGCAGAGTAGGAGAAGGTTTCTGAAAGGGAGTTAACCAATGTGTGAATACAGGGTCTGGATATCAGAAGCCGCAGTTCGGGAAAGGCACAAAGTTACATGTTAGACCGAGTAAGTTCATCTTATTTTAAACCTTTCAAAGTACCAAACGGAGGGAGAAGGCTAGATCCTGCATTCAGTGGAGCTCAGTTAATTTACACCAGCTGGGATGTGTCAATTTCCCTCCAGTGAAAGTTCAGCAATTTACACCAGTTGCCTCAATTTATTTGGTCAAACTTTACATTACGTTTCCATGCATAATTGGTTTATTAAGGGCTGATCGATTATTACTAGTTGTTCTCATAAATGGTTATTGAACAGTTATAGATTGCATTAGAATCCAAGAAGTAAAAAGATTGCTTGTAACCATCCAGCATATAAAAAAGATGGGTCATTTATATACCACATCTACCTGCTGTGCAGTCATTAAACCCTCCTCTGAAGCCTTTTATTCTACCTCCTGTCAGAATCAGGACACTGGATTAGCTAGGCCTTGTATCTGATGAAGTATGTCAGCTCCCATGTTGCTAGACCAGCTTCAGTTCACATTCTTCGAACACACACGACTATGCCTGTGACAGGCTTAGAACATCTATTCGTTATTCATCAACTATTTATGAACTTTAATAGTAAGAATGAGCATTTTTTCCCTCCTGCACCAACAGTCAGGGGTAAGAATAATTCTGCTCAAGAACTGTCTTCTATGGGAAACTTTTGTTTTCCAAACCTGGGGATACAAATATACCAAACACACCCATTTCAGAGGGAGAAATCACACATTTGCACATGCTAATACTTATTCCTGTCTGCAGAATTGTCTTGTTGTGCACAATAAACTGCGTAAAATGAATGAGCAATAGTCACCCTTTTGTCTGCATTAAAAAGTTGGATTATGTGTATACTTTGGATCAAAATGCATTGTGCAGATGTTCCCATTTATATGGAGATTTGACGCTTGTGTTTCTGTGAGGTAGGATCCTTGATTTCATTTCTGATTCTTTATTCTTATTTATATTGCGGTACTGTCTAGCATAGAGGTGGTTGACATTTTTCAATCACAATTTTTTTTCACAGAAAAATGCAGTTTCCCTGAAAACAAAAGTGTCTGTGAGAATGGGTCAGTTTTGATATATTTCCTCACTCAAAAAGGGTTGGGAAAAAAGTTTCAAAATTGACATTCGCAAAATTAAAAAATCTCATTTTCTGGTTCAAAATGACTTTTTTTCCCTCAGAAATTAAACTAAGAAATAGTTTAGAAATATAGGACAAAATCAAAACAAAATATTCAGAAATTAAATAATTATTATACCCATTTTTCAGATGAGGAAAATGAATCAGAAAGAAATTGTCTGGTCTTTTCATAGGGGATTTCAGTGGAATTTGAGTACCTAACTCTCATAAGATTTATTTATTTGAGAGATTATTTCAGAGGACACCACACAGAGTGGGTTTTTGTAGAAGGGCTTGTGACTGTGTGACACATAGCAATGAGAAACTGGTCTTTGGATCAGGGACAGTTTTGAATGTTAAACCAAGTAAGTAAAACAAAACCTTTTAAAAATAAACTACAGGGGAAAATTTTCAAAGGCAGAAGGTGTATTTAGGCTCTGAATCCTCATTGTGATTCAGTCCCTTAAACCCAATGGAAAATATCAGCCTCATATTGGGTGGACTAATGGTCAGCAATTCGTCTGTGGTAATTATATAAATATTTTGGAGTCAATGGTAGAATGCTCAAAGCCCCAAGTGACTTAGGAACCTAAGCGCCAGTTTTAAAAGTTTCTAAAGTTCATTGAAATCCCAAAGTTTGTTTCTCTCTCCTACAGAAATGGGTCCAATAAAAGATAACATCTTAACCACTTTGTCTACGAGCCTAAATCCCTTTTGAAAATGGGGTCTAGGCTCCTAAGATAGTGAGGAGCTTTTGAAAATTTTACCCAACAACTACTAATTAAGGGTAAAATTTTCAAAATTTCCTTAGGCACGTCTGAAAATCTCACCCGAAGATTCCGTTAGGTTTAGAGCTGGTAAAAATGTTTTGTTTTTTTTTTTTTGAAAACTTATAAAAAAGAAACCTCTTTCTTTTCAATGAAATTGGAAACCAAAATGTTTTTTCTTGTTTTTGTGTTTGTCATTTGGTTTCTGAGTTGTTTGTTTTATCATCTTCCCCTTTCGTCTTTCATTCACAAAATATAAAAAAGGAAAAATGAAGAGAAGTATAATAAAATTGAAAGTTCGAACAAAAATCTGGAAATAATAAAACAAAAACAGTGATTTTGGGGGGGAAATTTGGAATGAATGAAAAAATATCCATTTTCAAAAACTTGCAGAATGAGCATGAATTAAATTTTTCTAAAAAACTTCGCAAGCCCCCTCTATCCTTCACTTCTCCAACAACAAAATCCTAAATTCACTGAAGTCAGTGAGAATTTTGCCATTGACTTCAAAAGGTCCAACATTTCGTCCAAAGTTTCTATTGCACTAAGGGAGATGGAAGTGGAATGGCTGTGAACGTGGGTTCAAAGACAGCAACAGAAAGTTAGATGAACAGTTATTGTAAAGGTTCTTGTGACTGTGATAACACAGGATACGGAGAGAAGCTCACGTTTGGGAGTGGGACCATCCTCACAGTAAATCCGAGTGAGTCCTCAAGGGAAAAGAAAGTGTCTCTAAGTATCACGTATGCTCAAAAAAAAAGAAAGAGAGAAAGGCCAGATCTTCTGCTGTTGTAAATTAAGACTGAATGTTTTTCTCTTGGAATTCTTTTAGGGAAGTTCTCTGGCCTGCGTTATACAGGAGGTCAGACTAGATGGTCTCTTCTGACCTCGGAATCTCTGATTTTATGAATGTATCGCCATTGACTTCAGCAGAGGATCTGCCCCTAAAATACGTGTGTGTGTGGGGGGGAGGAGGGGGAGGCGCAGCGTTATGTTATTTTGAAATGAAAAGGTCTTTGAGGATTTCAAATACGACATGACATTTAGCAGGAAAACTTTCCTAAGGAGAAGTTGTGGAACAGGGGTCGTCAGTAGGCGTCCGCAGGACAAATCCAATACCAGACACTTTTGAATGGACCCCAAAGTCTTTTGATTTACTTGTTGTTGTCATTGTTGTTATTTCTTTTTAATTATTTTCTCTGGAGTTTGGACCTTGACTATACCTAGACCAAGAAATTTGGACCATGACTAAAAATAATTGACGACCCCTGTTGTAGAAGAAGGAGAAGTAGGAGGAGGGATAGTCTGGGGGAATAAAACACTGACCCGGGGCTCAAAACCCCTGGGTTCAACATTTCCCTCATCACAAAGACAGTAAGGCTATCAATTTCCATGCCCTCTTGCTCAGTATCTAGATCAGAACTGCCTGGATCACAAAGCCAGAGGTGCAGCTATGAACTGGCTTGTTTCTATTGCCCCAAGGCACACTTCTCATGTCACTAAATCATTTGGGGTTTAAACACTGCACTGGCTCTGCCACAGACATCCTGCATGAACTTGGGCAAGTCTCTTCATCTCTCTGTACTTCAGTTCCCTACTTATCAAGGCTATAGTAGTTAAAGACTTAGAAATGTGTTTGGCATGGAAGGCAGGATCATACACTATCTATTTAGCTATCTGGGTGCGTACGGGGATGGATGGATAGATAGATACCTGAAGAGGTCTTTTCCAATTTTAATTTGTATGATTCAATGGTGACAATTGTTTTGTGGCTAGATAATCGTCAAATCATCAAGCAGGTGGTGTGAGGTGCATCGCAGGTTTCTTGAGGGGCTAGGAAGCAAGGAGTGACTTAGTAAAGACCTTTTTTGTAAGGGGGAAAGTCACAGTGTGTATTCAGGAAATGCAAACAAACTCATCTTTGGAAAGGGAACTAAACTGCTGATCAAACCTGGTAGGTACCTTCAGCCGTTATGGTCCAGAAAAGTTCCAGCCATGGTGGGATATTGTGTTGGCGTTATCAGCATCAATCTTTGGAGTCAGTGTAAACTGTGGGCCAGATCCAAAGAGGGTGGAAATCAGTCAATGGGGCCAGATCCTGAACTGGTATAAATCAATCATAGCTCCATTAGAATCAGTGGTGTGGGTCCCCAGATGGTCTGAAATGATGTAATGCCATGGAAACCAATGGGTCAAGTGCCAATTTACACATGCTCAGGAATTTACCCAAAATAATCAGGAACCTACCTTGCCCCTGAACTGGTAATCCCAGTTAAGGCATGTTACAAGGTGAGAGTCAGAGAGGGAGAGTTTTTGCATGGCTCTGAATCACTGTGTCATATACAGGAGGAACAGACAAGTTGATTTTTGGATCTGGCACTAAACTGATTGTCCGGCCAAGTAAGTAATAAAGATGAGGGCAGCAAAAGATTTTTTCTATGAAGAATTACTTGGCAGGCTTCCCTCTTTGCCTCACGTTTTAATAGATCTCATCTGTTGCTTTCGTTTGTGGGACTAGATTTAGTAAGAGAAACAAACAGCATAAAGGTGCTGGAATGTTCAAAAGATCCTAAGGGAGTTAGGCACTCAATTCCCACTGACATTCCACCTAGGTGAGACTGGCTCCCTTCTGGCCTTAAAGATCTATGAAGTTTTCTTAATAGATGTCCTTGGAAATCCCAGCCCTAGAGTTTTTGTTATTAGATTTGTCACTGTGTGGCTTCTGGCTCGAACTGGAAACTCACCTTCGGCAAAGGCACAAAATTAACGGTGAATCCAGGTAGATATGGACACAGGCTAACATTTCATTGGAAAGATATAAGGCTCAGATTCTGCCATCCTCCTTAATCATGATGAGTGGCCCCTTGCTTCTTGAGTATACCCACTGAAGTCAAAGAAACTATGCTGATTTGCACCAGCCCAGCATCTGGCTCATTGTACGCAAGGGTTGCAGAATCAGGGCATAAATACGCTTGCTTACAAGAAACATGAGCCAGGCAGGAATTCTAGAGGTACAAATCTGTGTGTTTCGTCTTAGAGAGGACAGGCTAGCTCACAGATGGAAGTAAACAGTCTCATCAGATAGTGGTTACATGGGTTGGGCTAAATCCTCTGCTGAGTCAATGGATTTACACCAAAAAAAAGTTTGGCTCCCAGTTTTCTCTCTGGTATAGGAATTTTTACTCCAATTTAACCTGTCAATCCTGCAAAAATAGTAAATTTCTTGAGCCCCCCCTAATATTACTATGAACTATATTTATTGGTTCTACCGTTATTCTGATTCTTATAAAGATTATTCATTGGGTTTATGAAGTTTATTCATGATCTGTGGATTGGTTGGTAACTACTGGATGGCAAAATTATTTTCCTTCCTTCCTTCCTTCCTTCCATCCATCTATACACTTTCATTATGCTCGTGGTCAAACGACGTTATTGTAGTAACTCCTTCTGGCTAAAAAACCCCTTACTTTATTTACTGTAACTTGCCTCTGCCTCTCTCTTTCTTTCTACCGGTTAGATCATTTCTCTGTGGAGCTAGTAGCAAAATTAAAATGTTAGGTCAGATCTTCAGTTGTTGGAAATGGGCACAGCTGATTGATTTGAATGACAATATACTGATTTAACCTCGCTGAGAATCTGGTTCCTTCATTAGAGGATCACCCTCAATGTATTTTTAAAAAAGAGGATTCACTGCTGAATATGCCCCTTGGCTGGTTCACGTGTTTGTGTCAGCTCTATAAAGCGCTTTTCAGAGGGGGCAAGCGAGGTTTTTGTTATGGTTTTTATTACTGTGAGCACTGACAACTACAAGCTCACCTTTGGAACTGGGACAAGGCTAACAGTGAATCCCAGTAAGTGTCAGGAATGTTATTCTACCTGTCTAACAAGGCAAGAGCAAGAGGGCATTCAATAAAACAGGAGAGGCAGCAAATTTAGAACAGCTAAAAATACTTACACATATTTAGTCTGTGGAACTCACTGCCACATGATATCATTGAGCTTGAAAGGATTTTTTTTTAAATTGGATATTTAGGAACATAGGACTGGAAGGGACCTCCTGGGACACTGAGTACCTGATATTGCAGGCAACCCAGTCATATAATCTCATTGATTATTATGGGAGGGGGATGTTTAAAGTGCCTCTGGTATTTAGGAGCATACATATCATTGATGTGCAATGGAACAAATGCACCTAACTCCCTTAAGGTGCCTTTTAAAATGTCCTTGTACGTGGATAATGGGGGAGATTTCCAAAAGTATCTACATCATTTAGGTATCCATGCCCCTCTGAAAGTGCCTGGGAGTTAGCTGCCTAACTCGGTTCGGAACTTTTGAAAATCTCGCCCAGTTATATCAGAGAAGGTGGAATGCAACAAAGAGAAAAATCTGCCTGCCCTAGGGCACGAGCCAGCTATGAAATGCTGTGGAGTTAGGGAGAAACTTCAGGCTGCCCCATGACTCTCAATATAGGGACTTTTCTACCTTCCTCTGAGATAGTGGTTGCTAATTATTGCTGGAGAATGGGCTAGATGGTTTTATCCAACCTGGCTAATCCCGTGTTTCTATTTCTAAATGGACATGGTGAGTTACTTTGCTGGGCTAAACCCACCCCTTTATGAAAGTGACTGATCTGAATGGAGTTACACCTGGGAAGAATTTAGTCCAAAATATCCTTCTTATTACAGCCAGCCAGCAGTGATGCCATGAGTCAGGGAATTCAATATGAACATTTATTTCAACAGCTGTGATTGGTTCATTTAATTGAATTGGTTGCATCTGACGAAGTGGGTTGCTGCCCACAAAAGCTTATGCCCGCAGAAATTTGTTAGTCTTTAAGGTGCTACAGAACTCTCGTTGTTTTTGGTTAATTTAGTTTACCTACAACATAGCCAGGATCTCACTGGAAAAAAATAAGCTTTTTATTTTAGAACAACTTTTGTAGAAACTAACTGGGTCTCATGAAGTTTTACAGGGCTAAAAAATGCCATTGCTGTCCTTACTGTGTGGGTCGGTGTGTGTGTATGGAGACGGATGGATGGATAGATGGATGGACAGATAGATAGATAGATAGATAGATCACAAGTTGCCCACTTGGGACATCCTATAACGAATTCTCTGTGTAGGAATTATTGCTACATGTCTTAGCCATTTGTGTTCAAAGAGAATACGCCAAAAGAGATGACAATGTAAATTGAATTCACCTGGTTTTTAGTATTGCATGTGTCACTGTGTAAACTCTGGAAGCAGCTGGAAATACATCTTTGGGAGTGGGACTAAACTGGTAGTGAAGCCTGGTACGTGCTGATATCTCAATAATGTTTTTAGATATAATATTAGTAATGTTTTTAAATACTTCAAATAACTGATAAGGAGCTGGGATTTTTTGGGAGGACTATAAACAAATAGATACCCTAAATCTACCTACTTACTAACGACATTTGTAAATTCAGTTCTGGTAAAAGTATTGAACTTGTAACTATTTGGATACGTGGCATTAGCCAGTGCATGGACCTAAACGCAACTTGCAAACTAAATTATTTGTAATATAGTGTGAGATTTTCAAAGGTATTTATGCACCAGAAATTGCAGATAGGCATCTTTCCAAAAGCACCTAGATACCCGACTACCTTTGAATTAGGCAACTAGTCTCTTTTGAAAATCCCACTAGGTGCCTATCTCCACGTCTGGTTACCTAACTACCTTCAAACGTCTGGCCCTACATCCTTAATTCTTCCGTATTATTTGACCAAGGATGGAAGTGTAGGGCACCTTCCACTGGAGAGAAAGACTTTCTCCTCTTTGTATGGTTACTGTAAAGCTATGAGCTGCTGTGGGAATTCTGGAGGATTCAGTGCTAAGCTAATTTTTGGAAAGGGAACAAAACTCTCTGTAAAACTGAGTAAGTGGTGTGGTGTTAATAGAGTTTCTACAAATGCAATATACATGACATGAGCTAAGAATTTCCAGAGGTGATCAGATACTATGGTGATTGTCTTCATATCATTGCCTGGATGTAATGATGAATAGGGAGTGGGGAGGGAGGGATAGATAGATAGATTTGGGGGATGGATAAAAAGATAGATATCATTCAGTATATACTTACTTAGGACTTCATTTTACTGTGGCAAATCTAAGGGGAAAGTTATGTTCATAACCCTGAATTTATAATGGGTTGGGGCATATGGAGTTTAGACCCATACAACAATTACTGCCGTTTTACTAAGGAAAGAAAGCAATTTATAATTCCTGGGCCCTAAATCTTCTGTGTCATGTGAGCAAAGGTGGGAAGGAAGGAAGCCTTCCTCTGTGGAGAAACAGGCTCTCTCTTGCCTACATGTGGTTCTTGTAAAGCTATGTATTGCTGTGGGAATTATGGGGGAGGCAACAATAAGCTCATCTTTGGAAAGGGAACCAAACTGTCTGTTAAACCAAGTAAGTGGTTTTGTACTGACACTGTCCGTACAATAGAATGTATCTGATTCCTCT
This sequence comes from Emydura macquarii macquarii, assembly GCF_026122565.2. Classification (NCBI taxonomy): domain Eukaryota; kingdom Metazoa; phylum Chordata; order Testudines; family Chelidae; genus Emydura; species Emydura macquarii. The sequence goes on along the minus strand of NW_027132643.1, from coordinate 306,426 downwards.
TCAAACTCAGAGTTACTAGAGACAGCCTGACTCTTTGGTTAATAGGTAGATATAGCTCTCTATCCCCACTCATATCTACCTATCTAGACTATCCCCCATCTAGCTGGCTAGCAAACAGAGTGCTATACAGATGGATGGATGGATCTATGTAGACAGGCAGATAGAAATCCATTGCTTTAACAGAACTCCTGTCCTGGAGTTTTCAAGATGATCTCTCAGGTTGGGTCCATAGCACTAATGAGTTTATGGACCAATACTCAATTTCACTATGGAGATAAAATGATGTCATATTATTACATGGTAAGCTTTCCCCGGCTCTATTACAGGCCTGATCTAAAAGCAATTAAAGCCAGTGGGACTCTTACCAAAAATGGCCTTTGGATCATGCCTGTTGTGAGCAAAAATGGCGATGTTATGGGTCTTCCTCTGTGGAGCAAAGGGCTCTCTGTCTCCTGCGCATGGTTCTTGTAAGGCTGTGTGTTGCTGTGGGAATTACGGAGGAGGCAACAGACCGCTCATTTTTGGGAAGGGAACGAAACTGTCAGTAACACCGAGTAAGTGGTTTTGCTTGTCATTTTAACTGAACACCTAGCTGTAGACAGTACAAAACTATGATAGTTATTATTTGAAATAAATATCCGTCCTCCAGAAGAAAGTGGGTTTGAGTTCCTAGAGTCTGCAGAATAGAATATAGTTGAAATTATTATTTAACACATAAGTAAAATTGTAAGAAGGGTTCAGATACTATAGCACTGAGGACCTCTAGATTGATCAGTCTATCTATCTACCTGCTTACCTATTACAGGTGCACTGGTATGTGATGAGATCTTGTACTATGTTGTTGTTGGGGTTTTTTTTTTAACCCTCTTAGAAGGTAAAATACACGTGTCTGTCCCAAGAGACATGAATTCAAAGAGAACACTGCCCAGTGAATGCAGCTATTTTTTGTTATTGGATGCGTCATTGTGCATCTACAGGGAACAGGCTGGAAAATTATCTTTGGGAGCGGGACAAAATTGACTGTGGAACCTGGTAGGTGATAATATCCAAGATAGGCTTTGAAAGCCTAATTCCTATTAGCTGGAAATGGGCCTCGAAATCCCTTAGGTAGCTTTGAGAAGAATAGAGGTGGGTCTTTCTGCTATGGGTTTCATCACTGTGAGTAACAATAACTTCAGGGTCATCTTTGGATCTGGGACAAAACTAATTGTAAAGCCAAGTAAGTATTTGTAATATTATGTGGGATTTTCAAAAACTCAGGGAGTTAGATGTCCAGTTCTCATAGATATGCATTACTTCAAACTGGAATATTTTTGGGGAAATTGTCTGGCTCGTGTTCTGAAGGAGGTCAGACTACATGACCACAGTGGTCTTTTCTAACCTCAGAATCTATGAAAGCCAATGAGAATTGGACTATCAAGTCCCTTTGAAAATCTGAGGCATAATTCTCTTTTATTAAACTGATAAATAAAATATAAGAGCAGAAGGAGAGAGAAATTAAGAGAAACACACAAGGGGCAGGAAGGATTTGAAAAAGAGATGGAGTATCTATCTGATCTTCTTATATTGGCATTGATCATAGTCATATTTGAGCAGCAAAAAAAGTCACAGTGCTTCCAGGAGTAGAATTTAGCCTTTTTCTGACCCATAGTTGGAGACGTTACCCATATGGCACCTCCGGTTCACATATCCAGTTTAGATAAACCTAAGTGTCCAACCAAACTCTGAGGGTCAGAGCCTCAACTCTGTTAATGTAAATTTAGTTGCATCAATTTACCCTTGACTGGGCAGAAGGCCTTGAAATTTAGACCTCTACCTTAGCAACCATTGCAATTTGACGTGTCATCAGGTACATGCAAATGGTCTCTCCGTGATTATTGTAAGGCTGTGTGTTGCTGGGTGAATTCTGGAAGTGGCTTTGCAAAGGTCTCCTTTGGTGCTGGAACCAAACTCCTTGTTGTAACAAGTAAGTGGCTTTGTTTTTGTTGTTGCTAGAGAGTTTGTATGAAATACCACAGCCAATTTGTGGAATTCATGGTGTTAACACAATGGGACGTAGATCATGGAAGATCTATTAGGTTCCCTCATCTGACAGCATTGCAGGATTCTTCCTGACCGTAAAACATCCGCCACAGATTTTGTCCACTTCTCATGTTAACTGTATCAAGCAATGCAGTGTCTACTACTTTCCAATGGAGATTATTCCCGATTTGCACCAGACTAGTGCCTATAGGCTCAATTCAGAACAGGGCGCCACTAGGAGAAATGAAGCATTGTTTTGCCCATTTTACAGATGAAGCAGAGGGAGATTAAAGCTAGGCTTTTCCAAGCAACCTACGGGACATGGATGCCTTTAATTTTTTTTTTTTAAGTCTATGAATAAACTGGTGTAGCTGTACTGAAGTTAATGGGTACATGACAATTTGCCCCAGCTGAGTTCCAGCCCAAAATATTCATGCTGTGCTTTTCAGAACTGACTAAGGGGTTTGGACACCTGACTCTCACTGAATTCCAATGGCCTCTTTGAAAACCCCAGCATGCTTTTCTCCTTTAACTCTGTCTCACAACATGTCCCCCTTGCAGTAGACAGATTTTTGTCATGGCAGAAAACACTGTGTGTCTACAAGCGGGTACAGTAAACCAGTGTTTGGAAGCGGAACTAGATTGGTGGTCATCCCAAGTAAGTTCCCGTCCATAATTTCTCCTGTTTTATGGCACCTGAAGCAGGGCTGGTCGGAAAATTTTCATCAAAACAGTTTTTCCCATCAGAAAATGTGATTTAGACCAAACCAATTTTTTCCATGAAACTGGGCTGGTTTCAGTGAAGTTTCATTTTGAAAAAAAAAATTCAGAACTGTCCCTTTTTGATTTTTCATTATGAAACCACTTTGTTTTAAAATTCACTTTATTTCATATTAAAAACATTAAAAATAAAGGGTCAAAACCAAAACCTTCTGAATGATCCAAATTGAATTATTTTTTGGAATTTCATTTCAAAAAAAAAAAAAAAAAAAAAAAAAAAAAATTGGTTTTTCATCCCAATTCAGGAGGATTTAAAAAAAAAAAAATCTTTCCAACCAGCTCTAGTCTTAAGCACACATCATTTGTAATAGAATTTTTTCCTCCAAGGATGGCAAATCCATGAGGATGAAATTCACCTTTGTGGATAGGGGCCAGCACAAGAGCTATGAATCATTTAAAATTTACTTTGAGGGCTAACGTGGCACGAATTTCTTCTGCACAGCAAGTGAAGAATCTGTGAGACAGTTAACAGTTAAGGGGATATTTCCAAAACCACCCAAGTATTTTGGATAAAATTAACAGGAATTGGTTAGCCAAATACCAGAGGTGATTTTGAACATGGTCTCATTGCTTCCTTGCATTTCCCTGTTAGACTATCTATGTCCACCTCGCCTTATACTTAAATTGTAAACTCCATGGGAAAGAATTGTCTTTCTGTTCAGTCTTTGTGTAGCACCTAGCCAATAGGGTCCTGGTTTCTCAATAGGCTCTTAAGTACTGCTGCAATAACAACAACAACAACTATTTCTACCCCTTATTTCTAAAGTACAATGTTGAAGCAGCCCCCCAGTAAAAGCTGCCTTTTGCACAAAAATTAAAATTTTTAAATTTTCATTTTGGTCAAAATACTCGTGGTTTTTTTTTTTTGGACGAAAAACATGGAAACTACATTTTTTGCTAAACATTTTCACTTTGGGGAAATACAACGTGGTGATTAAAAATGAGATTTTTAAAAAACAATTTCCTCAAAAAAAAAATCTAACAATTTAGTTTTAGTTTTTGTATCATAAAACTTAAAAAAAAAAATTGTATGAAAGTTGGGGAAATTAAATTATTTCAAAATTTTCCAGAGAAAATAATTCACATGTTTGGACCAGCTCTCTAACAATAAACAATGCACAAATCTAAGATATACCTGGTTATGGGTGTAACTAATACTTTGAGATAGGTGAGAAATGTCTTGGACATTTTTGTTATGGTGGCACATGCTGTGTGACTAATGAGGTGTACAAACTGATCTTTGGAAGTGGAACTCAGCTACTGATAAAGCCTAGTAAGTCCTTTTCCTTTCACTCAATATTTGTTGTGAACATAAATGATATTTCAGGATATTTTATGGTGCTTTTTCAGATTCATCAGAAAAACCGAATAATTTGGTTGAATGAAAACACTGTGCTTGATTGAATCAGCTGGTGTGAATGCTATTTTGTGATCTTGATTCATAGATTTTAAGACACCCCCCAAAGGACTATTATAATCATTTAGACAACTCCACCCAGCAATTGACCAAATGGGATTTTCTGAGTTGCATGGGATGGTTAAATCCCATGAATTTCTAAAACCCCACCTGAAATATTCCAAAGAGGGTCTGTAGCCCACCTATTTTTCTGTCCTCTCTAATGTGACTCTGGAGATTTTCCTTCTCCATATGAACTTCCAGTACTTTCTAGAAACATGCACAGTTCTTCCTCTCAGCAGTATCTCACTAGCAATGAGCCCCACAGTTGGACCCTGTATGATGTGAAAGTATTTCCTTTGAGCTGCCGGAATTAATTTTATGGGAGAATTGGCCCATGCTGCATTTGACCTGAGAACGGAATGTCACTTCCAGAAATTACTTGTATCTCAGATAAAACAATGGGCCGGATTCTCAGCCAGTGTAAATCAGCATAGCTGTCTTCAAGTCACAAAAGTTATACCAATTTACAATAACTTTACTTCTGATTTAAAATGGATTCCTGTTGAGAAAACTCGGAGCAGAAAAGCACAGAGGGCGAGTGGTTCTTTAGAATCGCAGGTGGTGTTTTTGTTGGGGGGCAAATGACTGTGTGAATACTGGGAACTATAAAGTGGTTTTTGGGACAGGAACGAGGCTGATTGTGAACCCAAGTAGGTGTTTTTAGCTTTTTTTTTTTTTAAATCCGAGAAGCATTTTTTAAAAGGTGAATTGGATTCCCAAAGAGTTGGTTGAACTGGTGGTTTATTTGATTAGGTTTATCTTATGCAGAGAGAGGGACAAGGCATAAAAGGTAACATGGTTCCCATCGAAGTCCATGTGCATTGGGCACCTGCCTTTTGCATCATTCAGAAATCTCTCCTACTGCACTTAATTATGTTACCTGCGAGCAGAAACAGTTCAGGCTAGGTGAACAACCACTAGAATCCACCCCCCTACCCCACACGGGGGATAGAACCCAGGTGTCCTGACTCCCAGCCCTCCCCCTCTGCTGTAACACACTAGACCCCGCTCTCTTCCCAGAGTAGCAAATTCATCCCAAGCATCCTGATTCCCAGGCCGTGCTCTAACTTTCAAGATACCACTCCTCTCCCTGGGCAAAGGCTACACCCCAATGCCTGGACTCTCCACCCATGCTTCTCTAGCCACTGGACCCCATAATTCCCCCCAAAACTGAGGACCAAGTTTAGGAATCCTATATCCCAGTCCCTCTATAGTTATCACTAGATCTCGCCTCATGTCCAAGAGTTGAGAATGGAACCGAGGAGTCCAGGGTCCTCACCCATCCCCTTCTAACACACTAGATTTGATTCCCTTCCTAGAGCTGGGGGATAGAACCCAGGCATCCCGACTCTTAGAACCCCGATCTACCCTACAACTATTAAAGAAAATCAGAGAGAAGTGATAGACAGATAACAAAATACGTTCAGCTGGTGGATATTGGTGTAACACCACCACCTTCCAAGGCATTACGCAGATTGAGAGCAGCTGAGCATCTGGCCCAATCTATGGAACAATATCAACAAAAGGTTAGGACGTTTTGGATAATCCATCCTGAGGCGCTCGTATTTCCACGAGGAATGTGTCAGCTTCCCGACAGGGGCTGTAGAACAGCTTACGTTTTTGTTGGGGTGGAAAACACTGTGTGAACTACGGTAACACGTTCACATTTGGAAGTGGGACGAGACTTCTGGTGAAGCCCCGTAAGTGGAGCTGATTTTCATTCCTACTTGACAAAAACCAGTTTTTTCCCCAGTTGAAAACTGGGCTGCAGCTTGGTCTTTTAAAGGCGTTTTCCTTTGAACTGGGAGGCTGAAATTTGTGTCCAGAAAAGGGAGAGAGAGAAAGTTCTGTTTAGATTTCACCCTAATGAGGGGAGACATTGCAGACAGCTCTCAGAACGTCACGTAATGCAGACCCGCAATGCTCCTGCTATTCTATACTCCCAACACAACTCAGTCCTGATCCACAGCCCCTCAGCTGTCCCAGCCCTGGGATCTTCACACCACATCCAAATCTGCCAGCGCCCCTCAATCCTTTGAACCAAAGTTTCCTCGTTAAAGCCCTGTTTTTTAGAATTGTATTGCCAGTCTTGAGGGGTTCAGTTTTGCCAAGTGATTTGTAGAGTTTTTGTTATGGAAGGAAATGTTGTGTGAATGCTGGTGCAGGGGGATACGGGCTTGTCTTTGGTTCTGGAACCAAATTGTCTGTTACAGCAAGTAAGTGCTCTGCCATTCTGGGTGGTTTTTCTGTGGTACAAAGGTCTTCAAGGACTTCTTGATAACAACTGATGATTTTATTGCTGCATTTGTGACAGATAGATAGAATCTATCATTTTGATGGGTGGGATTTTCAAAGGCGCCAAGGGGGTTGGAGTGCTTGTTTTCTATAGGGCCCTACAGCAATCCAGCCCCATATTGATAATCAACACACCCAGTGGCATTGGCGAAGAAAAGGGTGGGTAGCAGCTGCACCGCTGTGCCCCCAGAATCCTGGCCCATGGGCATCAGGTCCATGGGGGCAGGTACCACTCTTCTTGCTTGGGTTTTTGTTGCTGTGGGAAACACTGTGTGAATGACGTTACCAGCAAGCTTATCTTTGGGAGTGGGACGAGGATCCTCGTTAAACCCAGTAAGTGTCCATGATTGTGCCTGGTGAATTTGTGGGTTTCAGAGCCTGTCCATTTTTAAAACGTTTGGGGCGTGATTATTTTTGTTAATGGATGTGAAAGCATCACTCAGTGTTGGATACGGCTGAGATTCCCACACAATTTTGCCAATACCGCTCAATTCTGACCCTCAACTCCCTACTACCCCAGCCCTGGGCTTCCCCTGGACCACAGCTCAGCCAGTGCCCATCAGGCCCATCCTGTAGCCCCTTGCTATGCCAGCCCTGGGTCCACCCCTCAGCTCTGCTGGTGTTATTTAGTCCTACAAACAAAGTTTCTGGAACCATATCCCCAGCCTTTAAGGTGCTGAGCTTTGCCAAGTGATTTGCAGGGTTTTTGTTATGAAAGGAAATGTTGTGTGAACACTGGCACAGGGACATACAAGTTAACCTTTGGCTCCGGGACTGAATTGTCTATTAGACCAAGTAAGTGCTCTGCCTTTAAGTTTAAGTTTTCTCTATTAAGAATGTGCTTTTGGTCTTGGGAGACCAATTGAGGATTTTATTGATGTGTTCAGCCCAAGTCTACCCTAGAAATGGTTAGCTAGAATAGCTGTGCTGATAAAGCTGTACCAGACAGATCTCTCTCTCAGACTTGATTATGATGTACAAGTACCTTCACAAGGAAAAAATTCCAAGCACTAAAGGATTTCTTATTCTGGTGGAGAAAGACAGAATACAAACCAAGGGGCTGGAAGCTAGAGCTGGACAGTTTCAAATCAGAAAAAAAAAAAAAGGCACAAATTTTATAACAGTTCGACCAAGGGAAGTGGTTGGTTCTTCATCTCTTGAGTCTTCAGATCAAGACTGGAAGCCTTGCTGGAAGACATGCTATAGTCCAGTAACTTGTGTTTGGCTAACTGCATGGATAACTGAATGAAATTCTATGGCCTATGTTATACAGAAGGTCAGACTGGATGATCTGATGGTGCCCTGGCCTTAAATCTGAGATCCTTACATGGTCCTCATTACTGTAGATCTGAGCAGCGCACAGTCTTGAGCATAGAAGTAGAGAGGTTATTTTACCTCTGCATTTGGCACTGGTGTGACCGCGGCTGGAATACCGTGTCCAGTTCTGGAATCCACAGTTCAGGAAGGAGGTTGATGAATTGGAGAGGGTTCGGAGAAGAGCCCCAAGAATGATTCAAGGATTAGAAAACCCACCTTATAGACTTGAGCTCAATCTATTTAGCTGAACAAAGGGAAGGTTAAGGGGTCAAAAATAAATTGTTTATTTTTTAAATGACAGTTTATAAGAACCTACATGGGGGGATAAATACTTAAAAAGGGGCTCTTCGGTAAAGCAGAGACAGCAATAACATGATCCAGTGGTTGAAAGTTGAGCTAGACAAATTCAGCTGGGACATAAGGCATACATTTTTAACGGTGAGAGCAATTAACCAGTGGAATAATTTACCAAGTGTCATGGTGGATTCTCCATCAAATCAAGATTGGATATTTTTCTAAAAGATCTGCTCTAGGAATTATTTGGGGGTAGTCACTGGCCTGTGTTATACAGGGGGGCTGACAATGGTCCCTTCTGGCCTTGGAGTCTATGAATCTGGTATATGTAGCCACACACCACCATGGTCAGGTAGAGAAATAGTATCCCTATTTCACTGATGCTCTCTTCCTTTACGTTCCTATGACTATCCCACTTGGTATCCATGTCTAACATAAGTGGAAATGTTGCCTGAGGTAGGATGGGCAGCATCTTTCTCCCCAATCCTTGCCCATGGAGGTCAGTTCCTAGCCAACGCTGGTAGGGTTTTTGCTGCAGGGGGAAGCACTGTGTGAACAGTGCTGCTGCTAAAGTCATCTTTGGGAGTGGGACAAGGCTCCTTGTTAGACCCAGTAAGTGCCCGTCTTTGTATCTGAGGGATTGGTTTTAGCTGAATTTGTGAGTTGCTGAATATGTCTATTTTTAATACCTTTTGGGAGTTGGAGAATCAGTGCGGGACAGAGCTCAGCTCCCCCCCTCCAGCTGTTCTGATGCCCCTCATTCCTGACCCACAGCCCCTTGCTGTCCCAGCCCTGGGCTCCCCCACTCCCCAGCTCTGCCAGTGCCCCTCAGTCCTGTCCTTGCAATCCCCAGACAAAGGGATTCTAGTTAGAGCCTTAGGTTTCCCTATCATGTTTCGTGCCGATGTCTGGTGGAAGGGACCAAGAACTTGGCAGGGTTTTTGTGATGGAAGGAAGTGCTGTGTGAATTCTGATTCGGGGAGCTTCAAGCTCCACTTTGGCTCTGGCACTAAGCTGTCTGTCGTACCAAGTAAGTTTTCTTCTTTCATAGGTAATTTCTTTGCTTTAAAATACATTTTGGTCATTGAAGATCAGTCCTGCTTCCAAGGTCAGATATCTATGCATCTATCCATCCCTCTATTTATCCATTCATTCTTCACTCCAAAAAAAAAAAAAAGAGAGAGAGAAGAAACAATATAGAGAAAGAAATACAAAAAGAATGAAAGATTCCCTGAAAGGATAGATAGATTCCAAGGCCAGATCACTGTGATCATTTGGTTTCACCTCCTGCATAACACAGGCCATTGGACCCCCCCAAAATAATTCCTAGAGCGGATCTTTTAGAAGAGCATTCAAAAATCTCTGCTCTAGGAATTATTTTGGGGGAGTTTTCTGTCCTGAGTTATACAACAGGTCAGAAAAAATGACCACAGTGGTTTCTTTCTGGCCTTGGAATCTATCTCGATTTCCATTCTTCCCTTCAGAGAATCTTTTCCCCCTCTTTCCATTCTGTCTTTCTATATTTCTTTCTCTAGATTCTGGTTTCTTCTTTCCCTGTATGTCTCTCTGTCCTTCCCTCGAGAAAAATCTCTTTCCTTCTTCTTTATACTATGCCTGTGATTGTACTATCTGACAGCCCAACTCTATACATCTTTTGAGTGTTTATACTTTTACGATTTAGGTGAATATTTATTGATGTTGTAAGAAAAATAGGAACAGAATGGGTCAGAACAAAAATCCCCTTGGCCAAGGTTTCGGTCTCCACCCATTACCAAATGCTACAGAGAAAGGCAGAGGAAACCTCATGGTGGATAATTATGGAACTACCTAGCCAAGAATAGATCACAGAATCCATTTGTAAGTGTCCACAATTCAGGAAGCGCCGCAGAGCTTTTAGTAAAGGTGGCAAACACTGTGGGATTATGGGACCAATAAAGTAATCTTTGGGGCTGGGACCAAGGTCGTTGTTAAACCAAGTAAGTTTTTTTCTTCTTTGGGCATAGTGGAGGCAGGGGAAGGAAAGACGGTTAGTTTGGCAAAATATATCTAAAGGGCAGAGAGTTGAGCTTTTCTCACACTGAGGAGTTATTTGCAGGAATAGTCATTGGTCACCAGGATGAGTGAGGAATTCACAGGCTAGCACTCATATTTTGTGTGTGTCTGGTGCCAGTTCCTAGGCTGAACTTGTCTAACTTTAACTTTCAGCCATTGGATCTTGTTATACCTTTTTCTGCTGGGCAGCTTCATTCCAGCAGACAAATTTGTAACAGGTTGCAGTGGCTGGATGCTGATGTTAGAAAAAATTGGAAGGGGAAATAAGACACAGCTCTTCAACAGTGAAGGTGATTCATTACAGGAGCAGATTCCCAATGGTTGTAATGGTTTCTCCACTGCTTGGAGTCTTTAAATCATGAACGGATGTCTTTAAAAAGAGATATACACATAGTCAACCAGAAGTTATGGAATCATTGGGTGAAAGTCTTTGGCCTGTGTTATGCAGGACATCAGACTACATGACCATGAAGGTCCTTTCTATCCTTGAAATCAATGGATGTGATTTTCAAATCCTCCTAATGGCCAAATCCCTCAGGTAGCTTTGAAAATCTCATCCTTTGAATCTATGAAAGTTTTTGATTCAATGTCTTTTTTTCTTTGAGACATAAGAGCAAGGTATTATGCAAGGAATTAACTTCCACTTTAATACAAAACTATAAACCTACAGAAAGGAAAGACTGGGAAATGAGTTATTAGCTCAGAGATTATGGTGATGCGGACAATATGAGAACCTGGGTTATGGAGGAGCCATTATCATCTCAAGAATCAAAGATGCAGTTATGTTTCTGTTTAAAGCCTGATTTTGCAAATGTTGGGGAAAAAATGGGCCTGAAAGCTCATCAGTTGTGTTAAGATCTGGGGAGGCATTTGTGGAAGCAATATTAAATCATTTTAATAAAGGGATCCTGAGACAGGACACCCTAAAAGTGAATTGTTTTCAAAGCTGCAAAAATTCCTACCTTTTTTTTTTTGCACACCTCTAGGGAAAAATAAGGTGAAGGAATCACATGAAACTTATATCACTTGATCAAGGGCTTAAATTCTCAGAGTATTTCGCAGAGCTCCTCATCTCCCCCCATGCTATGAAAACTCAAGGCGGGGGTTGAAAATATTTACCGGCGCTCCGCTTTGGAAGCTCTGGCTGAATTTAAGCCCTGACTTGATTCCTTTCGATGAGATCTAGTGCACAGTATTGAAAAGAATTGTAATAAATGAAACAGGAGAGAGGGCATCATGGACAGAAGAAGTGATCATGGTGAGAGGTTTTCGTAAACGCCCTAAGCATTGTGTGAATACTGGGTCAAACGTTGGTAAACTGATCTTCGGAGAGGGCACCAAAGTCTTCATCCAGCCAAGTAGGTGGCTTGTCCCCATTTGGAGTCCAGCCCTCAGGCATTAAATAGAATTCCATTTAAAGTTATGATCCCCAAGTTAGCTCTCCAGTGGGTGTAAATTGTCCATAGCTCTATTAAAGCCAATGGGACCAGATTCCACTGGTGTAAATCAGGAGACTTCCATTGAAGTGAACAGAGCTATGAAAATTTCACCAGCTGAAAATCAAACCCTACAGTTTATGTAAAGGGCCATGATACGGTGATAACCAAGGCTATAAATACTACTTTGGATCAGGCACTAGATTGACTGTATTGCCAAGTAAGCATATTTACTACTACTACTAACGTAATGGTGAGTTAGATATATGTATGAGGTGGGATTTTCTGAAGCTGCTTATGGTATTCCAGTGTCTAACTCTCATTTTATCAAGAATTGCAAACCTAAGAGCCTTTGGGGTCTTTGCTTTGAAACGCTCAGCTTTCATGTATTATTAATCCTCTGGAACTCATTGCCACAAGATATCACTGACTACTAGGACATTGCAAAACAACCCAAAACAATAGTTATTCACCCATTGCCCCATTGAAGTATGGTGCCTAACCCCCCTTGGGCCCCTTTGAAAATCCCATCCTAAAAAAAAAGCGTTATCACCTGAAAAAAGTTGTGTGGAACAAGGGAATACATACAAGAGAAATGGGATGAAATAAACAAGAGAAAAGCAGATCTATTTCAATGAGAACTGGGTGCCTAGGCACTTTTGAAAATCCCATTAAGGTCACAGAAGAAATCTGTAATAAAGCAGGGAACCAAAGCCAGGTCTCTCAAATATCAGATCAGTACATTAATCATTGGACCAGTGTTCCTCTTTCTTGGGCATCCAATCCATCAGGAGAAGAGTAAGGACTGGGAGAGAGGGGTTTTTGAAAAGAGGATGAGTATTGTGTGGATGGAACTTCTGGCTGGGGGAAGCTAAGCTTTGGAAGAGGAACAATGTTGTCTGTAATGCCAAGTACGTAACAGTAATTTAATTCAGAGATGACCAAGAAATGATTAATGATCTGGAGTAACCTGAGCTCAGTGTAGAGATAGTATTTTCACAGGAAATGATTTAAAATGTTATTCACCCCCTAAATTACTCTCCCCCTGATACAAAAACAAACTCCCATAAAACCAAAATCCATTAGTCAAAAATCATTTTCAGCTTTCAGTAAAATTGTACAGCTTTTGAAAACCAAAAATTGAAGTTTTGCTGAAAACAAAACTTTTTTTAACCAAAAAAATCTGTTTTTCTTTGTCAGACAAGTGGAAATTTTCACCCAAAATGAAAATTTTCAGTAAAAAAAATATTAATTAAGCGATTTGTCATCAAAAGAAAGAATGAGATGATGAAACAAAATTGACCAGCTCTACCCAAAAGGAAGGGAACGATCTATATAGAAATGTTTGGCATCTGTAGACCACTGGGATTTCCCAGGAGACTAAGGAGTTAAGATACACAGCTATCTTTGAATTTCACTGGGACTTAGGTTCCACTGAAAAACCCAGCCTCAGTCGATGGAAATCCCATCTCTTGCCTCATGAGATGAGCACTGAGGGAACTGGAGAAGTCTGACAAACAAAGAGCAGTAGCTACTATTATTGTTAAGCTGCATAACATTGTGTAATAACAACGCAAGACCACTCCAGTTTGGGCTGGGGACAAAGTTGTCCGTTCAACCAAGTATGTGACTATTCCTCTGTATCTGTCATTCCCTCTCATATTCCCTCTCTCTTTCTCATGGTTTTATCCTGCTGCCCATCATTCTGGTGTCTGAGTAACTTCTACATAGGAATTGCAAAGTCCATAGGGGATTTCATATAGATACGTTAGCAGATTCTTCGTTGAAAAGCAAGTGCATTGAGGCGGTTACCTGATTTGAAATAATGTTTTCAGAAAGCATGCGTTTCCAGTGATTATTGACCAAGTTAATTGGTTTCTGTATGCAGAAGTCACATATTCATAGATTCCAAAGCCAGAAGGGACCATTGTGATCATCCACTCTGACTTACTGGATAAGACGGGCCATAGAAGTTCCCCAGAATAATTCCTAGACCAGATATTTTAGAAAAACATCCAATCTTGATTTTAAAATTGTCAGTGATGGAGAATCCACCACGACCCTTGGTAAACTGAGACTAATTAGCCATTAGAACACTGTTAAAAATTGATGCCTTATTTCTCATCTGGGAAATACGTACGATAAAATATGTTTCAATGATAATTGTCTAGGTATATAAGATAGGAAACAGTTTTCCCATTCCACTAATATTTTCAAGGGTTTAATTATTTTCTTCATTTCAAATCAGGACAAAAAGTCAAAATCTCAAAAATATTCACAAACCAAAAAACTGATTGTTTTCCTGGTTCAGATCACTAAGAAATGTTGTTTTAGTACTTTTGAAACAGTTTGTTTCAATTTTGACCTCCCTACCCTATTTTTGTTTTTAAATATCTTTTTTTTTTTTTTTTTTTTGAAGTCTGGAGCTCAAATTTCAAAATGACTCATTTTGAACTGGAAAACTAGAATATTTCATTTTGAAAATGTCAAAACACAACATTTAGACAATTTCATAACATTTTCCTCAACATTTTTTTCCAGTCAGGAAATTCATCAAAACCAATCCAGTTTCATGAACAATTCTGGTTTCAACAAATTGGCATTTTTTGACACAACCATTTAGTTGAAAAATTCATGACCAGAACTGTTAAGGACATAGGATTTACTGGGTTAGATCTATGGTCCACATAGCACAATCTCCTATTTTTAATAGCGGTGAGAATCAGAGGAACATAAGACATAGGACTGGAAGGGACCTTCTAAGTTATCAAGTCCAGATATTTAAGAGGAAGGTGCAAGAATCCTGAAGAGAACAAATAGGGTAGAATCAAAAGTAGGGACACCCAAATGGCATCTTGTGCCTTTGAGAATCTCTCCCATGTTAATGAATGATATCAGGAGAATAATGGCAAAAGAGTTCTTGTGAAGGGGATGAGTATTGATGGTTCCGGTTGGAGAAAGACTACATTTGGATGTGGAACTACCGTTACCGTAACTCCAAGTAGGTAGCTCTCTCTTTCAATCCAGAAATGATCAAGAAGTGATTGAAGAGATATAATAATTAGAACCCAGTTCCAAGGAAAATCTCTCTGTAGAAGTGTTGGCACCTCTATGCAGCTGGGCTTCTACAAGTCATCTAAGGGAGCTAGAGCCCCAGATCTCATTAAATTTCAATGGGAAATCCCTGGAAAGCCCAGCCTGAATTAATGGAGCTTCCACTTCTTAGCGTGGGGAATGAGCACTGAGGGGGGGCGGGGGGATCAGAGGTCTGTATGACAAGCAAGTAGCAGCAGCTGCTATTATTGTTAGGCTTCGTAGCACTGGGTGAATAATGATGCAAGAAAACTCCTGTTTGGGGTGGGGACCAAGTTATCAGTTCAACCAAGTATGTAACTATTTTTCCCAGTCTGTCTGTCCATCCATCTATCCCTGTTTCACAAAGTTTCTTGAAAATAGTGGGCCTAAATCCGGAGTAAAATCATTAACGATAGAGTTTGAACTGGAGGAAGATCTGTGGGTCTAGTAGGTTTTTGATGAAGCTCAGAGCACTGTGTATATAGCGGGACAGCTGGAAAGCTAATCTTTGGGAAAGGAACCAGGTTAACTGTGAAACCTAGTGAGTATTGGTGTTAAAATCAGCCAGTCTATTTTTAGAACACAATAAGGTGCTGAATGGTTCTTTGGGGAATTTTTTTTTTTTTAAACTTGGTTGGCTTTGATTCCATCTGAAATATATTTTCATTGCAACGGTTGCTAACCTTAATTGACTTACTTATGTATGTTGAAATAAGGACAGAGAATTTCAAAGCTGCATCAGAGAGCCATGTGCCCAAATCCCTTTCAATTCCCATGAAGCTGGGCACAATTCCACCTGAAACATTCAACTAGTAAAATAACTTTCTATTCATTCCCTAGAGTGCATACGGTGACCAAAGCTAACGAGGTGAGTGTGTATTGGGATGGATAGACGGACGGATAGATGTTGTGCAAATTAGAATAGGCAGTTGGCATTTCATTGCAGGTAGCTGGGATGCAAGAGATGTATTTGTACTGGGTTGTCTCACAGTGTGTATGATGCAAACAGGTTCATCTTTGGAAAGGGGACGGTGTTCTCAGTCACTCCCAGTGAGTATAACATTTGTTTGGGGAGGTAAACAAAAATACTTGGTTTTTCCCTCTCATTATTGTAGTGGTGGTGAAGAAAAGAAAGTAAATTAAGGGTAAAACATTTCAAAGGCATTGAAGACATTAAGGGCCAGATTTTTTCAAAGGTGGTTAGGCGGATCGGAAACTAGTTGAATTTCCAAAAGCACCTAACTCCCACTGGAATCAATGAGTTTTATGAACCGAGATGCTTTTGAAAATCCCACCAGGAGCCTAAATCAGCTTTAAAAATCTGGCCTTCGGTGGCTTTCAGCATCTCTAGGTGCCTAATGTCTTTAAAAATCTGGCTTGAAGTCTTGTTTGAAAATGGAATATGGGTTCCTAAGGGCAGGTCTACAATCCACAGCAGCGAGACGCAAAGCCTGGGTCAACTTGCGCTACAGGGCTAAAAATAGCAGCGTAGCAGTGTTTGGGCTAGGTCTCTGAAACCAAGGGAGCAGGGTGCGTCTCAGAGCCTGGCCACCAGCCTGAGCCCGAATGTCTACATTGCTATTTTTAGTCCTGTGGTGCAAGCCTAGGTCAGTTGACCCGGGCTCTGAGACTCACTGCTGTGAGGTTGACCCTATGGCCCTTTAAAATGTTGCCCTCAGTCGACATTATTCAGACACCAGAGCCATTAAAAATTCTCCCTGAACGACAAGAGAGCTATAGACAGCTCAGTCTAACCCCGTCAAATGCAATGTAGAACGTTTACTTCTAAACTCTTTGCTCTATGTCCCAGGAGTGTCCGACAAATAATACCTGTGCAAAAGCAAAATCTCTCTCCCAGGAAGGACAAAGCATGGTTGGTTTTTGCTAGACCATAGATCACTGTGTGAATACGAACAGAGACAAGCTGATATTTGGCAGTGGGACCATTTTAACCGTGAGACCCAGTGAGTAGCACGACTGAATTAAGGATTTCCTTTACTAATAATGATCAATGACAAACTTTATTGACACGAGTGAATGGTGTTTAGCAAAAGCGATTTCCAAGATCAAATTTCCAACAGGAGTGCATCCATTTTTGGAGACATTTTATACCCGTCATTGGCCATTTAGGGACATAAACTGACTTAATTCAGTACTGCCCATTTTGGTCCATGAAACTAACTGAGCTGAGGATCTGCCTCACACATGGTTGGGTGGATATTCAGACTCAGATTTTCAGACCAGAAGGGATCAGTACAATTATCTAGTCTGACCTCCTGCACGTTGCCGGCCACAGAATCGTGGCCACACACTCCTCTCGTAGACCCATAACCTCTGGCTGAGTCAGTGAAGTCCTCAAATCATGATTCAAAGACAGATTTGTGTGTGAAATTACCCCTTCCCCTCTTAGGCCTCGATAGTGCAAATGTAAAATTGATCAAAAAATACTCCCTCCTCCCCTTAAAATGTACATTTAACCTGTGTAACTTATTGCCACACTTCTCACTGAGCTGGCCAGTTATATGGATAACGATGGTAACACACAGAATTACATTAGCAAGGAATCAACCTCATCAAGTTGGAAAGGATATAAAGCAGGGTAATAAGCCAAACTCTGGGTCACTTTTTAAGAGCTAGTTCTTGCCCTGATAAACATACAATACAAATTACATTTAATATAATGTACAATCTATTTCATTTCCTAAACTTGCTAACAAAAAAGGAATGAAGCAGAAAGCAAATTACATCAAATTCCATCAGGTTAATTTTTTAGATTCTTTAAACCGTCAGTAAAAAGCTCAGACTGGAGAAGGAAGACGCTAGCTTTTGTTGGCACTCAGATCACTGTGGGTTTGGTGCGAACAAACTGATATTTGGAACAGGAACCGTTTTAAATGTGGAACCTAGTAAGTAACTATGTCAGTCTACCTACCTTCCCCTGGGTCATCTCTTTACCATAGCCGGTTGAGAATTTTTTGAGAAAACATTTGGTTTTTTTGGGATGGAAAATGCCTCTTCATTGAGAAGGTTCAGGATGGAATTTCTGGTCAAAACATCACAGAGACCCAACCCATAATAGCCAAGCAGTTACAACACTCATCTGGCATGTGGAAAACCCAGGTTCTAGATCCTCTTACTGAAGAATAGGAGGGATATGAATCTGGGTTTTACACATTGTAGGATGTGCCCTAACCATCGGGTCACTGGCTATTCTGGAACCTCTCTCTCTTAGTTTTGTTCCAATGCAGAATGGGAAAGCTTTGTGAAATCTTTCTCCACACCTTTAGAATGGAGGCTAGAGGTGAAGAGCAGAATCTGTACTGGTGTATTTCACTGTGTCTATGATACAGGATATAAGACCCTGTTTGGAAGAGGAACACACCTCTCAGTAATCCCCAGTAAGTATGAAATTTGGTTAGGAAAGGGAAAACCTTCCTCACATCAGCTGAGGATTTCTGTATTTTTAACTGTCCTGAGAGAGAGAAAAAACTTTATACCTCTTCCCCATTGAATCACACTTCTTTCCTTCATATGATATCTTCATGGTGTAGATTATGTCCAATGCCCGAGGGTCACGTTTACAAAGGTATCCAAGCACCCAAAGATGCCGATAAGTGCTTAGAGGGAATTTCAAAAATGCCTAAGTATTAAAGTCCATGGGAGTCAGGCGCCTAACCTACTACGGCACTTTTGAAACACTCCAATTTGCATCTTTAGGCACCTGCATAACACTGAAAATCCAGCCCTAAATCCTGAGAAGGAACTCAAGGAAAATACTTAAAACCCAGGTTCATCATGGCGTGGGGAGAAATACCAAGAAGAGAGCTTGTAGGGTGATCAGAGTTTGTGTTTGTTTAGCTAGAAGGGATTTTGACGGGGCATGTAGCACTGTGTGAATACTGGAGGAGATAAGCTCATCTTTGGGAGTGGAACAAAAGTATCCGTGGAGCCCAGTAAGTACAGAGCCTCTCAAGGGAAAAGAATCTTGAGTTAGAGGAATAGACTGACCATAACATACATAGAGAGACAAAGTGGGTGTGGTAATATCTTTTCTTGGACCAGCTTCTTCAGGTCTGGGGAACTAACTCCAACCGAGAGGTGAAGGAGAGCTCTGTGAAAGTTTGTCTCTCTCACCAACAGAAATTGGTCCAATAAAAGATATTACCTCGTCCACCTTGTCTCTCTAATATCCTGGGATTGACAGGGCTACATACAACACTGCAGCTAACATACACTGGGAGGGAAGCTGGGCTGAAATGGAGGAAATTGGGGTTCAAGTCTTTGCTTTGTAACAAACTTCTTGGGCAAGTCAGTTATGGGTTTTTCAATAGTGCCCAACTCCCATTGACGTTAAGTTAGATTTGGGTACTTAAGTCAATTCAAAGTCCCAGCCTTTCTTGTTAAGTCGTGTGTTCCAGAAGGGCTTAATGGACTCACAGTATCATATTGTGCCTATACAACACAATGGCCTTGTCCTTAAATTCTGGATGTAGCCCAAAGAATGTTGGCTAACGTAGTAAAGAGATGATGGGAAGTGTGGGGCTGGGGTTTCTGTCATATGGCCGATTACTGTATGAATTATGAAGGAACTGGTGGCAAACTCTTATTTGGGGATGGAACCAGACTGAGTGTGAAACCAAGTAAGATGCTCAAATTCCAGGAGCCGATGAATGTGAACATGGAGTAATACAAGGCACTGCTTTTGTGTAGGGTTGTTAAAGTAGCCCGAGTGAGTTTGGGTTTGTCTACATCATGGGGACACTCAGGAAAGTCGATCCAAATTCACTTTCAAAGCGGATAAATTAAACCTCTGTGTAGACACGCTTATTCAGAATTAAAGTGTCCTTACTTCGATTTAGTTTAATTCACACCATTAGTTAATTTGGATTGATTTTGTACTAATCCTATTGAATTTCAATGGCAGGTAAGGAGGAATGTTCAAAACACAAGAAAAGAGCTAGAAAATGTATTTGAGTGCAGAAGAAAATGCCTTATATTGTAAGATTTAAGGAGCTCAACGTGTTTAGCTTGTCAAAAAGAAGATCAAGTGGTGACTTGATCATGGTGTAGAAATATCTTCAAAAGGAGAAGATACTAAGTGGAGAATCTAGTTGAGAAAGTCATAACAAGAACCAACGGCTGGAAGTTAAATCCCTATAAATTCAAAATAGAAATGGAGCACAGCATTTTAACAGTGAGGGTGATTAGCCATTGGAACAAAATACTATGGGAAATAGAGAATCCACTCTCTCTTGAAGTCTTCAAGTGGAGACTGGGGGTCTTTATGGAAGATATGCTTTAATCAAAAACTGGGTCACTTTGGCCAGTGATAGAAGGTCAACGATAGACAATCTATCTAATGATCCCTTCTGGTTTTAAAATCTATTGAAAAGTCCCATTTAAAACCTATAGGATTGTGCTCCTTAATAGCTTAGGTGCCTTCGAAACTCTGCCTCATTGCATCTAATTCCCTTAGCCTCCTTTAAAGTTTTCATCCAAGATGGGTAATACTGGGACTAATGGAGAGATGTGAGTAGTATATACATACAGTAGAATAAATAAATGCTGTGTGTTGTAGTTAAATCGTCCCGGCATCAGAATGAGCAAGGACAGACGTTGTATGTGTCTGTATATGTGGTGGTTCTAGAGGTGTTTTTGTTGTGCTCCTAAGCACTGTGTGAACACTGGTGGCAACAAAGTCGTCTTCGGGAGGGGGACCAGGCTTCTTGTTAAACCAAGTAAGATGCATGCATTGTCTTCCTTTGAATTATTCATGACCATTTTGAATTTGAAGAGACCGATCAGTTAGAATAGCAGTGTGCTAATAAATGAACCTGATATTGCTGTAGTGAAGACGTCCATGTTATTATCTTATTGAGATATGAGTACCCCTTCCCCTTTTTTAGTTCTTGAATTGCTATCCATCACTCTCATATCTGATGGGAACTAATATAAGACGATAGATGGATAGACTTCATTAAAGTTACTCCTGAATTACACTGTGGTGTGTGTGGAGCGAATCACCCCATCCATCCAAGATAATGTAAAACATGGAGATAAAGAATAAACATTAGTTTGGTTCTTAGCATGTTCCAGGACTGCTTTCTGTATCCAGAGAGGTCCGTTGCGCCTTCACTTAGTTAAGTCCTGACCTCAGCCAGAAGGAAGGTGCATACGGTGGTAAATAGATCAGAGAAAGCTGAGGGATGATGTTTCTGTCACAGCATCAACCACTGTGTGAATTATGGAGGGGCTGGAACCAAACTCACTTTTGGGGATGGAACCAGATTAAGAGTGAATCCAAGTAAGTGTGACATTAAATGTGGTAGTGCGTTCTAGCAGATAGGAGAGCAGTGTTAGATTCTAGGCAGTCAGGGTCCGTTCCTTTCGCTGCTCTGTGACCTTGGACATACAATTTTGCCTCTGTTTCCGGTAGCATCCTTCCTATCTTAGATTGCAAGCTGTTTGGGGCAAGGGGTGATCCATGGCTGGTGTGCTGAGGTCCTACAGCAATAGTTATGCAAGTAATAACAAGGCAGTCCTGGATGGAGATTCTAGGTGCTACTCAAGGGCTAATAGTAAAAGGGAAAATTGTGCTAAAATCAGATGGGTAGGAAGAATAATTGCTTAACTTGGTCCAAAAGGGGGTTAAATATAACGAGGACTAATGGGGGCATAGGAAAACGGGAACATACACATTTGATGAGGCAGAATAAATCTGCATTTTAACCAAGAAGTCAAAGGAGGGGCTTGAGCAGGGTGGAATTGGCATAGCTGAGATGGTTCCGGGGAAGTTTTGGGGGTGGTGATAAACACAATGTGAACAGTGATAGCTTCAAAAAGTCACCTTCGGGAGTGGGACAAGGCTTCTTATTAAACCAAGGCAGACACCTGCCATCGAATTCTCTTTATTCCTGGAGTGACTGGTTTTACATTGGAAGAGAGGGACAATTTGTAATAGTAATGCAATAACAAACAAGTTAAGCATTGCAATAGTGAATGTGTCAGTGAAGTGAGCTGGAAGTACATCTGTCTATCACACTAGTTTGTGATGGGACCTAAATGCAAGAATCTAGATATCCCCAGAGCGATCAATCAATCTAGCTACCCCTGCTTTGGTGTTAAACATCATCCAATTAGATTATGGCCAACAGCCATTCACAGATGGGATGAGGTTCCTTAAACAAACTTACCCACAATGTTCTCATAATGCTCATGTTGTCTAGTACCCTGGAGGTCCAGCCACCCCCCTTAGAATAGCGTTTCAGAGCCCAGTACTCGCTTTAGATTCTTAACCCTTGAACACCCATGTGACAGCACAGATACACCATTTTGTAGGGGTGTGTACCACAGTGTAAATACTGGAACACTGGGGAAACTGATATTTGGAAGTGGGACCAAACTTCTAGTTACCCCAGGTGAGCTGACTTTCTATTCTCTGGGGGCCTTATTCTAATCCCCACTGACCACACTACATGCTCAGGTACCATGGTGACGGGCATGACATAAGAACGGAAAGAGAAAAGGATAAAGGAGGAGGAAAGCATTGAATTCAGGGAGCTGGATTGTGGTTCAGATGATCTGGCTTCAATTCCTGGATCTATTACTGACTCCATGTGAGACCTAGCCATAAATCCCTTGGGCAAGGAGTTTTTGAATGAGCCTAGGGGAATTAGAGATCTGTCTCCCATTGGGCAAGCAAACCCCTTGAAACTCAGCTCCCTTAAATTCTTTTGAATAGCCTAGCCATAATCTCGCTGTGCTTTAATTCCTCATCAGTAAAATGGAGATAATAATCCCTCTTCTGTGTGTCTTATATACTTAGACTGTTAAAATCTTCAGGGTAGGGACTCTTTCTCACCTCAGTGTCTGGACAATGAAGCCTTGATCTCAGTTGATGCCTTTATGTGTCACTGTCATAAATAATACCACCATGGATTGGCACCAACTAAGGTCAGACCACTGCCCAAGGCATGTCTACAGGCAAGTTAGTGTGCAGCAAGCTGGGGTGTCAATCTACTGTGCTCCAGGATGCCATGCATTAACTGTTCAATGCATCTCCACCTGCGCCATCGGAATAGTAATGCTTTCCAGCACGACTGGCAGGGTGTTGAGGATTCATAAATTAATGGTTGTATACTGCCTTGAAAATTTCAAAGGAGTCTAAGGGAGTCAGGCATGCAGCTCCTGCTGAATTTCAAAAGGGATTTTGGCACCTAATCTGATAAATACTATGGCCAATATTCCAATGGTCATCTCAGAGGCTTCTTTGAAAATCTCCCCCTGAATCACTAGAGAATTATTTAATCATTATTGGGTGAGATCTACCCCCGCCACACACACACTGATTTTCAATGGGAGTTCATTGCCTAGTTTTTCCTCTGTGCTTTTGAAATTCTTCCCCATCGTTGGGTTTAGTTTTATTATTGCTACTATGTTACATGAACAGGATGAGAGAATGATCAATAGGCTTGTGATTTTATCTTTGGTTCTGTAACTAAAGGTGCAATTGCAGAAACACCTAATCCATTTTTTAAGTCAATGCTCATGAATGGAAATGGAGGAAGAGGTTCTATGAGCTTAGGACTGTTTTTGGTAGGATGCATAGCACAGTGTGAACTATGGGGCAGGAGAGAAGGTCATCTTCGGGCAAGGAACAAAATTATCAGTTCAACCCAGTGAGTATGTTACCCTTTGCAAGGTAAAACAACATCAAGGGTTTTAAAGAATAGAAAGAATTACAGTTAAAAGACAATGACTCACTAATTAATGCGAGATTATTGCAAAAATGTATCTGAATATTATTCAGCCATCTCTAGAGATGGTAGAAACATTTCTTTGTAAAGATCTTAATTGAAATTTTATGGGAAAATCAGGTAATTTATCCACACATTATTTAACAAGTATTAGGATGGTATTTTCAGTGATGTCTAAGAAAGTTATATGTGCCAATGGGAGTTGGGTAAACAACTGCCTTGGTCTCTTTACCTCAGTCCTAGCTGATATACACATAAATAACTATGTGGTGACTACGAAAATATGATGTTTTGTGGTTTTTGAGTGGTGCTCAAATGTGATGATGAGCACTGAGAAAGATAAACTTTATAAGCACATTACTGATATGTATTCAAGGCGCATTTAATGTCTATGCATCTTACAACATTCAGAGACCGAAGGGACTTTAACTTCTGACGACAGATAGAGAGATAGATACTCTGAATGGAAGGATGGATAGAGGTAGTCCAGTGGACAAAAAGAAAGAAAGAAAACGAGTAGATATTACTGCAGCAAAAACATGCCCAGATAATTGCTTTTTGCGTGCCCATAGCTTCAAAGTCATGGTTAGGACAAGGGCTTTTGTTAAACCAAGAAAGTTGCATGCAATTTTCTGTTTAACTTTAACGGAAGTGGGGTTTATATAGTTTACGTTGGAGTGATCGTATAACACATGCTAAATGCTGATCTAAACAGGAATAAGCAGATCTCTCGAGTTGCCATCACTCTAGGTAGCCAGAAATGGGACCCTACAGAGAGCCACCAGAGATTCTATAAGTCTTCTCTATTCTCTTCAGTGATGACCGATTAGTACGACTTATGACTCCAATATTTATAAGTCTATGAACAGCATCTCTTCACTCACTATCAGTCTGAGATGGGAGAGTTCTACTCCCAGCAATAGATTACCCAGGGTTAGAATTTCGGCTCCTTTAAAGTCAATGGCAAAACTCGCATTGACTTCAAAGGGCCAGGATTTCACCCAGGTTTAACAATCCAATCCCCTGGCCTATGACACAACCATTAGGTCTCTCTCTCCAGTCTATGTCCTAGGTGTTGGGGCTCCCACAACTCTCTCACTGTCCTATATTGCTGTCCCTTGAAAACTCAGGGGTCTGGACATCGACACGCTATTTTGTAGAGGTCTGTGTCACAGTGTTGATTCTGGGGCATGGGGGAAAGACACATTTGGAAGTGGGACTAAACTTCTAGTTACCCCAGGTGAGTTGAATTTCTATTCTCTGAGAGTAGCTGGACCTGATGTTGGTCTACGTTACATCAGATTATGCAAAATGGGAGTGACATTGATTCCAATGGATTTACTCCTGATTTGAACTAGGGTGTGTGGAAAGAAAACCAGTCCCATT
The DNA here is from genome assembly GCF_026122565.2 of Emydura macquarii macquarii. Lineage (NCBI taxonomy): Eukaryota > Metazoa > Chordata > Testudines > Chelidae > Emydura > Emydura macquarii. The sequence goes on along the minus strand of NW_027132643.1, from coordinate 281,554 downwards.
GACTGCACTGAAATTACTCCTGATTTGTGTGTCGGCGAGCGAGGGGAGAATTATTCTGATCTATCGGAGATAGCAGAAAATATATGGGCTGAGAACAAGCATGTTCCTATTTATTAGTAGGTCCTAGGAAAGCTTTTGGATCCAAGAGGTCATAAATGTTCTGCCTTGTATCATGGACTTAGCACAAAGACCACCGGGTGAGCAGACGGTGGTGGATGCAGCATTAGGGTTTCTGTCACACAGTCAACCACTGTGTGAACTATGGAGGAACAGGGAATAGACTCATCTTTGGCGGTGGAACCCAATTAAGAGTGAAACCAAGTAAGTGAGACGTGAGATGAGAATGTGAAAGTGTCCGATGAGCATTAAGCAGAGCAGAGGGGGGAAATCGCTGCTTGTTGTCCAAGTTGGACATAAAATAGGGTTACAGAGAACCAAAGAATCTTAATCTTCCAGTTACAGCCCAGGATTAGGACTAAGCAGACGAAAGTTCAGTTCCCCTATTTACCCTTCTTGTGCCAGTCACTGAAACTGGAAATTTCTGAAGAGCCTAAGAGAATTGGGTGCTCAAATCTTATTAAACTCAGTAGGAGTTAGATGTCAAAATCCCAGCTACAATCTGTTTCAGGTCCACAGCTGTAAAATGGGGATAATAATCCTTTTCCCCCACCCCCTTATCTATAGGCTGAGATTTTCCAAGCCACCTAGGGGATTTGGACACCCACTTCCTATTAATTTGTAATGGGAACCTGACATCTGACTCCTTCAGGCAGCTTGGAAAACCCCAGTAAACTCTCTTAGGCAGACATGGTCTCTGGCTCTGCATACGAGCAGCACCCAGTTCAATGGGAAAAATGTATTTCCTTTTATCAGGGTTACATTTGCTGTCTATCCATGTGTCCTTGTTCTGATACTATAGACTTTCATAGCAGAAGGGATCATTAGATCATCTAGTCTGACCTCCTGGATGACATAGGCCACAGCATTTCATCCATTGACTCCTGCACTGCACCCATTAACTTGTGTTTGAGTAAGGCGTCGCTTCCAGAAAGCCACCCATTCTTGGTCTGAAGCCATCAAGAAATGGAAAGCCTGCCATTTTCCTTGGTAGTGTGTTCCAGTGCTTAGGAGGCTGAGTGAAAAGACATGCCAGACCATCCCCTCCTCATTTTATTTTCCTGTAGTACGTCCTCTATTATTCTCTTGACTGGCTTTTTCAAAGCTGCCCCAGGGAGCTAACGGTTTGCCTCCCACTTATTTAAAAGGAAATTTGATCGTGGGGAGGCGGCTCATGCCTTGGACTAGAACTCCGCAGATGTGGGTTCTAGCCTGAGCTCTTCTAGTAACTTGCTTAGTGCCCTTGAGCAAGTCACTTAACTTTGCCTCAGTTTCCCCATTTGTAAAATGGGGACAAAGACTCTGACTTCCGTTGAAAAGCGCTGTCAGCTCTACTAATGATAAGAAGCAGAGATTGTTATTAATTCTTTCAGCAGCTTTGAAACTCCCAGCTCTCCTCTCTAAAGTATCTTATGAAATCAAGAAGAGATAAGCTAAAGAAAAAGGTCATATCAGAAGTGTAAGAAAGACCGATAAGAATATTGGTTGCAGGATTCAAAATGAGCAATGGGTTCTGAGGAAACCCTCAGACCGGTCGGTTTTTGATAGGATTTATACCACAGTGTGAATTATGCAGGAAACAAGCTGATTTTTGGGACAGGCACAAAGTTATCAGTTGAGCCCAGTAAGTAGAAAACATTTTAGAAGATAAAACAATGCGGAAAATATTATTCATGACAGGAATAAATTATGCACTGATTAATGGGGGGGGAATCTCATCTATTTTAACTGATAATTATTAATGCATCCAAAGAACTGGGAAACCTCTCTTTGCAACCACATGCACTGCTAAGTGATGGAAAAGTAATTAAATACATGATTCCTATCTATTATTCAACTGGCTACAGCTTCTGTAATGTGTATCACTGAATGACCGTAATATGGTTGTAAGCCTAGGTGGTAGCCATGGAGTGGAAATGGCCCTCAGGAGGTGAGAAAGAAAGAAATACATAAAGTTTGCTCGTGGTTTTTACTAAGTAAGTGATAAACTCAGAGAGACTGAAAGTCACAAAAGTCAGGCCAAATGAAAGGAGAATGTGTGATGGATAAATAGAGGCAAAGATAATGATAATAGAAAGATGTGTGGCTAAGGTGGAAGAAAGAAAGAGGGGGAAAATAATAATACTTCATACTTATGATCCTTGCAAGGGTTTTCAAAGCTCACTGCAAAACTAGTCAGTACGGCAATATGTAATGCTGGCCAAATTCGCAGCTGATGTACATCAGTGTAGCTTCACTTCTCCCACCATGTAGTCTCGTCCCTTCTGTGCCTCATTATCCCCGTTTATACAGAAGAGGATAAGGATATGAACCGCCTCTGTAAAGCACTTTGAGATCGCCTGCTAAAAAGTGCTATGAGGGCTAGAGAGACCAGCTGGATGAGGGACTATCTTCTGCTGGTGAGACACACAAGATTACACAGAGCTCTTCTTCAGGTCTTTGAATGCTTGTCTCTGCTACCAGAAGCCGTTGGTCTATTAAAAGATTAGTTCACCCATATCATCTTGCTAATATCCTGGGACCAACAGGGCTAGAACAAAAGGTGAAGTATACATGTATATAAAGGCTAGGTATGAATTATTACTGTTATTATTAGAAGTCACATGAACTACACTCATTTACACCAGGTGAAGATATGGCCCATGTGGAATAAGTGCTGAGACCCTGGCTCTTCTCCCGCTAGGGTTAAACAACTAATAACTCCACCGATTCCAGGAGTTCCTCCTGCTTTACGCTCATGGCAGTGAAAGGGGAATCCGACCTTTTATGTTTTAGGGAGGCACTCAGAGAATTTGCAGGAGGGAGCGTGGAAGGGTGTGTGTGTGTGTGTGAGAACACTTCTGAGCATGTTCTTGTCCTACCAAAAACCACTGTGCGACCATCAACACCTACGAACTCAGCTTTGGGAAAGGAACGAGGCTTCTTGTTCAACCAAGTAAGATGCCAGAGTTTTATTCGGTTGAATTATTGCTATGGGAGGTGGATTGCCAGTGAATTTTAAGAGCAATTTTGGATGGCAATAGAATATAAAATCTCTTTGATAGTGTAATAGGGACGGTGTCAGTGAAATGTAGGGTGTTGTCTAATGGACATTAATATTTTTGTATTTATTTCCATCACCATAGTATCTGATGGGTATCAGGGCAAATGGAGATTAGATAGATGGATAAAGTGGGACAATTACAGGAATTCCATCCACTTCCCAGGAGATACCATCCACAAACCACTACTTTCTGTGCATTCCCCTAACTTGTTTCCCACTACAATTTGCTTCTCCCCCACACACCATTTTGTAGTGACTCGTGTCAGGGTGTGAATACTGGGGGTTACAACAAACTCACATTTGGAGCAGGGACCAAACTTCTGGTATCTCCAGGTATGTTTCATGACCCCCTTTTTAAAAAAAACCCGTTTGTCAGTTTCATTAAGAGTAGAATTTTATATACACGCATGTAGGTCAAGTTCTTCCATTGGTGTAAAGCAGCATCGCTCCATTGACTCTCTTGAATTTGGAGCTATGCTGATTGACCCTAGACACCAAGATATCTTTGTGACATTCATTGGTGGGTGTGAGAAACTCAGTAATTAGAGGTGGTCAGAAAACTAAAGGGTATTTTTCCATGACAAATTTCAACAATTTTTTTGGTTCTCATTGCAATTTGCATCAGAAACTGTCAACGCTCTCATGGAAAAACCTCAACAACGCTAGTTTCCAGCACCTGAAACCCAAAAAATATTCAGCTGAAACTTCTCTGTTTTTAAACCAACAATTTTTGATTTTCAGGTTCTTTGGGTTTTCCAAAGAGGAGTGTAAAAAATTTAAGGAAAGCAGATAGCTTCCCTAAAAACGTTCATTCAATTGAAGACTCAGTTTTCCTTTGAAGAGAAGTTTGGCAGGAACTTTTCAACCAGCTCTAATAATGAAGTTATTTTTGTTCTCTCAGCCCTCAGGACTTTTCCTCCTAGAAAGTGGCAATTGTCTTGTCGTTAAGGGAGTGGCCAGGGACTAAGAATAACTGGGTTTTCTTTCCCATTCTGCTGGTGTCTCCCTGTGTGACCTCAGACAGATCATTCTGGGTGCTTCAGTGTCTCATCTACAAATCCATAATATAATATTTTTATGTCTATTCACATTATCAGCTCTTTGGGGCAGGGGCTGTCTCTTCTATAGTTTGTTCAGCTCCTAACATGGCATGCTCCTGGTCTTGGTTTGGACCTCTAAGTGGGTTACGGTAACATGTGAGAGAGATTACACTTCTAGATAGCTATAAGTGTATATACACCCACGCCTGGCAGAAACTTGGAACTAAGTCACTAAGGGGAACTCAGTTAAGAAAAGCAGGGAAGAGAGTTTAGGTTGCATCAAAAATCAGTGTGTGAATGCTGGAGGTTCAGGAATCAGAGTCACCTTTGGAAGTGGCACCCAACTGCAGGTGAAACCGAGTAAGTGAGAAGTAAGATGAGGAACATGCAGGGTGCAGACATGGGAGGGGGGGTGATTCGTTTGGGAGCAAAAAAAAGAGTCAGAGAAACCTTCTTAAATGACAAAGGATAGAGTAGACGGCCCAGGTGCTCAGCTCTCATGGAGAGGGTCACGTGTGTACTGGGACAGAGATATCGCACATGAAAGGAGGATAGGATGAAATATACCCCCATTGGAAGGACAGACAGATAAACAACAGATAAAACAAAAAGGCATATAGACAGACAAATAGACATTGTGCTTGGAAGGCTAGATATAGAGAACTGCAATAACAGGTAGACAGATACATTCCCCATGACTGGGATGACTCCCATCAAGTTCCCAGGGTGGGATCATTCCACAGTTCAGTACTTTCTGTGCATTGATAGAACTTGACAACCAGCCCAGAGAGGGACCCCCCACACACACACCATTTTGTAGAGGTTCCTATCACAGTGAGGAGTGGGGGATTCGAGAGGCTCATATTTGGAGCTGGGACTAAACTTGTGGTTTCTCCAGGTACGTTAAATGTCCTAAGTGATTTGTTTTGTTTTAAATCTGCCTTGGAGTTTTTGGAAACAAATTCCCCATTTAGCTAGTTGTGTTTCAGTTGTGTTACAAGTGAAGTTGTGGCTGAGGGCCAGCCCCTCGGCCGGCATGAATTGGTTTAGCTCTGGTCCTAGAGTACATGAGCTATTAGTGTGGGCACCAATGGGACGGTAGTAGAAGGAAGTGCTATAAAGCGGAGAAACGAGTATATTGTGGTCTTTCTAGCCCAGTTTCTTTTCTCCGACAGTGGCCATTGTCCTCATGACTAGTCAATCTACTTATGCTAAATCATCTGTTCTATCTGGGATTTAGCTGTTATGCTCCGAGTACCTTTCCCAGACCTGAAGAGCTCAGTAGAGTTTCTTGCTTCTCTCACCAACAGAAGTTCGTCCAATAAAGCTATAACCTCACCCATTTTGTGTAGCTATAGCCCAGGGGGTTAGGGCCTGGATATACGAGACCTACATGCAAGCCCCTGCTCCAATGACTAAATTAGGTCTAGAAAGTGGAACAGCTTCAACAGGAGGGAATGAGGAAGCTTTGTAGCACACTATCCCACAGCCCCGTGAGTAGAGCATTTTCCTGCAATGAGATCATGCCAGGAACAACTCCCTTCCCCAGACCAGGCCAAGGAGGGAATTGAACATGGGTCTCCTGCATCCTAGGAAATTACCCGAAGAACTGGGCTAACGGTTATAAGGGAGGACTGCCCCGCTCTAGTTGAGGTTATGGTGTCTGACGCTGCCCTGCACCAGGTAAAAGGTATGCCTGACTGCCAAATGGTCAAACTCGGTTTTAGTCTGGGCAGGGAGTAGTTAAAATACTGCCATGTGAGACAGGACTCCTGGGTTCCATTCCCCCTCCCCCCCGCCGTGGCTGACTCACTTCATAACTTCGGGCCAGTCATTTAATGGCTGTGACTCAGTTCCTCCGAACAACATTTCTCCCTCATCACAGCGCTGGCGGGAGCGTCACTTTATTAAGGTCTGTAAGGACAGCCAGAAATGTCAGCCAGGGGGTGACATAAATAGATGGAGCTGAGAGAACAGAAAAAACAAGCCATTGGGATCTTCTTTGTTGGGTATCAGAACCTCACCAGCAAGGTCATTTTTATTTTGACCAGCCTTGTGCAATCTACATAAATTTACATCTGAGGAAGTGGGTTACAGCCCACGAAAGCTTATGCCTGCAGAAATTAAATTTGTTAGTCTTTAAAGTGCTACAGGACTCTTATTTTTGTCATAAATTTAGAGTTATCCTTGATTAATTTGTGTTGCTCTAGCCCAGGAAACCTCCCCTCAGAGCAGCTCATTGTGCTAGGTGCTGTACAAACACAGAACAGAAAGACAGTCCCTGCTGTAGTTTACAATCCAAGTATGTTCAAGTACTGTTAGGAATCCATGTTAAACTTGGTATCCTGTGGATTGCTCAATTGAAAAAGAAAGGGAGAAGGGGTTTGTGTTGGTTTGGGATCACACAGTGATGGGCTTGTGTTGTAGTATCCAGCACTGGGTGAGTTTTGAGGCAGCAAGAATTTCACTCACCTTTGGGAGAGGAACGCAGGTGACCGTAAGACCAAGTGAGCCAGCTGTGAAATGAGGAATTGCACAAAATGGGAGGGTGGTTTGTTCTGAGTGACAGAAGCAATGGGATAAAATTGGAGGGGAAAAAATAAATGGAGGATGAATATTTTCATGAGGATGAGAGAAGAAATAGCTTCCCAAAGTGATCCGACACTTAGATCTATCGTCACTATGAAGGGAGTTACTGATTCCCTGGAGAATGCACTACATGACCTATTAAGTCCTTATAGCCCACCTATTTATTGCTAGACTTTTCAAGTCATCACATACGTCTTAGAGAGTTACAGAAGACAGGGATGAAAGAGACTTAGGTCTTTCCCCATCCATGGGCCATTGGTACATTGGTCCCATAATATTCACCAGGGGCCTTTTACAATCCTTCCCATTGCTTCTTTGGGAAATTATTCCACAGTCCTCGGACCTATTTGACATGAGATGGGAATGAGCAGAGCCCATTTTGTAGAGGCACGTGTCACAGTGTGACTAATCAAGCAGGGTGGGCTCTCGTATTTGGAACTGGGACCAAACTTCTTGTTACCCCCGGTGAGTTTGAGCCTCCGATTCTGCTGCCACAAAATCACCCCTCCCTTTTAGACAGACAATCGCGGGGCATTGAAAAATGGTGCTACGAAGTCACAAGCGGCCACTTTCAATTCCAAGGGTACTGTGTGCAGGCGAGGGGGCTCGGAGGGAAGCGTACGATCTGCATCTTCAGCAGTTAGTCTGCAAAGAGCCAGACTACAGCAAGGTGCGGGGGGAGGTGAGTTGTTCCTCTCTGCCGTAGGGAGAAGCCAGATCAGTCTCTTGCTGTTTGTGGTTCTTGGGTGCAAGGGTTGGTGATGCTACGAAATAAAGCAGCGAGACTTTGCAACCTTCCAGAAAGATAAAACCGTAAAATACTCTTAACGTCCCTACATTTCTGCTGTGCACGTAACACCAGTGAGGGTGTGGGCAAGGCTTTCATGGCAATGGGGCACCCAGGTTCCCTATACAGCTTTGATGGCAGCTTTGTCAGCCTAAGCGTCCTCACCAAGGTCTCACAGAGGCTGGGAGGACAAAAAAGCCAGTGTCCAACCCTTCCCTTTATTTCATTAGCCGTAGCAAGTGCAGATGAAGTGGGACCTAGGAACCCCTGGGGATGGTACAAGATGCATCTTTTCCATCTCCATTTCCATGAGATGGCAGCAGCAAAGTGGATGCATAATGGACACATGGGAAATCAGGTAGAAATGGACTTCTAGACTTGGGCTCCAAAGAAGGCAATGTTCTGGAAACCCGAACGGAGGGCAGAATTGTGTCAGCTGTCAGCCCAGTCGAACGTTCTTGGAAAGGCTTCCTGGCTTGTGTGAATTACAGACGTGGGGATATATCAGTTCACGTTTGGAGAGGGGACCAGGCTGGTGGTCAAGACAGGCAAGTCTAAAATAATGATGAAATGATAAGGGCAGAACATAGTGAGTGTGATGACTACAGAAGACAATGATTTATGTTCCATGGAACATAAAGAGATACTGATCGATCCTGCTGATGGAAAGATAGAAAGACAGATCGTTAGGAAGAGGTATGCATGGGGACAGTTCAAGACAACATAATGAAAGAAGGATTAAAAAAAGGAACAATATAGTAATGAGGGACATTACTTAGATGCATCTATCTATTTCTAATAGATGTGTGCATATACAGAGGGAAGGGTGCAGATAGATAGGGTCTTGTGGCCTGGAGATCATATTAGGTGACCCACTTTGGAATGAAAACCCTTGTATTTATTGAAAGGGGAGTAAAATTTTCAAATGGATGGCCTTGGAACCTGGGTCCCATCTTCGAGTGACCCAGGAGGCTAAAGAGGGGAGGGGGTAACCCTCTGTGACTTAGAAACCTAAGATCAACTGACTTCCAATGAAACTTGTGTTCCTAACGGCCAAGTTTTCCTAGGTGTTTAGGTGCCTGAAGATGCAGATAGGAATTCAATGGGTCTTTAGGCACCTAACTCAGTTTGACACTTTTGAAAATCCTACTAGGTGCCTATCTGAACCTTTAGGCTCCTAAATACCTTGGAAAATCTGGCCCTAAAAAAGGTATTTAGGTGCTGAGTGGCATTTTCAAGAGCACTTACCCCTTAATGTCTACTGATTTCAATGGGTGTTAGGTGCCGTGGGGCTGTTGAAAATGCCACTCGATGCCTAAATACCTTTAAATCCGGCCCCAAGTTGCTTATGTCAATTTTGAAAATGGGACTTTGGCTCAAACTCACGCTTTTGAAAATTGTACCCAGAGTCTTTTCACGTGATCATATAATTCTCTAGGAATTATATGAGCATATAAATCCTACAGAATTCTGTAGAATTACAGAAGTCTGGGCTGAAAATGACTTAATTCCCTCAGTTAAACTCCAATTCCTGAGCAAATGTTGGATTCTTGAAGAGAGATTTCCACCAGGGACTTCTTCCATCCATTTATTAAATGACTCAAGTAATGCGATCTCACTCTTTCCCTTATGAAAGAGCCCTACAAATTTCATGTCACTTGAAAAAGCAAAATGAATTGAGACATTCACCCTCCCATTTTGTAGAGGCTGGTGTCACAGTGTGAAAAGTCAGGGCTATGGAAAATACATATTTGGAAGTGGGACCAAACTTCTTGTTACCCCGAGTAAGTTGACTTCAGTGCTGCTTTAACCAAAAGATCATCTATCCCGTCTCCCCCTCCCTTAGCCACTGGGAAGCTGGACCGGGTGTTAATGAGCTTGGATATCTAAATCCTCTCAACAGCTTAGAAAATGTCTGCTTAAAGGCATCTGTGGTAGAGCCGGGAATGGAACCAAGATTTCCTGAATCCCATCCCAAACATAAGACCATCCTTTAATGGTCCTTTAAACCATCCTTTAAAAGAGACTTTGTCCTTTAATGCATTAGCAAGTCGAGTGATGGACCAGTTGATACCATAGGGATGGGCCTAGAGGACACCTTTTCCAGCTCCAATTTGTGAAACCAAAGAGGGTCCATGATGGACACATGGGAAGTTCCATTGAAAACAGACTTGTAGATAGGTTTCCTGGTAGACACCATCCGCCAAAGCTTAAAGTGCAAGCAGAACATTAAGTAAGGTCAGCGCCATTAAGAAGGTTCTTGTAAAGGTTTCCTGGGTTGTGTGAGTTATGGAAGCGGAGGAAATAAACTTGTATTTGGAAAGGGAACCAAGATTACGGTCAACCCACGTGAGTATGGCACAGAGACAAAAGGAAAAAAAAGGCTTTAAGGAGAGAGGCAACCAGTTTTTCCATTGAATTTCAATGGAAGTCAGGTGCCTAACTTTAAACATAACCATAATGTGGAGGATGGAACTAAAATGCAGGGTTTCAGTATTTTGTGGTAGGGTTTCATGGCAAATCAATAGTTCCATGGATAGAAAGGAGGATGGATAGATGCCACACTGACATTTAAATGTTTGGTTTTTGAAAACATTTTTTAAAAATTCATGGATAATCAATATCAAAATGGAATTTGGATAACTCCCGTCATGAAAGAAAAATTACCAGTCAAAGTTGGTATATTAAGGCTATATTTATAAATAATGCCTACAGAGTTAATAATTGATTAATAGGTTTTATAAGCATGTCAGAGTCGTGATTAGTATGTGCTGTGAATGAATTTTCTAGCCGCATCAGTAGAAGGTACTAAAGAAAGTTACAATCCATGGTTAGGAGATAGGTAGTTATTGAATGATTAATCAATTGTTTTTAGACTTGAAGAATCCAATAAGTTAGTAACTATCAGTCATTTCTTTAAGTTTTATAAACCAGATAGAAATGGAACCTGCGAATAACTTGCTGGCATCTTGTCTATTCACTCTATCATAGTGTCTCAGAGACCTGGTAGGTCATATTTGGATGAAATCCACTCCAATAAGACTTTTCCTTGCCATATACTGTAGGGACCTCGGATAGTAGACCTTGGGAAATGCCCAGATTCTATAGCAACAGTTAGCAATACAAAGCCCTTAGATAGACAGACGCACGCATGTCTTGGGAACATACTAGCTGACCCACCATCCACCTTATAACCCTCATTTATTTCTCTTCATGTCATCATTTAAATCCCAGGATGACAAATGTCAGGGAAGAATAAGGATTTCTGTGTCAGCCCATCCATCCCTCCGTCTCTTCACCATCACTGGATTGTTCCCACCCATCTGTTTCCCCAGAGATTTGTTAAAATTGTGCTGGCCAACTTGGGAGAGCATTTCACAAGCTTGTCTACTTTGTAACCAAGATGTGAAGGCATTGGAAGAGGCACCTCCCATTTTGTAGAGACTGGTGTCACAGTGAGAATAATCAGGGGCTAGGAAAACTCGTATTTGGAATTGGTACCAAAGTTCTCGTGACTCTGGGTAAGCTCAATTCCCCCAAGGGTTTGAAAGTTTTTTCCCCTGTATATTATTTCTTTTGAAGTTGCTTCCCTTTTAGGTTTAAGGGCACGTAAGAATAAAAATTGCCACCCCATATTATTATTAATCATGTTCGTTACCTTAGTGCCTGAGACCAGCCAAGAAAGGGGCCCCATTGTGGGGCTGCACAGACACAGAAGCTATCAGTCTCTGCCCCAAAGAGCCGCCAATCCAAACAGACCACATAGACATAGTGTGAGGAATGGGGTGCAACACGGCGGCAGAATGAGCAATGCAGTTTAGTGAGGAGAGAATCAGCTAAATGAAAGGAAGAGTGAAGGGAAGGGGGTGAGGATGACAGGGTAGGGGAGAAAAGAGGCAGGAGGGCAGTGTGAAATGCTTAATATAAATAATAATTCATCTTCACAATCCTCCTAAAATAGAAGAAAATTGATTTTTTTCCTCCAAAATGGAAAAAATGTTTCAAAGTGCAAATTTTTGCTATGAAAAAAAAAAATGGCCGGGGGACAAAAGCGTGCAGTCAAAGAATTGCTAATGACAAATGAAAATACAATCATTTAAAGTGTCAAGGAAATCAAACCTCTTAGGTGGCTTTAAAGATCTAAGGCAAAGTGTTTCCACATTGGAAAAATGGGCAAATTTAATGGGGGTGAGGGAAAGGGGGATGGACAGGTGGTAGCAAAGAAAAGTTTCAAGTTCCTCTACTTGGTATCCATTGAATGAAATATTCTAGATTAACTAACCAAGGGCTAACCTATGGTAAGTGGAAATAAGTCTCCCTTGCGATGTGAAATATGAAGGTTATGTGCTTATATTGAGAAGAGGAACCAAGGTGGCAATCCATGCACAGAGATGAAATGAAAAAGGCAGAATATGATGTATGGATCATGGAATCAGAGTTGACTAATTCATGCATAGAGCGAGCACCATTTAAAACAATATTTTCACAAAATCAAAGTGCAGAAAACGAACTTTTTCAGTTTTAAAATAGAATTTGGACAACTGCCAGCATGTTTCAAAACAGATAATGAAATTCTCAATGTTGGTTGAAAACTGAAAAGCAATAATGAAAAACTGTGGGGGCCGGCGGGAGAATCAAGTGACATTTGAAACGTCTTTTTTTAAAATGGAAAAAGATATCCATTTTTGAGACGCAGTCTAATAACTAAAATATTTTGATGGAAAAAATTCAGCTGCTGTACCTGGTGCCAAAATAGGAAACATTCTGAGAACACTTGAGTGCAGAAACATTGGAATACGTAAATGCAGTTTCGGAAATTCTTGTCAAAGTTTTCTCAGGGATGTGAATTATGTTGAGGGAAATGACAAGCTCATATTTGGAAGAGGATCATGGAAGATGAGGGATGGGAGGGACCTCAGGAGATCATTAGTCCAACCCCTGCTCAAAGCTGGGCCAACCCAAACTAAATCACCCCAGCCAGGGCTTTGTCAAGCCAGACCTTAAAAACCTCTAAGGATGGAGATTCCACCACCTCCCTAGGTAACCCATTCCAGTGCATCACCACTCTACTAGTGAAAAGCTTTTCCTAATATTGAACCTAGACCTCCTCCACTGCAACGTGAGACCATTGCTCCTAGTTTTGCCATCTGCCACCACTGAGACAAGCCTAGCTCCATCCTCCCTGGAACCCCCTTTCAGGTAGTTAAAGGCTGCTGTCAAACCCCCCCTCATTCTTTTCTTCTGCAGACTAAACAAGCCTAGTTCCCTCAGCGTCTTCAAATCATGTGCTCCAGCCCCCTCATCATTTTTGTTGCCCTCCGCTGGACTCTTTCCAAATTTGTCCACTTCCTTTCTGTAGTGGGGGGCCCAAAACTGGACACAATACTCCAACGGTCAAGCCAGGCGAGTATGACCCAGAGAAAAACAGTAGATGAAAAGCGTCTAATGGAACCCGAGTGCAATGATAGACAGACAAATAGATGAAACTCCAGTTCACTTCCACACAGGGGGTTTGTGAGGATAAATCCATTAAACTTTGAGGGGCCCAGATGCTATGAAAATGGACCCTATGTAAGCGCCTAGATTGAGAGACAAGTAAGAGAAACCACCAAATGCCTATTTTGTGCTGTATAGAAAGCAGGGTTTCCCGGAATGATTTCTATGACTCATTCTTGGAGTAGAGTATTCGTAATGGTTCAGACTGGGGTGGGAACACTGGCTCTAGGACGGTGATCTTTGGAGCTGGAACAAAACTGTTAGTGCTTCCAAGTAAGTTTCTTAATTAAAATAGCCATTAATGCAGAGATTTGTAAAGTCATCCAGCCAGTAATTTGAATGTGAATTAGGTATCCAGCTTCTGAAACAGCCCTGGAAATCTAGGCCTACAGATTCTTTTGACTTTTCTATAGCAACCTAAAAATCTTTGATTTTATGTCTAAGTTTTGGGGGCGTTTTTTGGTTCATTAAGTGGAGTTTTCTAGCACTGCTTGGAAAGTATATTTTTTAGAGCTGGTCAAGAAATGAGTCCCTCCTCCCAATTAAAAAAAAAAAAAAAAAATCTTTTCAGCAATTTTTAAAATGTTATCTAAATATTTCAGAAACTTTTGGGGGTTCTCATTGAAAAACTGAACACCCCCACCCATTGATTTGTTTGGTTTTTCACAACCAAATATGTTCAATTTAAAACAGAAATGGTTTCGGATTTTGACTGCCCTAAACAAAACAAACAGCCCACCCAAAAAAACAAAAATGGTTTTCAGGTTTCTGGCTTTTCAACAAATGCCCCAAAATTTGTTAACGAGAACAAAATTCTGTTCCTGAAATGTTTTCATTTCATCAAAAAAAGCAGTTTAAAAAAAAAAAAAAAAAAAAAAAGATGGAAAATGTTGTACCAATTCAAATATATTTCCCCCCAGCTGGAATTAAGTTATGGTGCTTGATGTAGGTGCGTCTCAGTGAGATTATCTGGCCTGCGTTATACAGATCAGACTAGATGATTTAGTGATCTCTTCCAACCTCAATCTATGGCTCAGGATTTCAAAAAGAGTCTGAGGCAAGGTCTACACTACAGACTTGGGCTAGCATCGCTGTATTGGTTAAGGACATGACGAGGAATGATCCCTGACAGATCTGTGCTTAGTTTGATCCCAATTTTTTTTTAAAAAAAAGTTTCCACTTACCAAATATTTTCATTTCTAATCTGACCCCAAATTAACCCTGTTTTTGTTTGACTTTTCAAAATTACCCAATGAACCAAAAAAGAAAAACAAAAAACCACACATCTCCCTCATCTGTTATTTGCCTAGCTGTAATCTAACTGCACCCCAGCTGGAAATTTGCCCTTTAAAAGTTTGGGGCAGGGTGTGGGTTTGTTTTTGTAATGCAGTTTCCCCGAGTGTGAATTATGGCGGAAAGAACCTCATTTTTGGGAAAGGGACCACAGTAACAATAAATGCTCGTAAGTAACGTGACCTGTTTGCAGTTTCAAGAGCTAAAGTACTTCAATATATCTTTGTGCAAAATCCCTGTACTATGGAAGGCTCAGTGTGAAGGGGACTGGGATATAGGACCTTTCCTTTCTAGGGGGTGCTGGTTTCAATGTGGCTTTTCATAGTTATGGAGCTAGCTCCAAACTAATCACAGGTCAGGAGACCGGCTGGCTCAGGAAAGGTGAGGAATGGATTGGGGGCATTGGGTGAGGGGAATAAGATACAATGCTTCTTGGGCACTTGTACCAATCCTGCCCCAGGCTGGGGGAACAGCTGGCTTGGAAAGGGTGGGAAATCGGGTATGGATCCTTACACCTCGAGGGCATGAGCATTAACCTGGCTGAAAGTTCTTTACACTGGCCTGGGTGAAACCAATTTGTTCCAAGGTTGCAATTGAACAGGCAACACTGGAGCTGGCCTCCCAGTGGACTGGTCAAGGATTGACTGGTCCCTGGACCTCCCTCTAACATCTAGGTGAGGTCCTGGCAGTTGAAAGTTGAGGTACACTGGCATGGTCTTTTGGACAAGCCATGTCAATTCTGCTCTGCAAATAAAGGAGCTCCGAGATACCAGCACGCAGCAGCTCTGACAAGACCTCTCTCTGTACATTTCGGCAGAGAACAACAGGAAGTGTGGGTTATAATAGCGCTTGTTTACCAAAACAACTTGCAAAGTCGTGTAGCGAGCTGTGACTTCTGCGGGCAGTTACAGGAAGTCGGCCTTTGGAGCTAGAACGAAGTCGTCGGTCACCCCGAGTCAGCCTGAGAAACAAAACACCTTGCAGGCGTGGCTGCTAATGTGCTCTGCAAAATAGCCTCTACTCATTTGCTTAGTAAGCCTTTTGCAAAGGTACTGCACAATCCGAAAGGGAGTGAAAAACAACCACCACCACCACCCAACTCTGCTAGGGCAATTCAAAGATTTGGGTAGCACCGAGTTTTACAATTAATCATTATTTGCTTAACAACTAAATAATCTAGCTCTTCTCGGCTAGCTATTCTCTAGCTAGCTACCTACCCAACCATATCCATCCTTTCCTCTTTGAGATCTACCCATTGATCCTTATTCCTGCAATATCTAGCCATCCATCCGTCCTTCCCTCTGTAATACCGATCCGTGTTCCCCCAAATAGTCCAAAACTGACATCTATCCATCCATAATCAGAGAGTGGAACTCCACAACACACCACGACACATTCAGTAAAGAACAGGGGTGAGAAAGTGACTTTCTGGGTATCCCAAAACACCATAACGAAGCTGACACATCAAAGGGAACAAGAGAAAAGCCAGAGCAGTTGGCTGGAGGGAGTTACTTTTGGGGAAAGATTAAGCTATGGACATCTATTTTTTATAAAAGTAATTACATTTATAGGGTGATTTTCAGCTAGTATTTGAATAGGCATAGGGAGGAGAAATGTTTTAATCAAGGCTGCTTTTTTTCTAGAAGACATGCTGTAGTTCAAACAGGAATTAATTCAGTGAACTTTTACGGCCTGTGTAACACATGAGGTCAGACTCGATCATGAAGCCTGGAAGCACCACTGTTATAATCTATGGCCTTGGTCTGCCTTAGCTAGATTAAAGAGCTGCCTGATTTCAGAAATCTCTTCTTTGGGTAGATTGGGCAAGAGGCAACTTCATCCCAATCTATCCGAGAGAAGGTTCTCTCAAGTCTCTCGCTACGTGACATGGTTTTTAGATTTAGCTGAAGAGGCATGCAAGGATCGTGGTTACTGACCCCCCGCCACCTGATTTTTCTCTCTCTCACAGAGCTCCCAGAATCTCCTCCTTCTGTCTACCAACTGAAGAACCCTAATGAGGAGTTGGAGGCTTGCCTTATCACGGATTTCTTCCCTGGCGACATCTGGGTTGGGAACACACGTCAGAATCTAAAAAACATCAGTGCCTCCCTTGTGCAGGTAGAAAACCCAGAGGAGCACAAAACGGAAGCCAGCTACGGGACGGTGCTTTGGGGACCCCGAGACGACTTTGCCTGCGTTGCTAAACATGAAAACGAAGTGCAGGAGATGGAGAAAAGTGCCATGGAAGGTAAGCCTGCAGGTTGGCAGTAACCAGTTCTTGTCGACGTGAGGGAGTTATGGAGGAGGAGGTGGTGGTGGGGAGGATGGGTCGTGTGACGCATTTTCACTACATTTTACCCATTTGGGGGTCAGTGAGGCACTTTTCAGCATGTAACATGAATGGGAGCAGCTATTTTTAGAATTGTCTAAGTATCAAAATCCCACCGGAATTCAACAGGGAATCATCAGTGACTGGGATGGTTTCTAGGAGGGATCCACAGGGATCGGTCCCAGGCACAAGACCCCATTCTCTCTCTTTATCGATGGCCTGGAAATCAATATGAAAACCCCTGGTTTTAAAACGTGTGGGGGACCCAAAGATTGGCAGAGTGGCAGAGGAGAAGGCGCGGCCAGGGCAGTCACACAGAGCACCCTGGTTCACTTGGTGAGCAGGCCCATTCCCATACAATGGGTTTTCAGACAACAGCCAAAGGCAGCATTACACATCTAGGAACAAAGAACACAGGCCCACCCCACTGAACGAGGGACGGCCTCCCAGAAAGCAGGGACCCAGAGAAGGATTATGGCGGGGGAGGGGGTCGCAGATGAGCAACTAAACATCACCCCCAGTGCATCCCTGGGGCAAAAAAAGGGCTAATGCAATTCTTGGACGCGGTAACAGAGTCTCACTCACCCAAACGCCTCTCTTCACAGCCACGCAGGGCGGTGCAGCTCCTTGCTGGACTACTGTGGGACGGGGGGTGGTGTTTTCTCTGCCAGGGAGCTCAGCTCTCTGGCTGAGCCACACTCTTCAGTCCAGGGCCTCAACTGTCCTTTACTAGAAACAAAAATTCCCAGCATCTCTGGAGCTCTACTTCAGCCAGGCTCTTCCCCTATCATGGAGGAGCTGGTGCAGGCTTCCCTGCTTCTTCTGGAGCTTGCTTGCTACAGTCATTCCCCTCTCCCTCAGCTGGGCCCTCTTAGTCCATCAGCCTCTCAGCTGGAGCTCATCCTGTAATCAGGCAGCCCTCCGGGCTCTCCAGCACCCCGGTGCAAACAGCCCTGCTACAGGTGTATAAACAGGGGAGTGATTGTACCTCTGTGTACAGCCCGGGTGGGACCAATTCTGCCTTCAGCCCTGGGGTCCGTATTTCACCCCAGGGTACGGTGTAGAGGCCCAGGGATAATTTGGGGGCTGGAAAAAATCCCTTGCAGTGGGAGACCTGAAGAGCTGAGTCTGTTTCCTTACCAGAAAGAAGGGCAGGGTGGCTTGCATAAAGCACTGTCAGAGGAAGAATAGGCTGGGTCCTCACGGGCTTTTTAATCGAGCAGAGAAAGGCACAACAAGGCCCACGGGCTGGAAGTTAAAGCCAGATAAACTGAGATCAGATAGGAGGCAAAACTTTCCAGGAGTGTGGGGAATTAAGTGCTGGAACAAAATACCCAGGGAAGGGCTGGATTCTCCATCTCTCAATGTTGTCTCTCTGGAACATGCTTTCATCTGACACAAGAGATGGGTGCCTGGATGAAATTCTCTGGCCTGCCTTTTACAGGGAGGCTGACTGGATGACCCACTGGTCCCTTCGAGCTTTAAAATCTATGGCACTATGAATCTTATTCTGCCTTTGCCCAGCACCTACCACCATGGAGCCTGGTTCTCAGCTGGCACATAGGCACAGCCATTGTAAACAGGCTCGGTAAAAAGACACAGACCTATGCGTGAACTAGAAATGGTTTGATCATTTCTATTACTAGCTGATGGGTGTTTTTGTTTACAGGTGACACCTGCACGACGCTGGAGCTCTCTGACAACTTTAAGACAGGTATGGATGCAGTGTCCGGTGCAGAGCTAGAACTAAGAGGAAGCACTTCTTTAACCTGTGGAACTCCCTGCTGCATGGGATTGCTGAGACAGAGAGCTTAGGGTGGGACTTTCAAAGTGGGCCTAAGGGAGTTAGAGACTGACTGTCAAAGGGAGCTGGGTATCTAACTCACTTTGAAAATCCCGACCTCTGTGACCAGGCTCAGCTGGTCTCCTGTAGGGTCAATGCCATCCCATTCCTTGCAGCTTCAAGCTGCATCTAACCCCAGAGCAAGAGCTGGGAGCGAGGCAGCCACCAGAAGCCTCTGATCTCTTGTGACCTTCGCTCTCCTGCTCTTTTACAGACGAGAAGCTGAACCTCCTGTCATTCACCATGATAGGCCTGAGGATCATTTTTGTGAAAGCGGTGGCTGTTAATCTGCTCCTGACCTTCTGCCACTGGAAAAACTAAAGTGAGTGGGAACCCTTTGGATGGGGAAGGAGACATCCATTCCTCCCTTGCCCTGCAATCTCTCTCCCTCTCTATCCATCCTTCCTTGCCTTGGCAGAATCTATCTATCCACCTTCCCCCTCCATAGTATCTTTCTCTCCCGTCCAATCTATCCATCAGACTCACTATCCATATATCTGTTCACCCATTCTTCCCTTCCAATATCTAGCCCACAGTTATCCATCCATCCCTATAGCCATCCATCCATCTGGTTGCTCAGTTTCCATTAAATTTAACATTTGAAATCCTCCATCCTAGTATATAGGCTACAGCTCAATATTTTACCTCTCTCCCTCTCTCTGTGTGTGTTTTGTTTTCCCATCCCTCTTTCTCTACCCAGCACAACGGATCCTTGATCCTGGCTGGGGTCTCCAGACCTGACTGTAACATAAACAATAAACTGACGGTCTCATCTTTCTCTCTCATTGCAGGAGTGGAAGGACACAGGACAGACGGAATCTGGAGCAATGGGAATTCCCCAGAGACCTGGTGTCATCTCTTTACCTTCCCACGCAGCAGGAAATATAACAAAATGACCAATCCCCGCTGCCGTGGAGATATGTCGCCTCTGTATATAGGTCACCTCTGTATAACGATGATCTCCTGTGCTTTCATTTAGCAAGTTTTATAAGGATCTCACCTACCTATTCAGGTTTTTCCATGACCCTCATCCCTTTCACCTCCCACAGACTGGCAGATTTCACAGCCTCCAAGGGTGAAGCAAGGAACTGCTACTACGCTGATCAACAAATGTATGTTGAATCATTTTTGGATGGAAAATTAGGTTTTCAGGGTTTTTTTGGCAGAAAGTCCTCATTTTCCTAGAAAAAATATTCAAATTTTCATCAGAAACCCAAAATGTTTGAACACTGAATATTTTTCAGGTTTTTTGTTTGTTTGTTTTACAGTTTTTGGCCACAACATTTTTCAGTTTGTCAGAAAAATTTCAATTGCCAAACACCAAAACCAACCTCGTTGAGTTATAAATTTTTCCAGGACAAATTCCAACCACAATGAACTTTTTAAACAAGTTTTCATTGAAATTTTCTGCAGAACAAACAAATGAATCGACTGGCTTTGCCTTTAACCCTATTTTGAAAAGGGGGAACTGAAGCACAAAGAGAGTGAGGTTGAGATTTTCTAAGCCACCAAAGAAATTTGGGCACCTGCCTCCCTTTGAAATTAATGGGAACCGTGCATTAAAATCCCCAAGGCTGAATTTTAATCTCTCGGCCTCACTTTGGGATTTTCAAAGGGGGCTGAGGGAAGATGCACCCATCTCCACTTGAAATTCAATAGGATTTAGGCAGCTAATTCCTTTGAAAATCCAGCCAATACATTTCAAATAGTAGGGGGTTCTTTAAGGTAGAGGCCTGGAAGTTGAAGCTAGACAAATTCATCCTGGAAATAAAGTGCAAATTAACAGTGAGGGTAATTAAGTATTGCAACATCTTAACTAGGCATGTGTAGATTTTCCCTCACTTGCATCTTTACCTCCAGACTTTATGTCTTTCGAAAAGGTCTGTTGTAGTTCACCCAGACATTATGGACTCAAAGCAGGGATCAGTGGGTAAAACTCTCTGGCGTGTGTTGTATGCTAGAGCAGAATGGTCCCTTCTGGCCTCTGATGTGCAGAAATTCATAAAAATGACTCCATGCCCCAGTCTTGAACCACCCCTTCACTTCAGAATTTGAGTGCAGATCCCAGAGTGGTAGAAATCAGCACATCTGCCGGGGATTTAATGCAGTTACAGCAATTCTGGAAGACGGGCTTTAGCCAAACACAAGTTGTGTTTTACTCACATACAAGTTCTGGGTTATTGCAGGGGAGATGATAATGACCAGGAAGTCAGACTAGATGATCTAATGGCCCCTTCCGTGTCATAAACGCTATGAATTTATACCAGCTCTGGACTGAGTCCAACTTTTTACTTTTCAAATCTGCCTTTTGTACTGTCCCTTAGCTCTGTTAACCTTCGCCTTTCAAAAATGTATCTCCCTATTTTAAACCATTTCAAGTTGAGTCAAATAGATATTAAACAAATAGATTTATATATATATGCTCATGTTTACGCTTTGGAAAAGATTTTTATCCTACACATGTATTTCGTTTCCTGCTGAGCATCTTTGTACTGCATTGATGAGACGATAACGTGCTCAATTTCCTTTTTGTATTGCTATTAAAGAGCTTTGCCAAGAGTGAGCGGTCTTGTTGTTTTTGTCTGTCTAGTGCTGGGGGATATATTCTGACCACCAGTTGAAGAAACAGGAATGTGTAGGCTTGGGTAAGAAGGTCATTCATTTTCTCCCAAGCACCCAGAGTTGAGTGTTGTTGGGAACGGGATACAAGACCTTTCCTCTCTATCCAGCCCCAGGATGGGTGGGTGGGAGGGTGTCAGAGAATGGGGTACGGGAGCTCTCCGCTCTAGGGAATGCCAGTTCCAATCCAATCCAAACATGTTCATAACACCTGCAGCCCTGCATTAAGGCACTGGCTATCATCCAGTCTCGTGCTTCAGGGCGGCAGCCATCTGCACCTGCTGTTGCACAATTGGCCGGATGTTATGGGGGATTTACCTTCCTCTGAAGCATCAGGGGCTGGCCACCACCAGAGACGGGACACCAGGCAGGGCGGACCAGTGCTCTGCAGTGGTCCAGGGAACCCTCTTTCTCGCTGTCGGGCTGGTGTATCTTGTTCACATGATCAGGCTCACCAGATTTGGGGTCAGGAAGGAATGTGCCCAGGGTCAGATTGGCAGGGACCTTGGGGGATTTTCACCTTCCTTTGCCGCATGGGGCACTGGGATCATCCCAGCATCACTCACCTACTCTGTTTCCTGCCATTGTAGGGGGGCCTCCGATACTGGAGGGGCCTTGGTCTCTCCTCTTCTCTCTCTGTGGCACTCAATTTAGTCTCCTGTGGACTGCTCTGCTTTGATCTAAAGTCGTTGGGCTCAAAAGAGGGGTAACGAGTGACACTTCATGGCCTGTGACGTGCCCGGGGAATCAGACTACAAGAGCCCATGAAATCTATGAAACAGCCCTTCTCCCTAGGTGAATCACAGACACCTCCCCCGTCACCCTAGGATCTGAGCAGCACCCAAATATTGAGGGATTCTACAAGACACCATAGAACACGACGTGTAGTTCTGGTCAATGTTGGCCAAAGAACAAATGGGTATAAATTGGCCATGAATAATTTAGGCTGGAAATTAGAAGGTATTTAACCTTCTGAAATGGCCTCCAAACAGGAGCCAGTGTGGGGCACGCAACCCAACTACTTTTAGGGTGGAGTTATGACTGTGACAGCAGGGAACTGGACTCAAGAGGCCCCTTCCAGCCCTATGTCTTATTATTCATGCCCTCAGCCATGAAGCTGGGAAGTATCATTACCCCCTCATCACAGATGGTGAATTGAGGGACAGAGATATCAAGTGAATAGTCCGGAGATCACACAGGGAGTCTGAGCATAGCTGGAAATCGAACCAACGTGAAACGATATTTTACAACGAGAGAGTCCCAGAGCTCAATGTATTGAGTTTATCATAGGGAAGGTGAAGCAGTGACTTGATTACGATCTGTAAGGGCCTCTATAGGGAGATTTCTGATAGCAGCGGGCTCCCTAACCTGGCAGCCAAATGCAAAATGGGATGCAACAGCTGGAAGATGGAGCGAAGGGCGAATTTGTAACATGGAGGGTAATTAAGCACTGGAGTCTTCGGCACTGTGGTGGATCCTCTATCAGTCGGGGTCATTAAGGCCAGGATTTCAAAGAAGCCTAGGGCAGTCGGGCTTTAAAGCTGGACAGGAACCGGATCTCCCATTGCACAGGCAATTCTGCGAGTTTGAACTTCTTCTCCATCCTGCAACCCAACCAATTTCTCTTTAAAATTTCTCACAAAATTAAATTCCAGAAAGAATTTCATTCTGGGTCAACCCAAACCTTTCCCTTTGATACAATCAAGGCGTTTTGTTCTGATTCTGACCTTTTAAAACATGTTTTAATTTAAAAACCATCAAAATGCTCCATTCCGCAATGGGAGGATTTGACATTATTGAAACGCTTGGAGTTATCGACCTCGATGTTTTCCCAGACCTTTTGATTTTGACGAAAAAACCTGGCATTTTCCGTCACAAACTGATTTGATGCAAAAATTCTGACCAGCTGTAATAGGCACCAATTCCCAGCTGTCCCTTGGAAATCCCACTCTGATTCAAGATTGGATTGGATTGGATATTAGCTTAATCGCCGGTTATTGGGCTCAACGCTGGAAACACCAGGTAAGATCCTCTGGCCTGTGTTTTTACTGGCGGTCAGATTAGATAATGCAATGGGCCCTTCTGTCCTAAGATGCAGGAGGCACCCTGAAGTTTGAGAGTTTGCTTCTAAACCCTTTTTGACTTTGCGGTTTCCTACCTCCCCTTAGTTCTGTTGTTTATTTCAAAAACAAGTCACCACTGCGTGCCTGGGAGGCAGGAAATAACAAGTAGGACAGGAAGTGGAAAATGACTCAGAGCCCAGGTGGGGGTGTGGTTAAGGACACGTCAACGTTTCCATGACAACACGGCCGCTCCGAGATCTGGGTCACCTTTGAAGCTCCCCCCTGTGGAAACCACTTCCTCTGGAAAGAGGAGTTAAAAATATGAACGGATGGGGGAGCACGTGGCGGGGAGAGAGAGGGGCACGTGGCGGGGGGGAGAGGGGCACATGGCGGGGCGGCCGTTAGACCGCCAGCCGGGGCGGAAAGGAGACGCTACCCGCAGAGCACACGGCCCCGAACCGCAGCTGGGGGTGTTTGGAAAAAACCACCTATGCACAACGTCACAAAAGGGGACAGAAGGGAAACCAAAATTAACCTCAGAGGGGGAGGGGAGCTCTCCATCGAGATCCCTGCCCCTCACCCTTCATACAAGGAGTGGGGTCTCCTTTGGTATATATCCTTTGCACCCGCTACCCACTGCACGTACCCCTTTTATACAGGGAAGGGTCCCCATAGGGACACCCCCTGCACCTGCCCCTTCCAACTCCTTTATACAGGGGTAGGGGCCCCGGCTTCCTGGGGATAACCCTCTACACCCGCTAATGTGCCCCACGTTTATGCAGGGGCAGGATCCCCATGGGGGAATCCCCTACCCACCTCTGCGCCCCTTTATGCAGGGGCAAGGTCCCCATGGAGGGATGCATGATCATCGCCTGCTACTTCTCCTACCCCCCTTTGCACACAGAGCTGGGGTTCGCCTTGGAGATACACGTCTGTGTAACACTGCTCCTCCGTTCCCCCCACTCCCCACTAAGGTCTGGGGTCTCTATGGGATTGCTGTAGCTAACGCAGACCTACGGCTCACTTTGCCAGCCCCTGGGACCTCAGTGTGCACATGGGGAAATAAAGTATGAAAAGGGGGGAAACTGAAAGGAATAAAATACAGGAGAAAACATCAGCCCCTGGGCAATTCACAAAATCAGTCATCAGAGGGCAGCAATCCCAGCAGAAACTGTGAAAGAAAGAAAGAAAGAAAGAAAGAAAGAAAGAAAGAAAGAAAGAAAGAAAGAAAGAAAGCGTTAAAATGAAAAAGGAAGGTGGATTGTGAGTTATAAAGGGGTTTAAACAAATATTTTTAGGTAATTTGGGCCCATTAGTGGAAAATCTTTCACCACCAGGGGGAGAAAACGCAGCCTTTTAAATCCGATGTGCCAGTGAAGATGTGAAAACCCACTAGATGGCACTCATGTCTCATCAATAGGAAGAGATACCCAGAGGGCGAAGGCCCCGTGCCCCTTTCCCTGCCCTCCTGAAGCAGCCAGTCCTTCCTGCCCTGGGCCCAGATGGGCACAAGGGACCTAGAGGAATTGAAACACCAGATTAGATGGGTGCGTTGGTTTTATCTGGTGTGGCGGGGTTTGGGGAAAGGAAGCAGGGGAGGGACACCAGGCCGGATGGACGGGGGTGCTTAGCAATGCAGGCAGGTAATCGCTCCGTTTCTCTGATAAGTCATAGCAGGAAGGAAGGGTGGGTGGGGGGTGGTAGAATGCACCAAGCCCATTGGCCTGATGTGAGACAGCAGGGAGTGTTTGCACATGCACGTATATGTGCGGGTGGGATGTGTGGGGAAGGAGAGATGCTGGTTCTGACGTTCCCATTATTCTGATCCAGGGTGGCACAGTGAGAGAGTGACAGTATGTGTGTGTTAGCAAAGGTACAGCCATTAGATGTCAGGAGCTATTAGGAAAGGCACAGATACTAAAACAAACTATCCTACGCCACTATATAAAGACAGGGTACTCCCACACTCGGAATACTGCACACAATTCTGGTTACCTCCTCTGGAAAAAGATATACTAGAATTGGAAGAGGGGCAGAGAAGGGCAGCAAAAATGATTAGGGGCATGGAACAGCTTCCATACAAGGCGAGAAGACGATGACTGAAACCATTCAGATTAGAAGAGGTGACTAAGCGGGGATATGACAGAGGTCTATAAAATCATGAATGACGCGGAGAATGTGAATGCTGTTATATTTCCGTTCACTTAACCCACGTCCGTGAGTCTAAGAACCAGGGGTCACGCACTGAAATGAACCAGCAGCAGGGTTCAAACAAACAAAAGGAAGCAAGTCTCCACACAATGCAGTCACCCTGTGGAACTCCTTGCCAGGGGATGCTGTGGAGGCCAAAAGTATTACTGGGTTCAAAAAAGAATTAAATACACTCCTGGAGGATAGGTCCGTCAATGGCTATTAGCAGGGATGCAACCCCCAAGCTGTGGGTGTCCCTAAACCGCCAACTGCCAGAAGGCCGGAAGTGGCAGACAGGGATGAAATTACCCTGTTTTGTTCATTCCCTCTGAAGCAGCTGGCATTGGCCACCGTCAGAAGACAGGATACCGGACCCGATGGGCCATTGATCTGGCCCCCAACAGCTGTTCTTATTTCAGATTTCAAGGCAACTTTCCGCAGGGCAGTCAAGGGCCTTTGGGGTGGTTTTTTTAGGCTAAAATGTAAACATTTAATTTTGGGAATAGATCATTGCCTATATTTATAACAACATCTCTTATCGGCTTACTGCAGCAAAATTACAAACACAAGACCAAGTACTGACGTGTGGCGTCTTAGAAGAGTAAATGGATGGCTCCAGCTTGCACTGGCCGGGCCCAACGGAAGACCGGTGACAACCTGGCTGTTGATGGCACAGGGGGCAGGGGCAGGGTTACTAGTAAAGTCAGGGCTTCCCACCCCAGCGCTGCATCTGACCTGGGGTGGTGGGGATGAACAGAAGGCAGGGAGCGTACAAGTATAAATAGGGCTGGCCTCTGACCGCCATGAAGCCGATAGCCAGGGCGATCCCACCCTCACTTGGGAGAACCCAGACAGGGAAAGGAAAGCTCTGCAGTCGTGTTAAAAGGCCGGTGCCTCGCCCTCGGTCTTCCGGGGAGCTCAGATAGGATGAATTCACAGCTAGGGCTGGGTACGGTTATCTACTAGACACCACAGGCTGCTCCTGGTCGCTCAGAGCGGGCTCCCACTGCTGAGACGTATGCTTGCCCCGGGCCAGGACCACGCGTGGGGGAGCAGGGGAGAGATTTTAGGGCCCAGGAAGGAGTTGCTGGGCCAGTCTTGTATACGTCACAGGATTTCCGCAGCCTTCGCTCCCCGGGAAAGACAGCCCAGCTTGAGTTAGTACGATACATGGTAGGGCAGAGGTAATGTTCCCCCACCGTCCTACCTAAATGGCGCGCCAGGGGAGACAGGAGGCTGGACGGACCCATTTGTCTGATCCAGCGCAGCAGGGCTGCGTGTGCAGGAGGATACTGGGCTAGGTCACTGTCCTGATCCAACGCAGCAGGGGCGGATGTGGGGCGAGGAGAGCTCCTGGGCTTCGTGAGCTGTGTTCTGATCCACCCACGTCCTGGGACTGCAGGTAGATGGGCCTTAGCTCTACTCCGGCCCAGGACCAGCGACGGGCAGCTGCCTCAGCTCAGCGCACCTGCAGTGGAAGGCTGCTCATTCACTGCAACACCTCGCTACCCCATCCCAGACTGAACCTTAACGTGCTTGACCCGTAGCTCCTTTGTTTGGCAGCTCCGTGGAGAGGCCAGCACAGAACTTTGAACTGGGGTCTTGGTCCCAGTCACGTTCCTTGCCGCCCCCAAGCAGAGACCCCGTCGCCCCCCAGCCAGCGCACTGGGAAGAGGACACCATCCCGTCCTGACAAAGCTCTGCACCACAGAAGAAGTGCTACTACGGGGGGGAAATGTGCCAACATGGGGCTTGAAGAGCGAGGTGAGCTCCACCCCAGAGTCAGGGAATCGGTAAATGGGAAGAAAGGACAACCCGGGCTGATTGAAGGAGCTTGGCTTGATGGGGATAAACCGGCCCTGAATACGTTTAGTCTGGAAAGGAGGTTTCCAGCCACCCAAGGAGTGAGGGTCTGGAGCCACCTCCCAGAAGGAGGAGTGGGGACAAACCCCCTACCTGGTTTTGAGACAGAGCTCGATAAGTTTATGAATGGGATTTCATGACAGGGCTGCCTGCAATAGCAGGGTCAGGACTCCATGACCCCGCAGGTCCCTTCCAGCCCTCTCTCCTCAGCGACGAGATTTGTTGCTGATTAATGGAGATCAGATTCAGTGGAGTCCGCTACATGCTTTGGGATCACCGGTCTGGGGAAGCCCTAATACCCTACTCTACACCCCAACTGTCCCATACCCATGGCCCCCAGGCAGAGCTTCTCCCTTCTGCCCAGCCCAGTGAGAAATCAGACCTCAGAGGAAACATCCTTGTTCTTCCCAGCAGCCTTAGGCCTCCATAAGACAGTGAGTGGGGCAGGATGAATCTCTACACCAGGAGTTCAAGTCCAGCCCCAGCCTGACACTGACTGAAATGAATTCCCTGGCTGGCTGTTTGGTGGATCTCAGCCAATCAGCACAGGTACATGTGTCCAGTGCAGAAGCCATCCTCGCCCGTGGCAGTGCAATGCTCAAACTCCCCATTATCAGAGTTGAACCCGCTGCCCCAGAGGGCACAGGGGGGAAGCACAGTAGGGGGCTTCCTTCCTTGAGACATAGCTTGCCCCAGGCAGGCATGGGAGGGTTCAGTAGGTGAATCTGTCCCCTGGGAGTCAGCGCTAACCCTGCAGAGACGGGGTTCAGTCTGCAGGGCAGGGTGCGTGTGGAATGGGGGCACAGAGCCTTCCCCACCTGCAGCCACTCTGGGGATACAGAGGCCTGGGGGAGAAAGCATGCCCACAAACTGTCAGAAGGGGCATTTGCCTGGAAGATCCTAAAATAGAGACGACCCCCCCCTTTCTCCCCCACAAAGCGCCGTCTCAGACCAAACTTTCCACAGCTCCCCCCTGCAGCTGCTTTGCGGCTAGGGGCCGTCGGCCACGGAGCGATGGTTTCCATGTGATAAGGGACAGGATGTGAGGGGTGGGCATGGGCTTTGGGTCTCCATGGCAACCTGTTTCCTGCTCCCCCCCTGAAACTGGGTCATGCAGAGAAATGACTACTGGGTAGAGGAGGGTGGGGCTGAGGGAGTCTCCCTGGCATTGGGGGGTGTCTGTGCGCTGGGGATCCTGCCCCAGAAGAGATCCAAGGAGCCCTCCCATCCATCACGGAAGTGGCAGACACAGAACCCCAAAACAGCGGGGGTTTATTGGGGGAGGGATTACAGGGGGTGGGGAGAAGAGGCTGGCACTTTCTCAGGAGGTCTCATCAGTTTGCACTCTCCATAGCCCTTCCCAGTGAGGGACAGAACCCGAGTCCACGGAGGGCTGGCACACTGTCCCCTGGGCCGGGCATCAGCAGAGCACGAGAGGTAGTCAGGACCTGCAGGGAGACAGAGGGGGCACAAGGGAATCTGGAGTCACTGCAGGGGAACGTGGGGGGATCCTCCAAATTCCACAGTTCACCCTCCCCCCCAGCTCTCCCATGACCCTCACCCTCCAGAAACACCATGACCCTGGTCTCCCAGCAAGGTTCCACAGCCCCCGTCTCCTCACATTTCTTCCCACCCAGAGCCCTGCTCCAAACTCCAACCTTCCTCCACTGCCCCCAGATTCCAGCCCCATGTTCTCCGCAGGTCTATACAGATCTCCAGGACTACAACCCCCAAACTCCATCCGTTCCAGCTCCAGCCTCCAACTGCACCCCTGACCCTCTCCCTCCTCTAGGGCCCACGCTCCTGTCAGAGCCAGCGACAGAACCCAGCACAGGGGAGGTCTCAGAGTCAGGACTCCTGGGTCCTCTCTGAGCTTGGGAGGTGAGTGGGGCTCAGTGGATTACAGCAGAGGGGCCACGGGTCAGGAATTGTGGGTTCTATTCCCAGCTCTCTTCCACCACACAGAAGTTTAAACTGCTCTGGCAAACAAACAGCCCCCCCCATGTGCTTCCTTTGCCCCACCCCGGAGCTGTACCGAAGGGTCCCCCGGCTCAGCCCACGAAGTTGATGACAACGAGGTGCAGGATGGTGCTGGCGAAGAGGAAGTCGGCAAAGGCCCGTTCCGGCGAGATGCTCTGGAAGTCGCCTTTGTTCTGTGGATTGATCTGGATCCTCAGGCAAACTAGGGAACGGGAGGAGACAGTAGATTGCACCAGAAGGCCGTGTCTGGGGTGCAGGGTGGGGAAGCAGATCAAGGATGAGCCCTTGACTCTCCTGGCTGGAGCTGCTCATGGGGGGGGGGGGGGGGGGGATAAGCCCCAGCAGGAAAGAGGCCACATTCAGGCAGTGTTGGGGGTAGGATTTGGTTGCCACTGGGGCTCAGCCCCCAGGAGGACGCTTTGATGAAGGGGCTCAGACGTGGGGATGCCACAGGGGTTACTGTGGGAAGTGGTTGGGATGGGATGGGGTTGCTGGCTGCTTTGGGACCGGCTGCCATTGGTACTCACCACGCAGAATGAAACTGCGCAAGGAGGTGAACCAGCTTAGGGAAGCAGTTGAAGATGAAGGGGCCCAGAGAATGCAGGGGGAGAATGCAGTTGCCAAAGGGGGGATACTATGGGAAAGGGTTGCCATACAGGGGGTGACGCTTTGGGGGATCACCCAAGCCAACAAAGGTTTCAGTCAACACCTACCTTGCAACTCTGGGTGCCTGAAATGCTATGTCTCACAGCCCTGATGCCAACAACCAGCCTACCAGCACGAGTCTCCCGCTGGCTTCCACCGCCCGGTTACTCTCTGATGGGGGGGACCTTGGCAACCGAGTTCTCCAAAAACATTTGTCAGCAGAGCTTAGCCTCTGCGACTGTAACGCTCACACCAGTTTATTAAGTTTGCTGCTTCTTTCAAGAAGCAGGACTGAGCAGCCTGTTAGCTTAGCGGGGGGTTAACATACCCTCCGCTTCCATACACAGCTCGAAGCTGCTGCTTCGCTTTGTTTGCCAAGATGTAAACGTGCTTTCATTGTCTTCTGCCACTCGTGAACCCGGGCAGACAGGTAAATGCACTGCAGAGGCAAAGACTGTATGCAGCCTCATTGTTGCTGTGTTGGGCCCAGGATATTAGAGACGCAAGGTGGGTGAGGGAATATCTTTTATTGGACTAATTTCTGTTAGCTAGAGAGACAAACTTCTGAGCTTACAGGGAGCTCTTCTTCAGGCCTGGGAAAGAGCTCTGTGCAGCCTCAAAAGCTTGTCTCCGCTGCAGACAGAAGCTGGTCCAATCAAAGAAACTGCTTCACGTACCTTGACTCTCAGACAAAGTTCGTCCCGTGCTAAAATGAAGTTTTAGTCACTACAAAGTGTGCTTTGTTTGATTTGTAACCATCCCTGCCTCTTTCACTGACTTGTAATCACCGAAACCCTGGTCCTTGGTCAATAACCTTCTTTTTTTGTTTGATTACAAAACCATCCTCGCGATGCCCAGTAAACTGAGGTGCAGATCTTCAGCCAAACTACCTGGCTGGCATGTGCTCTGTCTGTTGGAAGGCAGTGAACTTCATAACGTCTGTGAGGGTCCAGTGAGAGGGACCGGACACTGCAGGGCAGACAGTCTGGGGGAGATTCGGGGCTGGAAGGGAGGTTGGTGTCACCCTGCGAGGAGGAAGCTGGCTGGCTGCAGTCATGGTGAGGCCATTATGGCTGCTGGCGTCAGGCCTCGGAGCCAAAACTGCACAGCAGAGGCACCCAAGATTACAGGGCAGGAGTGACCCAACCCCCTACTCGTCTGGGGGAAACTCAATAACATCATAGGGGGTTACTACAGATGGTGTTGCCATAGGAAGACTACTATGGGATGGGGTTGCCGGGGGGGGAGGGTCACTCTGGGATGGAGTGGCCATAGGGGAAATGGGGTTGCCAAGGAGAGTTTACCCCTGGATGGCACTGCTAGTGAGAGAGATAATGGGGTTGCCATAGGGGTTACTCCAAGGTAGGGTTGCCCTAAACACAGATGCCATCGGGAGATGGGGGGCCATGGGGAGATCACCTCAGGATGGGGTTCCTAGAGGATGGTGTTGCCATGGAGGGGGATGAGATTACAACGAGGGGGATGGAGTTGCCCTGGACAAGTAAGTTTACTATGGGATAGCACTGCCCTGGGCAGGAGGGGGTTACTCTAGGATGGCATTGCCATGGGGGTTGCTATGGGGGGGATGGTGTTGCTGTGGGATGGTGCCGCCCAAGGGTGATGGGGTGATGGGGTTGCCAAGAGGTGGGAGGAGAAGGGGGCTACTATGGGATAGCGTCCCCATGGGGGGAAAAAAGAGGGGGTTACTATGGGATGGCATCCCCATGGGGGGCGGGGTTACCATGGGATGGCGTCGCCATGGGGGGCGGGAGGAAGGGGTTGCTATGGGGGGATGGCGTCGCCATGGGGGGAAGAAAGGGGGGTTACTATGGGATGGCGTCCCCATGGGGAGGTTAGGGGGGATGGCGTCGCCATGGGGAGGTTGCTATGGGGGGATGGCGTCGCCATGGGGAGGTTGCTATGGGGGGATGGCGTCGCCAGGGGGAGGTTGCTATGGGGGGATGGCGTCGCCATGGGGGGCGGGAGGAGGGGGTTACTATGGGATGGCGTCGCCATGGGGGGCGGGAGGAGGGGGTTACTATGGGATGGCGGCACTCACCGCCCAGGACGAAGCTGCCGACGGCGGAGATGAAGCCGCTGAGGAAGGAGTTGAAGGGGAAGGTGCCGACGCCCAGGCAGTAGCCGAACTGCAGCGCCCCGCTCAGCAGCACGTACAGCAAGTAGGCGTCCAGCACCTTGAGGCGGCTGGCGGTGCCGCTGCTGTACTCGGCCAGGAAGCGCCGCACCACGGATCCCACCGAGCCGCCGCCGGCCCCCGCCGCGCCCGACATGGCCCCGCCGCACCAATCCGGGCCCCACACGGAAGCTGAGGTGGACGGAAGCGTCGCAAGCACTTCCGGGGCACCGCTCACGCGCAGACGCGTGGAGCACTTCCGCGCGCATGTGTATTGCTGTGTGACCGCCATTGGGCGCTGGCTATGACGTTTCGTCTCCCAGGCATGCGCACTCTGGACCCGAACGGAAACGCAATTCACATGCGCCCTGGAGCCCTAGCAACAGGGAAGCCGCGAAAAGGCGCATGCGCCAACGTCCCCGTCCCCGATTATTCGTACGTGGTCCAATCGGAATCCCGCGCTAGGCTGTTGCTGGGTAGATTAGGAGGTTGAGAAAGGGGGGACGGGGACACAAGGCACCGAGTCCCCGGAATCAGGGTTCCGTGGACGTTTCGTTCCTATCTCGACCCCTGATAGCCCCGATATAATACCCCCTGCTGTGACCCCCACATATAGTACAGCTTGCACCCCTTCGGCCGTCCAGTGTAGCCCCTGTGCCCCCACTAAATCATCCCCACCTGTGCCCCCCATTATAACCCCTGTGCCCCCACTAAATCACCCCCACCTGTGCCCCCCATTATAACCCCTGTGCCCCCACTAAATCACCCCCCACCTGTGCCCCCCATTATAACCCCTGTGCCCCCACTAAATCACCCCCACCTGTGCCCCCCATTATAACCCCTGTGCCCCCACTAAATCATCCCTCACCTGTGCCCCCCATTATAACCCCTGTGCCCCCATTAAATCATCCCCCACCTGTGCCCCCTGTTATAACCCCCCCCTGTTATAACCCGCCCCCACTAAATCATATCCCACCTGTGCCCCCATTATAACCCGTGCCCCCACTAAATCATCCCCACCTGTGCCCCCATTATAACCCCTGTGCCCCCCCCACTTATTCTCCCATCTTAGCCCTCCCCTCTTATACCCCTTATCTCCCCCTCTTTCCTTGCACCCCATCTGTCCTCTCTATACCCCTTCTGCCCCCCGGTATAGATCATGTGTAGTGCAGTTACAGTCTCATCACCCCAATACTGTACCCAGCATGCACCCCCTATAGCCCAGCGCCCCGTTATAACCCCATGCCCATCCTGCATGCACAGCACAGTGCACCTCCTCATTCTGTCACCCCACTGTGCCCTCTTTAGTATATTCTTGGGTCTCTATGAGCACCTCAATATTACAGGCCTGCCTCAATAGATCAAATGCACACCCCATATAGCCACGTCCCCCCCCCCCTTATGGATGATGCACCCTAATATTAACAGGTGCGTATCATCCACCGGTGTCTCATGAACCCCCATGTTATTCTAACCCCGCCTTTATAGCCTGATAGCGCCTCTACATGGCTTTATACCCCCTTCCAGCCCCACCCCCTAGCAATGGGCGGAGCTAATCGCCCCCCGGTTATATAACCTAGGGCATGCGCCCTCCTGCTCCCATTCATAAATCCTAAACCCCGCCCCGCCGCCTTGCTGTCCCCGCCCCTCCTTTTTATACAAGCCCCGCCCCTTCCTCGCCCTGACCCTGATCAGCTGTTGTTGCGATGAGCTCAGCCGGGGGAAAGTTATGGAGGAGGATCTGGAAGAACAGTGAGTCCCATGGGGGTGCCTGTCCCTTTTGGGGGCGCATGCCTGGGTTTTGGGGGGCAGGGAGCCTATTCCCACGGCTGCTAGGATTTTGCAGCTCTGGGCGGTGCTGTGTGTTTGTGGGGGAGTGCCCCCTGCTTTCATGCCGGCGGGGGGTCCCCCTATTGTATGCACAGGGCTGGGGGCACCCCCTATTGCATGCACGGAGCTGCGGGAGCTGGAAGTGGGGGGTTAGAAGTGGTGTGGCTGGGGCGGGGCGTTGTTAGCGAGGGGGATGTCGCTGGCTAAGACAGGAGAGGAGATGTTGGGGGGGGTTATTGGTGGCTGCCATGGGGTGTTGGGGGGCAGGGTGGGGGGGCTCTTGCCGGACTGCACTGAGGAGGGAAAGGACAGGGAGCCCTTGGGGATGGGGGTTACCTGGGGCAGGAAGGGGGTTGGGGTGAAGGGGGTCACTACATTTCCAGGTGGCTTGGGGGTGCAAACGGCCAGGTGTCCCCCTGCCTTTGAGTCTGTCTGTGCCCTACGGGGTGGGGGGCACCCCTTGGGGTGCCTCCCACCCCAGCCGGGGGAGGCAGCGGGCACCAGCTCCCCTTGGGGGTGACTCAGCAATATTCCTGCCCCAGAGCTTCTTGAACCCGGCTAGGGGGCAGTGACTCCCCCCCAAAAGCCTCAGGCTGTGAGTGGAGGGGGATGGGGGGGGGCAGTGGGACCTGTGGTGGGGGGGAGCTGGGACCCCAGTGGGTGTTTGCCCCCCAGGACAATGAGGTACTCCTCAAGTTGCGTCCCTCTGTGTGTGGGGGGCACTGGGTGTCCCCTGGTTTAGCTGCAGGCCTCAAAGGGTTGCTAATGTATTTTATCTCTCCCCCCCCCCCATTTGCTCCCCTATATCTGTCTGTCTGCCCTCCCCTCCCCCTGACGTCTGTCTGGGTTGCTGTCTCTCTCCTCGCTTCTCTGTCTGTTCCCCACAAACTCCGGCTCAGGCCCCAGGGTTGGCTCAGTGGCTGGCTCCCCGCCTGGCGCCCCACATCCATGTCCCACCTGAAGAACGTGGAGGCCCGGATTCTGCAGTGTGAGTGTGGGGTGCAGGGGCCCCCCCCGCACCCTGAAATCGGTGGGGGTGCAGCCTGGGGTATATCCTTCGTGGGGGACCCCACGCCGACTTAAGGGGAGGTATTTCCTATAGGGGGATTGGGGGAGATTGTCAGCAGCTGAGTAGGGTGGCCATGGGAGCCCCCCTTGGTAGCCATGTGGGGGGCTGGGTGGGGAGGATCAGGACCTCTGTGAGGGGCTGGGGGGCCCAGGGAGTCAAGAACCCCCTATGTGTGTGCTAGGTGATCCGGGGGCTTGGGAAGGAGGCTGGGGGACCCGGGGGTGAAGTGGGGGACCCCAGGGGGGTAGCTGGATTAGGTCCGGGCGTGGGGGGCGGGGTCAGGGCCTGATGCCCCCCCCCCCCCTTTTCCCCACCCCGCAGGCCTGCAGAGCCGGTTCATGGGGCGCTACGTGACGCTGCCCGGCAAGGCGCGGGTCTGGACGGTCTCGCTGTGCCCGGAGCAGGGCGCGGGGCGCACCCCGCTGGTGCTGGTGCACGGTTTCGGGGGGGGCGTGGGGCTGTGGCTGCTCAACCTGGACCATCTGGGAGCCCGGCGGCCCCTCCACGCCTTCGACCTGCTGGGCTTCGGGCGCAGCTCCAGGCCCCCCTTCCCGCACGACCCCGCGGGCGCCGAGGACGCCTTCGTGGCCTCCATCGAGGCCTGGCGCTGCCAGATGGGGATCAGCAGCATGATCCTGCTGGGCCACAGCCTGGGGGGCTTCCTGGCCGCCTCCTACAGCCTGGCGTACCCTGAGAGGTGAGACAGACCCCCGTCCGTCCCCGGCCCCCGTCTGTCCATCCCCGGCCCCACACCCAGCCCGTTCTGCAGCCAGGTGTACCCCGAGAGGTGAGAGAGACCCCCGTTTGTCCCCGGTTCCCCCCCCCGTTCATCTCCAGCCCCCATCCATCTGTCTATCCCCTGCCCCCCACCCAGCCCATTCTGCAGCCTGACGCACCCCAAGAGGTGAGAGTGACCCACGCCCCCGGCCCCATCCCACCCTGCCTGGCCCCCATCCAGCCCCATCTCCCCGCTAGCCTGCCCCTGTCCTACAACCTATGGTGCCCAAGAGGGCGGAGACCCCCCGGGGTGAGGAGGTGTCAGAGGACAGAGTGAGGGGAGGGGGTAGAGTTAGGGGTTGGGTTTCCTCCTGTGAGGCAGGGTGTTATTGTTCAGGTCCCCCCCCCCCCCCCCGAGATGGGTCTGTGTCTGTCTGGGGGTGTCGCTGTCTGGGGGGCGTGGAGGAGTCCGTGCGCCCGTCCGCCGGGCGTCTCTCACCCTCTCTGTTGCTGCTTCCCCCTACCCCCTCCCCCCCGGCGCAGGGTGAAGCACCTCATCCTGGTGGACCCCTGGGGCTTCCCCGTGCGCCCCACCGATCCCAGCCAGATCCGGGCCCCCCCCACCTGGGTCAAGGCCATGGCCGCTGTGCTGGGCCGCTCCAACCCCTGGCGGTGCTGAGAGTCGCCGGCCCTTGGGGTGAGTCGCTGGGGAGGAAGGCGGGGGGCAGGAGAGCAGGGGAGAGGGTTTGGGGGTGTGAATTATTCTGGGTGGTAACTGGTGGCCCCGGGGTGGGACTGGGAGGGAACAGGAAGGTGAATCTCGGGGGCAGGGATCCCCACTCCACGGCCGGCCCCTCCCACGTAACGGGGTGTGCGTCTGTCTGTCTCTCCGCATCCGTCTGTACAGGCCCTGGCCTCGTCCAGCGCTTCCGGCCTGACTTCAAGCAGAAATTCGCGGAGTTCTTTGAGGACGACACCATCTCGGAGTACATCTACCACTGCAACGCCCAGACGCCCAGGTGAGGGGGGCCGGGGAGCCCTACCTCCCCCTCTTCCCCCGCCCCCCCCCCGGGGGTCACCCCAGTGCTCCCAGGCCTCCGGCAGGGAGTGGGACCCAGGCGTGGGAAGTTCCCAGAGACTGAGACAAGCAATTGGACCCAGGTGTCCGGGACGGCGCCCCCAGGGGCCCTGCGGTTCTTGCAGAAGCAGGGATGGGGAATGGGGACTCGGGGGGGGGGGGGGGGGGGATCGGGGTGGGAGGTGCAAACATGGGTAGGAACCCAGGTGT
This sequence comes from Emydura macquarii macquarii, assembly GCF_026122565.2. Lineage (NCBI taxonomy): Eukaryota > Metazoa > Chordata > Testudines > Chelidae > Emydura > Emydura macquarii. The sequence goes on along the minus strand of NW_027132643.1, from coordinate 244,619 downwards.
GTGTGTTGGGTGGGGCATGTCGGGAGGGAGACGCAGACTGGGCGAGGGACCCAGGCGTCCGGGCCGGGGGTGGGGGCCTTGCTCACCCCTGCCCTTGCGCCCCAGCGGGGAGACGGCGTTCAAGGCCATGACGCAGGCGCTGGGCTGGGCCCGCCGCCCCATGTTGGAGCGGATCCATCTCCTCCCGCGGGAGCTGCCCATCACCCTGATCTACGGGGCCGAGTCCTGGATCGACACGGGCACCGGGCGCCGGGTGCGGGAGCTGCGGCCCGGCAGCTACGTCCAGCACCTGGTACGAGGGGGCTGGGGCGGGGCCGTTCACCCGGGGGGGGGGGGGGACGGAGAAAGAGGACCCTGGGATGGAGGGGAAGGGAGTCCTGCCGGCCGTAGGGCAGGGTTGGGGGGGGGGCGGGGTCACAGACCTGTCTCCTGACACTGCCCTCCCACCCATCCAGGCCATCGCCGGTGCCTCCCACCACGTCTACGCCGACCAGCCCGCCGCCTTCAACGTGGCTGTGGAGGAAATCTGCGACTCTGTGGACTGACGGATCGAGGGGACGCCCCCACCCCACGGGGCCCCCAATGTGGGGGGCCCAGAGACACCCTCCCCTGCCCCCGGTGGGGGTGCGGTCTTGGCCCCCAGTGGGGCAATGCATCCGGATTTGTGTTGATGGGAGGGTTTTATCCAAGCCGATTGCCCCCCCGTCTCTTCTCACTCTCCTAGGGTGCGCTCTCTTCCCATGCTCGGAGGGGACCAGCCCCAGCGGGGAGGGAAGGACTGGCTGGCTCTAGGGGGCAGGGAATGGGACCTGGGGGCTGTTCCCTTCTAGAGGTGCCGGATCCCATCTGGCCCCAGGGGAGACGGGGAAATAGTTTACCCCCCCCCATCTGAATCTCCCTCTGTTTTATGACCCTACTCATGTGCCTTAGGACGCTGCAGCCACCTCTGGGGCGCGAGGACCCCCGGCGTCTGTCTAATGGTGCCAAGTCTGGGGACGGGGCTCCCCGGGCTCCTGTCCCCGTGGTGCTTTGTACAGAAACCGCCCCTCTGTGGAGCCACTTTTCTACCTTAATAAAGAAAACGGCACTGGAAAATCTCTTGTGTGATGCACTGGGGGGGGGGGGTCTCCCCACACAGTCAAAGCTCTGACCCCGGGGGCTATTACATTATGGGGCTCATCTTTCAGTCTGTTCAGACCCCCAGTGGGGAGCGGAGGCAGGCCAGGATAAACAGCCCCTGCACCCCACCCCAGAGTCAGCTGCATCTCCGCACTAGGGTGAATTTTGGTGGGGCGGTGGGACTTTGTGCTGCTTTTTCAAGTGCCTCCCTTTTAAGACCCTTCTGTCACAGCCCCTCCCTGCACCCAGGAGCCCTGGGGGACCCCCGCATGGGGTCAATCCCCCCACCTTCTTGCTGCCCCAGTAGTATCTGTGGGGCTGGGGTGCCTGGTCTCCACTAGGAAGATCCTGAAGCACGAGATGATGGGGGCCGGTCCCTGGGCGCCGACGCCAGCCGTGGGGTGGGACGGGCTCCCCTGAGCCATTTCCCCATGAGTTAGAGCTGAGGCCGTCTCCCGGCTATTCCCACCGCGATTAACTAGGGGAGCAGAGAGGGGGTGGCCCTGGGGGGGACCCTAGCAGAGGGGGCACCCCAAGGGGCCAGAGAGCGGGGAGTGGCCGGATCTCCCAGCAGGTGCAGATGGCTGCAGCCGCGTTGTCGCCAATGAGCCGGTGGCAGACGGATGCCTGCTGGGGATGGGGTGCTACGGTCCACTCATGATCTGGGCCAGCTGGGGAAGGAGGCACCCGAAAAGGCCGCTGGGCGGGGCTGGGTGAATAATGTATTTTTTCCCCGCTTTGGGGCCTGAACTGAAAAATCCTGGGGCGGGCGGCAGGGAAGTGGCTTGGTTGGAACCAAAACCAAATGTTTTTTTGTTGTCGTCGCTGTGTTGAAAACCTCCCGTTTAATTTCCAGTGGAGGGAAACGTTTTGACTTGAAATTATTCCTTTGCCCCTCGAGTTTCTCCTTTTCCTTTGACCCTTTCCAGCGCCTTTCGCCTTCGTTTCTGGGCCTGGCCCAACGTGCGATGGAAAGGCCGTTTTGAAGCGGAACGCCACGTTTCCTTCCGAAATGTTTGGATGCTCTCAATTTTCCCTGCCAATTAGTGAAAACGGTTACTGGGGGAAAAAAATCTTGCCGGGTTTTACGGCTGTGATGGACTCGTGATGTGAGAAGGGTGGATTCTCTCCCTGCTCAGACACCGACTCTTGCTCAGACCGAATCTAACCCATCTGAGCAGTGCATCCCCTCACTCTAGGGTGAGTTTCCCATCATCCCCAGGGACGTGCCCGCCCTCTGCGGTCCCCCTTAGCCGTGGCCTGGAGATGCCAGCGGGCCCCAAACATTTGCTCCTCTCATTCATCCTGAACCGCCCCCAACGAAGGTCCCTGGACGGTTTGATGCCGTCTTTGTTCAGAAGCAGCAGCCATGGCAGAAGAGATCTGAGGAGGAGGAGATCTCTGACCCCTGCCGTCCGGGAGGGCCTCCTACGGGAGCCAGCCCGGCCTGGGACGGAGCCTGCCACCTCTCTGGTCCTCATTGCAGAAGAAGTCTCTCCAGGGCGGGCGGAGTAGCTCAGTGGGGCCGGGACGTCTTACCCGGGTTCCAGGGTGGGAGAAAAGGCAAGAGAGAAACCCACCCTGCCCGGTGATACAGTTTACGGGCTATGGCTTGTGTCTGGGATGAGGCCCGGGAACCCCAGGATGGTGGTGGGGTGGGAGACGGTCCCTAGGGGGCTCTGTGCAGGGGGTGCTCTCTCTCCTGTCACTGCTGCCCCCCCCCCCCCCATGCGGCGCTAAGGGGCAGAGGGTATGTGTGTGGGGCCCATCCGGAGATGCAGACTCAACGCCCCGCCTGATGGGCTGGTTCCTACCCCGGGTGGCATCCATCCTGCTGCAGACTGGTTCACATTCCTGAACGCCTGCTGCCCTCCTGTGGTCGCTGGCTGGCAGGCCAACCCCTCTTCTCCTAGACCCAGACTGGCCTTGAATGAGCGGGGCCGAGTCACCCTAGATCCGTCCCAAGGCGGCGGTTTGTCCAAGCTGCTCTTAAAACCCTCCTCGTCCTCCGACGGGGAATCCCGCGCCCTCCCTCGCGCTGGAAGGTTTTCCCTGATCTCTGACCCTGCGTCTCCCTTGCTGCCAGCCCGTCGCTTCGTAGGCCGGGTTTGCTAAACTGCCGCTCAGCGGGACCACGGCCTGACCGGTCCCTTTCCATCTTGCCACTGAGTTGTAATGGCCGTGAGGCTCCCAGTACGGGACAGGTCCTCGCCTCTTTTCCTTGACAGCCTCCTTCACCCGTCCCTGGGCTCCTCCGTCCCAGGGGAGTGGATTGCCTTTTTATCCCGCTCCGGGTCGACCCCTGGCTGTGGGGAGTGTTAGGGTGACACGGAGGGGATTCTCAGGAGCAGTGGGGCAGAAGGAAGCAAGGGGGGAATTGGGAAGGATGTGGTGATGGCCAGTGCCTAGGGCAGGCAGGAGGACAGAGCCCTAGGAGACAGATAGTGGAGGAGATCCTGGAAGAGAGGAAAGGGGGACGGACTGGGATCCCAGGAGAGTGGATGGATCTGCTGGCATCTGGCCTGGGATAGTTTGGGGTCTAGCCAGGGTGCGGGTGGTGCCCTAGGGGAATCATTTTGGGCCCTGTGGAGGATCCGAGGAGATCATTTTGGTTCCGGCTGAGCCCTCCCCGTATGACACTGTCGGCCTCTTATGAGGTCACGGCTGGACCCCGATGACATCACAATTTTCCTTTCTCTCTCTCTCTCTCTCTCTCTCTCTCTCCCCCAGGCCTCCCAGATGCGCTGCCGGCAAGCGGGGCGGATGGGGATGGGGAGTGGAGCCTCCCTGGAGCAGATCTCCGTGCCAGGGGGAGCCTGCACCCAGCGCGAGGGCGTGGAGAGACGGGGGCTCTTTGGATGCTGTGGGCCTGGTGGCTGTGGAGTGAGTCACGGCTCGGGGAGCGGGGACACACAAACACTCGTCAAGAGGAATCTGGGACCCTGGTACATCCCGTTTGCTGGCCTCATCCCTTCCCATTTCAATGTATTTATGCTGATTTGGGGGAGGGGGGGGAGTTCCCCCTCATCACAATTGTTCCCCCGCCTCCTCAGCTCTGCACGTGCAGGCGTGCGTGCCCTGCAGGTCACCCGCACAATAGGTGTGCAATGCATGCACACGCGGGATGCACAAACTCTCAGCTAGCCAGGAAAACTGTCTCCCTCCCGCGCCAGTTTGCAAGGTGGAATGAGTTTCCCGTCCCAAATCCCGACAAAGCTGAAATCCTCAAAAAATGTTCATGAACCAAGAATTCCACCCCCAAAAATTGTGGGTAACACATGGGGGCGGGGGCGGGGGATCCTTATTTTTGCATGTTTGTTTCAGCATTGCAAGGGCTGGTTGCATGCCGAAAATCAGCCAGAAATGTGGTCCGTAATTTACAGACAGCCCCTGCGGTCAATCGAAACATTTTTGGTTTTGTCTATTTTTCTATTTGATTTTTTTCGCTAACTTCGCTCCAATTTCAAAAGGGAAAGTTGGTTTAGAGCCCACAAAACAGATTCTTTTTGTTCCGAAAACGTCAAAACCCCTTCGAAGCTTTTTCTGGTTGAAAAATTCCAAAACGAACGCTTTCCAGCCAAAAGTTTTGGTTTCAACGAATGGACGCTCTTCTGATTTTAAATATATATGTGTGTGTCGGTGGGTGGATCTGTTCAAACTTCCTGACCAGAACCTCGATGGACATGTGTCTTGTGGGAGGGTGTATTTTGTGTGGTGTGTTGTGAGTATTTTGTAAGGGATGGGGAGCGTGCGTGTAAACCAATGTAGTTAATCCATCCTTTGAATGCATACACGAGTGAGGCTATGCTTACAGGATGGGGGGTCTGTTGTGGCTGAAGATGAGCCTCCCGGTGTGACACTGTGGTCTTAAGGTCTAATGCGATCCTGGGATGCATGAACGGGAATCTCGAGGATGAGCCGAGAGGCTATTTTACGTTGGTCACGGCATTGGCCAATGCCAGGTGCTTCAGAGGGAATGAACAGAACACGTAATCATCAACTGATTCCCCCTGTCGCCCACTCCCAGCTTCTGGCAAACAGCAATCCCTGCCCTCTGGCTAATAGCCGTTGATGGACCTATCCTCCATGAACTTATCTAGTTCTTTTTTTGAACCCCGTTACAGTCTTGGCCTTCACAACATCCTCCGGCAAGGAGTTCCACAGGTTGACTGTGCATTGTGTGAAGACATGCTTCCTTTGAAACTGGCTGCCTCGTAATTTCAGTGGGTCACCCCTAGTCGAGACGGTCTAACAAGATGCGATGGTTGGACGCTGAGGCTCGATAACCTTATTTCTAGTCAGAATTTGACATTTTTAAGGGTGAGGGTAAATTAACCAGTGGAACAACGTAGCAAGGGCTCATGGCAGATTCTCCAGCAATGACCTGTTTTTAAAATCAATATTAGCTCTTTCGTTCCAGCTGAAATCACAGTTAATTCAGGGCAGGTCTCTGGCCTCTGTTGCACAGAAGGTCCCACTACATGAATACAATGGTCCCTGCCGGCTTTATAATCTCTGCATCTGGAGCCTTCCCTGTATGGAGGCTCTGATTTCTTCGTAAGCTTTATCGCACCCCCGCTAAGTAACCCACTTCTATGTTCCCTTTCAGACTCCGATGCCCCCCGGGTCGGCGACTCCCCCCAGCGCCGGAGACGTGAGTTCCCCGCGGCCCGGCTTTGCCGCGCCGTCTCCCCAGGCCGGGAGGAGCTGGCGGGAGAATTTCCACTACCACGACCGGCGTCTGTCTCTCTCCGTGCTGCAGAAGGTGGAGGCGTCGCTGGCGGAACTGGGCTGGGCGGTCTCCCGGGAAGCGGCGCTGCAGCAGGGGGATCAGGGCCGGGTGGCCCCCGGGCAGCGGATGAAGTGGCTCAGGGGGGAGTGAGGGGGTGGTGTGGGGGCCGGCTGGCAATAAAGAGCAGCATATTCAGAGGAGGCCCCTGCAGTGTCTGTCTGGCCAGAGGTGGGTGATCTGGAGCAGGGCTGGGGAGGAAAAGGTGGGGAGGGGGTGGTCCAGGGAGGGTGTCCTGGAATGGGTGGGGAGCAGAGATTTGGGGGGGGGGGGAGATTCTCTGGATGTGGTGGGAGGCGCGGGAAGAGGACAGGAGAGCGGGAAGCGGGTGGCCGAATGTGGAAGGAAGCTGATTTTTGGGGGGTGGGCATATCCTGGAACTGTGGGATGAGGGGGGGCTCCAGGAAAGATGGGGTTTGCTTCTGCGGGGGGGGAAGTGAAAGTAGGGAGGGGGTGAAGGAATCTGGGCAGGGGATCCCTCCTCGGCTGAGTGCAGCGTGACAGCCCCCACAGCCAGCCCCGAGGTCACAATCGCTCCAGGAGCCATGCAGCGCCCCTGGGCATGGGGGGCAGGCCAGGCAGGGAGGGGACCCCGCCATGGGGAATGTGGTCTCTGTGAGGAGGTCGCGAGCAGGCGGGGGGCGGGTGCCGGGGCTGCTGAACCGCTGGTGGAGGGGCCGGCGGGCGGTGAGTGAGATGGGGGGGTGGGCCCAAGTGTTACCCCCCACAACCGGCCCCTGCCCCTCGAGTCTTCCCGTGTTTCCCTGTGGGTCTCTCCACCTCTCCGAGCCCTCGGTAACCCAAATCCCATCCCCCCTTCTCTTCCAGCCCCCCGAACTGCCGCTCAGCTCCCCGGAGATGCCCCGCCACAACCTGGAGGCCTCACCCCGGGGGGCGGTCCCGGCTTGGCGACGCCCGCGCCGCGGGCCAAGACCCCCGCCCTCCGCCTCGTTCTCGTGGGTGGCCGGAGATGGCGGCGAGTGGGAGGCAAATTACCACTACCACCGGCGTGTGGGCAGCGTGGCGTCCTCCGCCGAGCCCGTGGAGGAGGTCCTGCCGCTCGACCACCGGGTGGCGCTGCGGGGCCAGGCCCAGGGGCCCCCAATGCCCCTACGGTACCTGGCCTGTGCCCAGATGTTGGGTGAGAGGCACCCCATGCTCTGTCTCCCGCCCTCCCAAGACGGGCACCAGCAGGATGGGTAAATGGGATGGAGGATGCTCCTCGGATGACGGGCCATCTTCGTGGTATCTCTGAAGAAGCCCAAATAACAGGGTGGTTTTGGTGCACTGGCAACAAAAAAAAAAAAGTCCTTTGGGGTCAAACTGAAAATGAATGATTATTTTTTTGGTTGTAATTTTTGATGAGGTGGAAAAAAAATGGTTTTGGGTCCAATGACATGTTTCGAGTTCCAGCCTTTTTTTTTTTTTCACGTTCCCGGTTTTCCAATGAAAATTCCCAAGACTTTGGTGAGGAAAACCCCCCACCCTGTTAATGTCTCTTCTTCTCTGCGGTGCTGGCCAGCTCTCCGATGCAGTCCGGGGACTGGGTCATCCTTGGCATGGCACTCTTCAAACACCGCTTCCGCCACCCCGTGTCCTTCCTGTTCCGCTTTCTCCTTCGTGGCGATACGGTTGGCTTCGGTCACTGGGCCCGAGCTCCCGGCTTGGGTCCTCCTGGGCAGCCAGACCATTTCCTTCGCCAGCTGGACGGGCGGCCGAGTTCCTGCCGCTGGGCGTCATGTCCTTTGACCGCTACCAAGCCATCTGCAACCCTCTGCGCTCATGACTGGCCACTTCTGGCTCATGGGTGGCCACATGCGCTATCATCCTGGTGACCCGTTGGCCCTACTGTGGCCCCAACAGCGTCCACCCCTTCTTCTGCGCCCCTGGTGGGTCTGGCTCACTCCAAGGCAGAGCGGGTGGAAGCCTTCAACGCGTTGCTGGCTGCGGTGCTGATCCTGAGCTCCCTGGTGCTGAGGGGCATTTCCTGTGGCTGGATCGCGCTGGCCTTTCCTCTCGTGGCCGCTTCAAGGCTTTCTCCACCTGCATGCACTTCATGCATGTCTTGCACAATGAGAAGGTCAAGGCGGCCCTGAAAGACATGCGGCAGGGGCGTAGGCTCTTCCGCCCCCAAGGGAGGCCTGGGGCATGGAATTCAAAGCAGTACGGGGTAGGAGGGGTGAGGCAAATGCTACAGCTAAGGGGGAAGGAGGGGAAATCTGAACAGGAATCGCAATACTTGGTTGCTATGGCCATCTCTGATAGGGGAGTGGGGTCTAGTGGTTAGAGCAGGGGGGGCTGGGAGCCAGGACTCCTGGGTTCTATTCCCAGCTCTGGGAGCGGGAGTAAGTTATCTGCAAATCCGCACTGGAGTCCATGAGCCAGATCCCCCGCAGGCAGAAATCAGCATAGCTGCCCTGGTTTTAGTGGTGCTCTGCTGATTTACTCCAGACAAGGGGCTGACTCTCAGAGTGAAATTGCATAGAGGAAGCCTACATGGCCATTGCATTGTGAGTCACATCACATCGTTGGCATTACAGGACGTGGACAATGCTGCATGTCACCTAAAGGATTCAGATGCTCCATTCCCCATTAATTTTAATTAATGTGCAGTGTCCCTCGGGCAGCTTCAGCATCTAAACCTGGCTTGATATTCTATCGAGTCTCTTGCAGCTTTTAATTATGCACCCCTCAACTTCTTCTTTACCCACCAAACTAGTGTTAAAATGTTCACTTAAAATAACTTTACAAAATTTGGCCGTTTTCAGTCGATGGGGTGGGGGACATCTGGATTTTTCCACTGTTTCCCTTTCCAATTTAAATTGTTTTTCAATTTTTAAAATTATTTTTGCTTGTTTGTTGCTGTCAGGAGTTGTTTGATGACTTTTTTGCTTATATGTTTTCCGTATTATTTTGAAAAACCATTTTCCATGTCAATGGATGGTGTTCTGATTTTGTGTATTGCTTTTTGGTTTGTCTTTGCTTTTAGTTTATCGCTTTTTTGTTGGGAGATTTTGGTTTCATTTATTGGTTTTTCAGTGTTTTTTTTTTCATTTTCTTTTTTTCCCATTTAGTGTGTTTAGATTTCAGGTTTCACTTTTATTTATGCTTCATTTTTCTCATGTTATCAATTTGATTGGTCCTTTTAACAACATGGGCAGATTTTTCAAAATGGGGGGAAAAAAAGTTAAATTTATTGAGGGTTTTGTGGGGTTTTTGTTTTTTTTTTTTTTTTTTTTTGACACCCCAGATTTCATCTTTGAAAACTAGTCAGTTTTCAAATGGAGAAAAATGTTAGGGCTAGTCTACACTTAAAACTAACAGCGACACAGCTGTACCGGAATAGTTCTGCCACTGTGAGAGCACTTACATAGTTGCGTTATGTTGGCAGGAGAGAGCTCTCCCACCGATAGAATAAAACCACCTAAATGAGCGGCCGGTGGCCATGTCAGCAGGAGAACATCTCCCGCCAACATAGCATTGTCCACACAAGTACTTATGCCCTCAAAGTGCCAGGGTAGACCAAGCCTAATTATTCACAGGAACGTTTTCAAAACCAAACATCAGCCCGTTTCAGAACTCCACCGAATGAAGGGGTCTGTTATAAGAGTTAAACAACATTTTAACATTGGTTTTCAACCTCCATTCTTTATGCTTTTCTATTTCATTTTTGGAATAAACAGGTGATCCCTCTAGGTATCATAGAACCATAGAAGATTAGGTTGGAAGGGATCCCGGGAGGTATCTAGTCCAACCCCCTGCTCAAAGCAGGACCAACCCCAACTAAATCATCCCAGCCAGGGCTTTGTCAAACCGGGCCTTAAAAACCTGTAAGGATGGAAATTCCATCACCTCCCCAGGTATTTATCTGCATCTCTAAGCACCTAAACACCGTTAAAAATCTGGCCTTTCTTTACCATTCTTTCTGGAATCTGGTTGGAATAAAACAAAGGTGAAATATTTTAAAGGTGGGTGGGTAGAAAAGAAACCAGAAAGAAAAGCTGCCTGGCTCCCTTTGTTATCCTGGAATGCCTCCTAGTGGCTACACTGAAAATAACTTTTCACCCCTTTAAAAAAAATCCTTTTCTGAATTCAGTGAATTTCTTTGCAAACTTTGTCGGTTGGTTAATTTTTAGTGTCTCATCACTTTTTACATCCTGGATCATTGCTGTGAGGACAGAGGTGTTGAGAGGATCCTGGAAATGTTCCAAACTGTCAGTTTAAAAAAAAATAAAATAAAATAAAAATTCAAGGGTTGCAAAAAATGCCTGAAACCGCGGACCTTGGGAAACTCAAAGATTGAGAAAGGAACTGAAGACAGTCATGGGAAGAACATGCCAGGTGCTAAAGGGATCTTTAATCTAACAGAGAAAGACTGAAGAACAAAAGTAGGAAGTTAGAAACCAATCAAATTCAAACTGGAAATAAACCACGTCTTTTTAGTAGCGAAGGTGATTTAAGGTTGGAACAAACTACCAAGGAGAAGTGATAGATTCTCCATCTCTTGGAGTCTTCGGACCAAGACTGGATTCCTTGCTGGGAGATATGCTTTAGTTAAAACACCAGTTATTAGGATCAATACAGAGGTAACTGGGTGTAATCCCCTGGCCTGTGACATACCAGGGATCAGATTACATGACCCCATTGATCCCTATTGACCTTAAAATCTGTGAATTTGTTCATGGAAGTAATAGTCATACATTGGGCAAAATCCAGGCCTCCTTTGATCCACTCAAGAGAATAATGGTCTATTAAGGTTGCTCTCCCCAGGAACCTTCTGCAGAGGTTAACAGTTTACCTAGATGAAAGTTTCATTGAGATCTCTACAGAGGATTCTTGATGCATACCTCTGCACATAAATAGTCTGTTCTGGGAATAACCCTCCACTGAAGTTTGCCACCATCCAGTAAGACCCTCCCCTCAAAAACACAAAGTCCTTTTAAGAAGCTGGACTGGGGACATAGCCGCCAAAGAAAAAAAAAAAGATTTGCCCCACGCACTCAGATGTGCCTTCCCTTGCATCTCGATCAGTCCTGCTGTCTTCTGTGTGGCTGGATTGCTCTGGGGTAGCGGACGGGTCCTGGGTCTCAGGGAGAATGGACACCCCACTCTCCTGCACCCTCCTCTCCTCATCCTCATCCACAGAGTCCTCCTCATTCGTCCTGAACTGGGATTCTTCGGAGGCGTCAATGCTGCGTGGTGGCACAGTGGTGGGGTCCCCGCACTCTATAAGTAGCGTTGCATGGCCATTAGAGTCTCAGCAGCACTAACTGAAAGCCCACTTGGGCCAGTGAGAGAGCCTCTTCGTTGACTTTGAGATCCTCTGGAGCACGGGCTGAAGGTCTAAGATGGCTGAACCGAAAGATTAAAAATGTAGCCCTCCAAATCATGTCCCTATTCAATGTAAAGGGGAAGGTGGAAAGGCGTGAAGCCAAGGAAAAGCATCAACATTTGTAACAAACATGAAGTGATACAGCAGTGTGGAAAAACACAGCTCAAGGAACATGAACATCTCCTGTTCATGTCCATGGGACGTTGTCTTACAACAAAGTCATAAAGTTGTTCTAACAAAGTTATCGAAGTTATTTTTAGTGTCAGTATAGCTGTCTCTCTTACTACCCATCATCTCAGAAGAAAGATAAAAACATCGTACTTCTCCAGCATGGTAGGATGTCATGTCTGTTTTCAGGGTGTGGAGTGGTAGGACACATAGCCACCGTGAAGGTTTTGTTGGATGGGGAATGAAGGAATTCATACCCAACACCTCCTGAAAGCCTGAACTGCTATAATGCAATTAAAGAGCAGGTTAAAAATGTGGATGTGGGGTGCTAAAAACTGTAAAAGAAATGATTTTATTCTCCTTGCCCATCCTGTGTTCTTTTGCTTTCACCGAAAGTTGTGTGCTTGGGTCTAGTGGCCCTGGCAGGATTTTTCAAAGTGCCTTCAGTTGTTAGGAAGCTAACTCTCAGAGTAGATGTTTGTTCTGTGTGTTCACATATTCTACATTCAGTTGCTCTGTCCTTATTAAGGTCTGAGTTCTTGTTTTGACATGTTTGTAATTGATTCGCTTAAGGACGAACCACATATCATGAACCACACCATGGTAGCAGAATTCCTTCTCTTGGGTCTGACCAATGATGATCTTTTAAATATCTTCCTGTTCATGGTTCTCTTCATTCCTGCCTTTTTGATCCAAGGGGATCATCTCCATCACTCTGAAGCAATGCAAATATTCTGTAGCCATTCCTTGTCTTGCTGGGAAAATGAGTGAGTTGGCAAATGGAGCCGCAGAAGCCCTTGGCTTCTCCCTGCGGAACAAAGAAACATAACATCATCCTACGCTTTCCTCAAAATTTCAGAAGGAGGGATCAGAAGGGAGGACTCCGAGTGTTGTTAGCGAAGCTCATTAGCTAATTGGTCTCAGGGGTCCTAGCCAAAATTGAGGGACAAGAATACCAGACACTATAACTATTATATATGAGCTCAGAGAGGAGAGGGATTTTTTCATAGAGGCTGTGATCACTCGTGTTTATCTCCATGATCAGTTACATAGAAAGATAGATAGATAGACAGGGCAGAATTGAAGCCTCTTAATTCAGCAGCTGCAGGATACGTGTGATCATTGCATATATTTCTAAGGTCTCCATCACCCCAGAGTCTGAGTGAGGATGTACAGAAGATGATTGCTGGGGTGGGATTTTAAATGATGTTGATTTGAAGAGCCTTGTGGTTAATATTATTTATTGTTTTGTGGTACAAGATTGAGAGAGGTGCACAGCCCCAGATCTGAAAAGACACAGGGATTTTCTCCAGGTTCTCTTGGCGAGGCGGAGAGCAGCGGTCCCGGCTGATGAATATTTGTGTCCTCACTGTCCTGTCTCCAGCTCTGTAAGTACCTCTCCATGAGCACCAGCATTTTAGCTGTCTTGACTGAGCCCACGTTAGGACTCTATTGACTGTTTTAGGACCAGACCCAGTAGGTCAGAGCTGTCGGGTCTGACTGATTTAAATTTTAGCCCTTCAAACCATGCTTTTATTCAGTAAGAAGGGAGGTGGATATTTGTGCGGGAAGAGAATGAAACCAAGGTTTTGGAAAGAAAATTCTTCCTAACTGGGAACCAGTGTGTCATGTCATGCAATATCTGGCTGAATCTGCAGACAGCTTAAAGCAATAGCTTGCAGAGGGACAGACGCTTCTCCCGTTCACTTCTATAGGACTGAAAACCAGTGAAGTTATTTTCAGTGGCAGCAAAATGGTCTATCATGCGGCCTTCCCTTTATCAGGAAGTTAGCCAGTACATGCATTGGCACTATTGGGTGTCGTCTCTCATTTCGGAGTGGGGGAGAGAGAGAGAGAGAGAGAGTGTGTGTGTGTGTGTGTGTGTGTCAGAGTCACCGATAATTGGGGTGGGCCAGAAGAGTTGACATCCAAGATCTTGTCAGCCTGAAGCCCGAACCACCCCATGCACTTGTAGGTCTGGTGGAGAAGCAGGAGAAAACAGGATGAGTCAGGTAAATAAACTCCTGTGTGCCTGACGTTGATCATCGTAAAATTCTAGAGCAGCTGATCTGGGACTTGATTGATCTAGAAATACAGGAGGGTAACAGAATTGATTTCAGCTAGCATGGGCTCATGGACATAAACTCTGCTCAACTAACCCTGTATCTTTTTGTTTAATGACCTAGCCGGTTTAGTTAATAATGGTGATGTAATATGATTAGACTTCCAGAAGGCTTTTGATGTGATACAGAGTGACAGAGAATCATAGAAATATAGGTTGTAAGGGAACTCGAGAGGTCATCTTTTCCATCCCCCTGTGGTGAGGCAGGACAACGTATACTTAGACCACCCCTGACAGGAGTTTTATTTAACCTATTCTTAAAAACCTCCAATGATAGAGATTCCTCAACCCCCCATAGTAACGTATTACAGAATTAAACTATTCTAATTTTCCCTAATAACTAATCTAAATCTCCTTTGCTGCGGATTACTTGTGCCCCACCTTCTACATTGAAAATAATTGATCACCATTATCTTTATAACATATTGGAAGACAGGTAGCTCTTCCCTCAGGTTCTTTTCTTAGAACTAAAGATGCCTAGGTTTTTTTAGCCTTTTCTTGTAGGACAGGTTTTCTAAACCTTTCTTCATTTTTGTTGTTCTCCTTTGGATTCTCTCTAATTGGTCCATAGCTTTCTGTAAGCGTGGAATAGAGACTTGGACAGTCCACTCCAGCTGAGGTCTCTCCAGTATGGAGTCGCTTACCTCCTTTGTCCTACATACGACAGTCCTGTCACTACATCCCCAGATATTAGCCTTTTTCAAAACTGCGTCACATTGCTTACTTCTTTGTATTTGTGATGCACTATAACCTCAAGATCCCCTTTAGCAGTACTACCTCCTTGCCAGCTAGTCCCCATTTCGTAGCTATGCATTTGGTATTTTTCCTCCTAAGTATAATACTGTGCACTTGTCTGTATTGAATTCCATCTTGTTGATTTCAGACTAGTTCTCCAATTTGTCAAGGGCGTTCTGATTTCTAATCCTGCCCTCCATAGAGCTAGCAACCTCTCCCACCTTGATGTCATCTGCAAATTTTACAAGCAATACTCTTCATTCCATTAGCCATGTCATTAATGAAAATATTGAATTGTACCAGACCCCGGACAGATTCCTGTGGGACTTTACCACCCCCCTTTCACAATGATCCACTCATAGCTACTCTTAGAGTACAATCTTTGAATTAGTTTTGCACCCACCTTATAGTAATTTTGTCTACACCACATTGCCCCGTTGGCTTATGAGAATACCATATGGGACTGTGTCAAATACCTTACCAAAAACAAGGTATATTACATCTAGAGATTCCCAATCATCCATCAGATCAGTCACCATGCAAAAGAAGGAAATTAAATGGGTTTAGCGTGATTTTTCTTGACATTCATGTTAGCTAAGATTTAACACCTTATTATCCTCTTGGTGCTTACAACTTGATTGTTTAATAATTTGTTCCAGTATCTTTCCAAGTACTGAGGTTAGGCTCTCAGGTCTATAAATCCCCCAGTCCTCTTTGTTTCCCCTTTTTAAAGGCGGGTATTATTTTTAATTTGATTTTTAACACTGTGATTAACAAACTAGAATGATACAGAATTAGCGTGGCACATATTAAAGGGATTAAAGTGTGTCTCACTGAAAATCCTCAAACTGGAATTGTATAAAAGGAATCACTGTTGAACGTGGGTGTTTTTAGAGGGATCCCACAGGAATTGGTTCTTGGCCTGGTCCTTTTAAATTATTTTTATCAATGACCTGGAAGAAAAGAAAAACAAAACTTTCAATATTTAATTATTGGAACAATTTTCCAAACTTTGTGGTGGATTTTCCATCCCTAGAAATTTGAAAACAAAGATTGGATGTTTTTTGAAAAGCTGTGATCTCGTTAATTCAAGGAAGTCCCTTCTTCTGTTCTATATAGGAGGCCAGAACAGAAGATCATACTGGTGCCCTCTGGTCTTTTATCTGATGAAAAGTTGTGGTAAAACCGATGAATTTTTAGAATAAATTATTTTTATTCTTCCTTTCTCTCTCTCCAGCTATCAATCATTCTCCTCTGAAATCCTGTGCTTGGTTTTAGATGCTATGTCAGGTTTTTTTCATAGTGCTCAAGTCTTTTGGGCACCCAACTCCCGTTGAAGAGATTAGTTCTATTTATTTTCAGAATTTTCCTGCAAGCAGTATGTCTTTATTGGGCTATCTGACTTTGACATGATTTTATTTTTTTCTTTGAAGGTGAGTGAAGAATGAAGAACCACACCACGCTGGTGGAATTCATCATTGTGGGATTTTCCAACGACCACCATGTGAACATCATCCTGTTAGTGGTTCTATCAGCTGTCTTCTTATTGACTGTGGTGGGTAACATCACCGTTGTCACCCTCTCCTTCGTGGACCATCGCCTCCAATCCCCCATGTATTTCTTCCTCAGGAACTTCTCCCTCTTAGAAATCTGCTTCAGCTTTGTCATCATGCCCAGATTTCTCTACAGCCTCCTGACAGAGAGAAAATCTATTTCTGTCCCTGGTTGTTTTCTTCAGTTGTTATTGTTCTTTCTCCTGGGAAGCTGTATATTTTTCCACGTGGGTATGATGTCCTTTGACCGCTACATGGCTATCTGCCGTCCATTGCATTATGGCACCATCATGAATGGCCGGGTCTGCTTCCAGTTAGTGCTGAGCTGCTGGGTGATGAGTTTTTTTATAATGTTTCCCCCAGCATTTATGGCCGTGCTGGTGCCGTTCTGTGGTCCCAATGTCATTAACCACTTCTATTGTGATACAGCCGCATTGCTCCAACTCTCCTGCATGGACACAGGACACATTGAGATCATGATCTTGGTTTCAACTTCTGTTCTCATACTTGGAAATTTCACAGTCACTGTCATTTCCTACGGTTGTATCATCACTACTATCATGTGCATCCCATCCACCACAGGAAGGAAAAAAGCCTTTTCCACATGCTCTGCTCACCTCCTGGTGGTTGTGATATTGTACAGTAGCTCCATCTTCAGGTACGTCCGACCGAGTCAACGGGGCGCACGGGACTTTGACAAATTTGTGGCCTTTTTCTTCTCTGTGGTGGCCCAGATGTTAAACCCCTACATCTACGCTCTCCGGAATGAACAAGTCAAACAAGCTCTGAAGGATGCCTGTGGCAGAGTATTGTCTAAGTGTTCGAGGCTCTCATGAAAATGCAGAACTCCAAAGATACAGGCGTGTCACGTACATGGATGTCATTGACTTCAGGCCAGGCTTCCAAATGGACTTGGTGGGTCCTGAGTGGTACACAGAAGTGAATTTCTATCCTCATATCTAGATTCATATGATATAAGGCCGGACTGGACAGGTAGATCATCAAGTCTGACCTTTTGTATAAAAGAGGCCTTAGAATTCCACCCAATTAGCTATGTATTGAGCATAGTAACTATTGTCCGATGAAAGCATATCTTCCAGAGTGGAGTCCAGTCTTGATTGGAAGCCTTCAAGAGATGGAGAGTGTACCGTGTACTTGGTTGTTTCTTCCTAAAAAGGAATTTTTCCAGGATTATTCTTGCTAAAATTAATAAATGACAAGTTTTAGTTTGGGTTGAACTAAAGAATATATTTTTAATACCCAGCTTAATTTAGGGACAAAATATCATTTGAAAAGGCAAAAAAGAACTTTTCCTTTGTAAAATCTTGAAACAAAATGTTTTGAATTTTTCAAATTAGTTTTTTACAATCTTTTTTTTTTTCTTTTTGGCTAAAACTATTCAGATTGAAGTCACAAATGCTTTTCATTGACCTGACACTGCATTTTTTAGAGTGTAAATTATTCATCTGACAAATTTCACCCAGTTGTATTTCTAATTTCAATTTGCCTGGCTTTAATGTCCAGTCAATGGATCTTGTCCTGCATTTCTCTACTAAGTTGTTGTAGGCAAGTTGGTCCCTGGATTTTAGAGAGACCAGGTGGGTGAGGTAATGTCTTTTACGGCACCAACTTCTTTTGGTAAGAGAGGGAAGCTTTCAATCAACACAGAGCTCTTCTGATCTCCCACATCTGAAGAATAGCAGTTTGTTGCTCTAAAGCTTGGCTCTGTTACCAGAAGAAGTTGGTGCAGTAAAGGACATTACCTCACCCATCTTGTTTCTCTGCTAAGGGCACTTCCTCTGTAAAAGCAATAGAACAAACACGCTCTTTATATATTCAACCCACACGAGAGATGAATGGCTCCTCGCAGAGTCTGAAACAGCTATTTACTTGCTAAGATTTGTGCATATCCTGTTGAATTGGTTACCTCATTTGTCATACCCTGCCTTGGTCTGCGTGTGTGTAACATTTATATATTATGCTTTGTCTTTATGAATTCGTAGTAATAGTACTGTTTTTCTTGTAATTCTCTACGATACTCAAATTGAGGTCAACATTCATTTCCACTGAACAGTAAACATATAAAAAAGGAGAGAACCCTGGCCAAATGATTGCTTTCCTCTTTCATTTTGCAAAGCGATATTTTCAAAGGTGCAAGTGGAAGAGGGGGGAAAATCCTGGCTCCACTGAGGTCTTTCTTGCATCAAAGGTCATTTTCTTAGCTTGTCAGTTGACAATCTCACCAGACCCTTTGTTTGCCTTCACAAAGTTTGACACTGCATCAAATATGAGCAACTTTTGTTCAGTTAAACCAGGGAGGCAGCTTATCTCCAAACTTCCAGTTCTCTCTCATATCCTATTTGTACACTGACTCCATCCTCTCATTGGCCGGTGATGGCAGCCTACATCACCCACTTTACATTTTCAGAGAAGATCCTCCATGCAACCCCTCATGACATGAAAGAGCACCCAGTAAACACCTGCTAAATATCTCATTGACCTCCATCAAACTCTCCCTTGCTGTGATAGCTAGCAAACAAATTTGACAACACTGGGACAGCTGTTTTGCTTAGACCACTGTCCATAACATTGACCAACATCATCTCAATCTTTCCTTATTCTCCCGTCTTTTTTCACCTGTTGTTTCTTGGCTTATACCATGTATACTCTTTTGAGCTGGGACCATGTCTTTGGTCTGAGTTTGTACAGTGCCTAGCACAATGGAGATTGCGGTCTATGACTGCCGCAATACACATTATAGATAATAATAATACATGAAATCAATGGGAATTTTTCTAGTCACTTCAATGGGGACAGGATTTCACTCTTCTCATTTAATTTAAATTCACCTTCAATGCAACTTGAAGTCATAACTGATGTTTTTGTGAATCACCCTTGTACCTGTTCAGAAAATATTCCCTTTAGACGTGACTGAAAAGAGGGAAAAGAACGGAAAATCTCCAGCATAAAGGCGTAAGTGCAAGGTATTGATGTGAGGAACATGGTTTACTCCCGTTGTTTTGCAAGGAAACAAATGACATTGTATGATGTGGTGTGTTAAAACAATAAAACTTCTGTTCTCAACATGCTTCATTCTTTTAGGATAAGTTCAACTGCATTCCACGGTCAAGTGGTCCTCTGGTTGTTAGGACGTTCTGGAGACTAGGAATCCAGAAAGAGACAAAAATGTCTGTGCTGAGGGGCTGTATTAATTATGCTATCATTACTTTGATGGGTTCTTTTATATGTGATCACCCCAGTGTAAAAGCAGAGAAGGATGTTCTTATGGTTAAGAACTAGAATCTCTCTCAGAGAAGTTAGTTTGAACCCCACGTCACACTGAAGTTCTGTGGGTGATGGATGACTGAGTCTTTTAAAAAATCCCACCTTCCTCACTCTGTCTCTCAGTTCCCCATCTCAGAAATGGGGAGAATAGTTGTTCCTCCATCTCTTTAGGGTGAGGTTGTCAGATCGACTTATGTCTGAATGAAGATACTTAGGTGTCAAATGGGATTTTCACTAAGTCACCTAAAATTAATTGATTTCAACGAGAGGTAGTTGCCTCCGTGCCTTTAAAAATCCCACCTGGTGCCTACATACTTTGTACTATCTGACCCTCACGGTCTTGTCAAAGGTCATGGAGAGGGTCTGTGGCAGAGGTGGAAATTGTACACACGTTTCCTGAGTTGCGTTCTTACCGCAGTGGCCTCAGTCATACGAGCACCTGATTTTATGCCTGTTTTCTGTTTCTTTTCCATGTCTCGCCATGAAAATTAGTGACCTGGGAAAAGGTGACAGAACCCTTTGACTTCCCCATGAGGAAGAGTGAAACATAATGTTGTTTTTAGAAGAAGACATCAGATGTGAGCTCTCAGAGTGTTGTTTATCTAATTGGTCTCAGGGTCCCAGCTAGCAATTACAGACAAGTGCACCAGAGGCTTACAACTATTATATATAGGAAATGAAACAGGAGGGGGTTATGTGATCCAGGCAGTGATCACCAGCGTTTACCCGTGCAATCTGTTATTCTGAGAGGCATAAATTGACAGCCCTAAATCGGATCATCTTAGTTCAGCAGGTTCAGGACCCGTGTGATCATTTGGTTCTTGTTCTGTATAGTTCTAAGGTCTCCGTTATCACAGGGTCTGAGTGAGCATGCACAGAGTATGATGGCAGGGGTGTGGTTTTAAAGTGATGATGCTTTCAAGAGCTCTGTGGGTTTCTGATTGCATCAGTTTGTGGTGTGTGGTTGAAACCATTGTCTAAGATCCCAGTTCCGTTGTGTTAGAGTAAGAGGGCATCCGTCCCCAAAATGTTCAGGCTTCATGTAAAATGAGAGACAAATATATGGCTGCGATAAAAAGAATAGTTTGGGCTTGGGGAGTACGTTTTAAGACTGGGAAACCTATGATAAACTGAGGTAACATACAACGGCTGCCATTCTTTAGTGCCTCATAGATTGCAGGGCATTGATGAGATTTGAAGATGGATTTGAAGGCAGGCAATGGCTTGGTAGATTTTTACAAGGTATGAATCTTTGAGATTACCTTTCAGTTTAGGAGAAAAAATGCAACTACCATTATTCTAGGAATCCCCATTACGGGATATAGTTAATTAGGAAAATTCTAGATTTCTTTCTTTGTCTTGATCAAGTGGTATTCCGGAGCCAAAAACCTTTGCAAAAAGTCCCCAACTCTTCGTTGCAAACCTAAAGTAATCAATGATATGGTTTATTGCAAAAATGGGCACCTTGGAGGAATAAAGTCCCTCAAGCTCCTGGAGAAATACTGTTGAAAAAGTAGAACTGTTGAAAGAGGAAGGGTTTGGGGAGGCGCACGGGATGCTGTCTGAAAAAAGACAGGGAGTTTCCCCACATTCTGTTTGTGATGCGAAGAGAAGCCATCCCCACTGATGAATATTTGTGTCCTCACACTTCATGTCTCCAACTCTGTAAGTATCTCTGCAAGAGCACCAGCATCTTAGCAGCCTAAATCCAACCCCCATTTGAGCCTGTGGAAAGCTCTCTATTGGCTTTGGAGAAGTCTGGATTGGACCCCTGAAGGTCTAAAAGGGGTGATCCAACTGAAATACAATTTAGCCATTCAAACTATGCTTCTGTTCAGTAAAGGGGGAGGCAGGTGGCACTGGCAGGTGTCTGAGGGAAGGGAGTGAACACAGGAGCCTCAAAGGAATAACCTTACTAATTTGTAACGTCTACCTAGTTATGCATACAGGCTGGAAAAAAGAGCTTGTCTCAGTCACTTCTGTGGGACTGTGAATACCAATGAAGTTATTTTCAGTGGCAGCATAGCTCTCTTGTCCCTTTAACAGTAGTGTCCGATTTCAGGTGGGGTTGGCTCTTGGCCCTGTACTTTTAAATATTTTTATCAATGTCCCGGAAGAAAACAAACAAACAAAGCTTTCACAGTGAGGGTATTTAGTCTTTGGAACAACTTCCCAAGCCTGGTGGTAAATTTTCCATCATTAGAAATATTAAAACAAAGGTTGGATTTTTTTTTTTTAAATGCTATGCTCCAGTTCCAATAGTAGTTAATTTAGGGAAATTCCTCAGTCTATTCTATGCAGGAGGTCAGAACAGATGTTCACACTGGTATCTTCTCGCATTTATAATGTGTGAAAATTGAGGTGAAACTTATGAATTTTTAAAATAAATCATTTTCATTCTTCCTTCCCCTCCAGTTCGTGCACGCTCTCTCTCTGCAACTATCAGTCATTGTCCTCTGAGATCCTGCGTTTGTTTCTGGTTGCAAATCAGGCAGATCCCATGTCTGCTTAGGCACCAAACCCCCATTGAAGAGATTTGTTTTATTTATTTACGGAATTTTCATCCAGGCGTTCTGTCTCTATGGTACTATCCGCTCTGTTTTGGACAAGTTTTCATTTTTCTTTGAACAAGAATGAAGAACCGCAGCACAGTGGTGGAATTCATTATCTTGGGACTGTCCGATGACCACCACGTAAACATCCACCTATTTGTGGTTCTATTAGGTTTCTTCCTGTTGACCCTAATAGGAAACCTCATTATTGTCACCCTCTCCCTGATGGACCATCGCCTCCAAACCCCCATGTACTTCTTCCTCAGGAACTTCGCTGTCTTAGAAATCTGCTTTACCTCCCTCATCATGCCCCGGTTTCTCTACAGCCTCCTGACAGAGAGAAAATCTATTTCCCTCCCTGGTTGTTTCCTTCAGATGTTGTTGGGCTTCGTCCTGGCTGCCTGTATGTTTTGCCATGGGGCTGTGATGTCCTTTGACCGTTACATGGCTATCTGCCATCCCTTGCGTTACGGCACCATCATGAATGGCCGGGTCTGCTTCCAGTTAGTGCTCAGCTGCTGGGTGATGAGTTTTCTTTTAATTTTTCCTCCAACATTCATGGTCGTGCTGTTACCATTCTGTGGCCCCAATATCATAAATCACTTCTGCTGCGATACAGCCGCATTGCTCCAACTCTCCTGCATGGACACGGGACATCTTGAGGTCATGATCTTCGTTTCAACAACAGTTCTCTTACTTGGTACTTTAACAGTCACGATCATTTCCTATGGGTGTATCATCTCTACTATCATGCGCATCCCATCCACCACGGGAAGGAAAAAAGCCTTTTCCACCTGCTCTGCTCACTTCCTGGTGGTTGTGATTTTGTACAGTAGCTCCATCTTCAGGTTCATCCGACCAGCTCAGCGGGATGTGAGGGACTTTGACAAAATTGTGGCCTTTATGTATTGTGTGGTGGCCCCGCTGTTTAACCCCTACATCTATGCTCTCCGGAATGAACAAATCAAAGAGTCCCTGAAGGATGCCTGTGGCAGAGCATTTTCTAAGTGTCTGAGGCTCTGATGAAAATCCCACACTCCAACAGCACAAGATGGAAGTGAACCTGGACGGTCAGTGACTTCATGCCAGGCATCCGAATGGGTCAGAAGCAGTACACAGGGATGACTTTATTTCACCACATCTAGATTCATGAGGCAAGACCTGTAAGGTCAGTCCTGACCTTCTCTAACTCAGGCCTTAGAGTTCCACCCAGTTAGTGTTGCACTAATCCTAGTAACCTGTGTCTGTTGAAAGCCTGTCTTCCAAAACAGCATCCGGTCTTGATCGGAAGACTTCAAGAGTAGGAGAATTCAATATTTTCTTGGTGGTTTCGTCCAGAATGGAAATTTTTTGATTTTTTTTATACTGAAATGAAAAAAAACCCCTACAAAATTCAGTTTGGGTTGAACAAAAAAATTATTTTTAAATATTTAGTTAAATTTACAGATAAATAAAACAAAAATAAACAATTTCAAATAAAAATTTGAAAAGAAAAATAGAAAACATTTCTTTTAAAAATGTTGAAATAAAATATTTTGAATTATTCATATTGTTTTCCAATCTTTATTTTTGGCCAAAGCTATTTTCCGAATTCATTCTAAATTTATAAATGTTTTAAGTTGACCTGGAACAGCAATTTTTTTTCCCAAATGAAATAATTCTTTTGAAAAATTTCTATCATCTCTGTTTTTAATTTCAATTTGCCTGTCTTTAACATCAAACCAATGGTTCTTGTTCTGTTTTCTCTGACAAGGACACTTCCACTGTAAAAGGGGTACAGTAAACACTGCTCTTCATATTTTATTCTATAGGCAGGTTGAAGGATTCCTCAGAGTCTAAAACAGCTACATAGTTGCTAAGATCCGTGCACAGACTGTTATATTGGTTTATCTCATCTCTCCTACTTTGTCTTGGTTTGTGTGTTTCTACCATTTACCTATCATGTTTTGTCTTTATGCATTATTATTATTATTATTAGCTTTTCTTGTGACATTTAGATATTGGAACTGAGATCAGCAACCATTATATAGACAAAAAGAAGTGAGGAATCCTGCTGAATGTAGAGTTTATAATCTAAAGAATAGAGATGAAAAGCAGGAAGAAATATTTGATGTCTTCTTTGAACTTTGCGGAGTGATATTTTCAAAGGTGCAAGTGGAAGAGGGGGGAGATCCTGGCTCCACTGAGGTCTTTCTTGCTTCAAAGGTCATTTTCCGAGCTTGTCTTTTTGCCTCCATTGGGTTTGACATTGCGTCAAATATGAGCCACCTTTTTTAAGTTAAGGTCTCTTCATGGTTTATGCCCACCCTTCCAGTTGTCTCTCATACACTGTTTGTACATTGACTCCATACTCCAGTTGGCCAACGATGCCAACCTACATCATCCACTTACATTTTCAAAGAAGCACCTTCATGCTACCCCTCATGATTGTAAAGAGCACCTACTAAATATCTGCTAAATATCTCATTGACCCCCATCACATTCTCGCTTCCTGTGATTCCTAGCAAACAAACTTGACAACTCTCAGGCAACTGTCTTGCTTAGACCACTGTCCATCATGCTGACCAACATTATTTCATTGTTTCCTTATGTTCCCCTCTTTTTCTCAGGTCTGTGTTTTGTACAACGTCCAATGCGATGGGGTTGTGCTCCTAGCCCTGGCCACAATACACATAGATGATAATACATGAAGTCGGTAGGAGATTTTTCTAGCAACTTCAATGGAACCAGGATTTCACTCTTGTTGTTTAGCTGAAATTCACTTTCGAAACAACATGAAGTCATACTGCCTTTGATGTTTTTGTGAATCACTCTTGTATGTGTTCAGAAAGTTTTCCCACTAGATGAGACTGAAAAGAGGGAAAAGAACTGAAAATCTCTCCCATGAGGCTCAATTACAAGGTCATAGAATCATAGAATATTAGAGTTGGAAGGGACCTCAGGAGGTCTTCTAGTGCAACCCCCTGCTCAAAGCAGGACTAACCTCAGCTATATCATCCCAGCCAGGGCTTTGTCAAACCTCAGCTTAAAAACCTCTAAAGATGGAGATTCCACCACCTCTCTAGGTAACCCATTCCAGTGCTTCACCACCCTCCTAGTGAAAAACTGTTTCCTAATGTCCAACCTAGACCTCCCGCCCTGCAACTTGAGACCGTTGCTCCTTGTTCTGTCATCTGCCACCACCGAGAACAGCCTAGCCCCATCCTCCCTGGAACCCCCTTTCAGGTAGTTAAAGGCTGCTATCAAATCCCCCCTCATTCTTCTCTTCTGCAGACTAAACAAGCCCAGTTCCCTCAGCCTCTCCTCATAAGTCCTGTGCTCCAGCCCCCTAATCATTTTGGTTGCCCTCCGCTGGACTCTCTCCAACTTGTCCACATCCTTTTTGTAGTGGGGGGCCCAAAACTGGACACAATATTCTAAATGCGGCCTCACCAATGCCGAAGAGAGGGGAATAATCACTTCCCGAGACCTGCTGGCAATGCCCCTCCTAATGCAGTGTCGGTGTGAGGAACATGGTTACGCCTATTATACACAAATGACATTGTACAACGTGGTGTGTTTTGAACAATAAAATTTCTGTTCTCAATATGTTTCATTCTTTTAGGACACATTCATCTCCATTCCACAGTCAACTGGTCCTCTGGGTGTTGAGTCATTTTGGAGACTCGGATTTGACATATTCAGAAAGTGACAAAAATTTCTGTGCTGAGGGTCTGTGCTTAATTACCTACCATTGCCTTGAAGAGCACTTTTTCTATGGAATAACCCCAGTGTAAGAATAGTGAAAGGAGGTTCTTATGGCTAAGAACTGTAATGTCTTTCCAGATAAGCTAGTTTGAACCTTTCATTGCAATTAAATTCAGTGGGTAACGGGTGAGTGAGTCTTTTTAAAAATCCCACCTTTCTCACTCTGTGCCTCAGTTCCCCATCTCAGAAATGGGGATAATAGTTGCTCCTTCATCTCTTTAGTATGAGGTTGTCAAATCCACTCATGTCTGAATGACAGTATTAGGTGCCTAATGGAAAGTTCACCTGCGCATCTAAAACTCATTGATGTCAATAGGAGTTAGTTGCCTATATGCTTTTTAAAATCCCACTAGGTACCTCTGTTCCTTGAATTATCTGGCTATTACTGACTTGTCCAAGGTAATGGAGAGGGTCTGTTGCAAAGGTGGGAAAGAAACACTCTTGCCATGTTCTTACCACAGCAGCATCAGTCACACACGCAACTGACTTTGTCAGTTTTGTGTATCTTCTCCATGTCTCGCCCTGAAAATTAGTGAGATGGGAAATGGTGAAAGAACCCTTTGGATTCTCCATGTGGATGAGAGAAACCATAACGCTGTCCTGCTCTTTCCTAAAGTTTTCAGAAGAAGGGATCAGAAGTGAGTTCTCGGAAAGTTTTCAGCAAAGCTCTTTATCTAATTGGTCTCTGGGGTCCCAGCTAGCAATTACAGACAAGAACACCAGAGACAACAACTATTACAAATGGGACCTGAAAAAGGAAGGGTTACGTGACATAGGCAGCCATCACCCAGGTTTCTCCTTGTAATCTGAGAGGCATAGATTGACAGCCCTTTATTGGAGCATCTTAATTCAGCAGTTTCAGGATTTCTGTGGTAATTTGGGTCTTGTTCTGTGTATTGCCAGGGTCTCCTTCATCACAGGGTCTGAGTGAGAATGCACAGAGTATGATTGCACGCGTGGGTGTTTTAAAGTGATCATGCTTTTAAGAGCTCTGTGGGTAATCCGATTGTTTTGTGGTATGAGATGGAGACCGCTGTCTAGTATTCCAGTTCCATTGTGCTAGGCAAAAAGCATTACTGTCCCCAAAACGTCATGCTTAGTGTAAAATGACATAGAGATATAAGGTTATGATAAAAAGAAGAGTTTGGGGGCTGGGAATACAATTTAAAAGTGAGA
Organism: Emydura macquarii macquarii; assembly: GCF_026122565.2. Lineage (NCBI taxonomy): Eukaryota > Metazoa > Chordata > Testudines > Chelidae > Emydura > Emydura macquarii. Next base: position 218,041 of record NW_027132643.1, on the reverse strand, counting down.
AACCTATGACAAATGTGATTAAACCGAGGAACACACAGCAGATGGAAATTCCTTAGCGTCTCCTAATTAGCAGGGAACAGGTGAGATTTGAAGTTGGCTTTGAGGGTAGACAATGGCTTTGTTGATTTTTAACGGGTATGAATCCACAACCCTTCGTTGCAAACCCAAGTGGCAGCGTAGCTGTTTATCTTGCTGCCTGCCCCTCTAATAGAAAGATTCACATCCAAGACCTTGCTGCCTGCCTGAAGTCCCAACTGCCCTATTCATGGGCAGGCTTGGTGGAAAAGAAGGGAAAAATGGGCTGACCCAGGTAATTAAACTCCTGTGAGCCTGAGGTCAATGGTGGGCAAAATCATGGCACACTTGTTATGGGACTTAATTCTTTTACTCCTGTATGGATCAAGTCCAATTATCATGGGCTTATGACAAATAGATTCTATCAAATTAACCTGATCTCTTTTTTTTGTTGACATCACTAGTTTGGTTGATTAAAGGTGATAACGCTGATTTTAATATGCTTAGAATTCTGTAAGGCATTTGAGGTGGTACAGAATGAGACCGTATCCTAGAAATGCAGGGCTGGGAGGAACCATGAGCAGTATCCTAATCCATCCCATGAGCTGAACCAGGATCAAGTAAACCTAGACCATGTGTGACAGGTGTTTGTCTAACATATCATTAGAAACCACCAATGACGGATTCCATAACCTCCCATGGTAATGTAGACCAGTCATTAACTATTCTTAAAGATAGAAAATTTTCTCTAATATAGAAAATCACTCTCCCTTCTTGCAGATAAAGTGCATTTCTCCTTGTCCTATGTTCAGTGGACATAGATAACAATGAATGAACGTTCTCTTTGTAACAGCCCTTAACATACTGGAAAACTGTTACCGGCTCCCCTTTCACCAGTAATAATGCTTAGCTAGTTATTTCCTGTTTTGTAGCTGTGTGTTTGGTGTTTTTCATCTTGTTGATTTCAGATTAATTCTTCAACTTGTCAAAGACATTTTAATTTCTAATCTGTCCTCCAAAGTGGTAAGAACATCTTCCAGCTTCATGTCCTCTGCAAATTTTGAAAGCATAATCTCCAGTATATAATCTATGTCATTAATGAAACATATTGAATTGTACTTGACTCAGGACAGACCCTTGCAGGACTGGATACTTTCCCCCACTTTGACACGGAACCACTACTAGCTAGTCTTTGAGTTCAGTTTTTCAATCAGTTTTGCAGTTGCCTTTTAGTAATTTCAGCTACATTCATCTACACGTTTTCCTACTTTGCTTATGGGAATGTCACATTTCAAACACCTTACTAAAATCAAGATATATCAAATCTGCAGTTTCCCAAACCTCCACCAGACCAGTAACCATGTAAAGGATAGAAATTCGATTGGTTTAGCATGATTTTTCTTGAGACATTCATGTTAGCTATGATTTAACACCTTATTCTCCTCTCGGTGCTTACAACTTGATTGTTTAATAATTTGTTCCTTTATCCTTCCAGGTATAGAAGTTAGCCTGTCTGGTCTATACTTTCCCAGGTCCTTTTTGTTTCCCCCTTTTAAAGACAGGACCTTTTTTTAATTTGATTTTTAACTTTGTGATTAAGAAACTACAATGATACAAAATTAATGTGGGTATGGAACAGTCTCAGACTGGAACAATATATGGGCAATCATCATTGAGCATGATTGTTTTTAGTGGGATCCCACAGAGATTGGTTCTTGTCCCTGTACTTTTAAATATTTTTTATCAATGACCTGGAAGAAAATAACCAATCAAAAATCTCTCAGTGAGGGTATTTAATTATTTGAACAACTTTCCAAATTGAACAACTTTGCATCACAGGACATTTTTAAAATAAAGTTTGGATTTTTTTAAAAAAGTCTATGTTCTAGTTCGAACCGTAGTTTATTCAGGAAAGCTCCTTGTTCTTTTCTATACAAGAAGTCAAACCAGATGATCTTTCTGGTGCCTTCTGGCCTTTAAATAAATGAAAAATTGTGGCAAAACTTATGAATTCTTAAAAAAAAATTCTTTTCATTCTCCCTTCCCATCCAGCTCTCTCTCTCTCTCTGTCTCTCTCTCTATTCCAACTATCAGTTATTTTCCTGTGCGTCTCCTGAGATCCTGTGCTTATTTCAAGTTTCTCTGTGAGGCTTTTTTTCACAGGGCCCAGGTGTGTTAGTCACCCAACTCCCATTGAAGAGATTTATTGTGTTTGTTTACAGAGTTTACCTCCAGACATTCTGTCCCTGTTGCCCTGCCAGCTCTGGTTTTGACAGGTTTTTATTTTTATTTGTTTTCTTTAAAGGGGGGTCAAGAATGAAGAACTACACCACGGTGGTGGGATTCATCCTCATGGGACTATCCAACAATCACCATGTAAACATCCTCCTGTTTGTGGTTCTATTAGTTGTCTTCTTATTGGCTGTGATAGGAAACATCACTGTTGTCACCCTTTCTTTGGTGGACCATCGCCTCCAATCCCCCATGTATTTCTTCCTCAGGAACTTCTCCCTTTTGGAAATCTGCTTCACTTTCGTCATCATGCCCAGATTTCTCTACAGCCTCCTGACAGAGAGAAAATCTGTTTCTGTCCCTGGTTGTTTTCTTCAGTTGTTATTGTTCTTTCTCCTGGGATCCTGTATATTTTTCCATGTGGGTCTGATGTCCTTTGACCGCTACATGGCTATCTGCCATCCCTTGCGTTACAGCACCATCATGAATGGCCGGGTCTGCTTCCAGTTAGTGCTCAGCTGCTGGGTGATGAGTTTTCTTTTAATTGTTCCTCCAGTATTTATGGTCGTGCTGTTACCATTCTGTGGCCCCAATATCATAAATCACTTCTATTGCGATGTAGCCGCATTGCTCCAACTCTCCTGTATGGAGACGGGGCACATTGAGGTCATGATCTATGTTTCAGCAACAGTTATCTTAGTTGGTACTTTAACAGTCACGATCATTTCCTATGGGTGTATCATCTCCACTATCATGCGCATCCCATCCACCACGGGAAGGAGAAAAACCTTTTCCACCTGCTCCGCTCACCTCCTGGTGGTTGTGATTGTGTACAGTAGCTCGATCTTCAGGTACATCCGATCAAGTCAGCGTGGCACTCGGGACTTTGACAAAATCGTGTCCTTTCTCTACTCAGTGTTGGCTCAACTCTTTAGCCCCTACATTTACTCTCTCCGGAATGAACAAGTCAAACAGGCCCTGAAGGATGCCTGTGGCAAAGCGTTTCCTAAGTGGCTGAGGCTCTCCTGAAAATCCCAAACTGCTGTATTATTCTTATTACTTGCATCTGGAGAAGTGGGTTGAAGCCCATGAAAGCTTATGCCTGCTGAAATTAAATTTGTTAGTCTTTAAAGTGCTACAGAACTCTCGTTGTTTTTGTTTTTGTTTTGAAGAGAGCACAGATGCTCATTGACTTCATGCCAGGCTTATTAATGGGGTTGGAGGTCCTTAGCCATACATAGGTACATAGGAGTGAATTTATCTCCCCATAGCAAGATTGTAAGTTAGATCATCAAGCCCGAGCTCCTAGTAACACGGGCCTTAGAATTCCACCCAGTGATTTTTGCAGTGAGCACAATAACTTCTGTCTGATTAAAGCCTGTCCACCAGTGAGGCACCCAGTCTTGATTTTTAAGCCTTCAGTAGTTGGAGAATTCATTTGTTCCCAAAATGGAAATTATTTGGTTTTTCTTGCTGAAATGAAAAATTGAAAAGAAAAAAAAAATCAGGGTTAAACTGAACAATTTGTTTGACTTAAGATACTTTTATTAAAAAAATCTAGCTAAATTTTCAGACAAACTATCACTGGAAAACAAAGAGAGAGAACTTTTTTTCATCTCAAAGATGCCAGGTTTTATAGTGGATTTGGTATGGACGAGGGGCCTAGGATGTACAGGATGAATTTCACCTGGTATACCTAAGGACCCCTTTTTTCTGAAGAAGGAGTGCTCTGGTCATCCTCTGGTCTTTCCACAGTGTAGATGCTCATCCCATGGGAAGGATTCACAGCTGTTCACAGAGTCTGGCACTACCTGGGTTTGATTAATTTAATTTGCAATAATAATTTACAATTTAAAACAAAAAACAGTGTGTGTGACAGCGACTGAGAAAGGGACAGAAAGGAAGAGGAAGACACTCTATCTCCAGACAGAAAGCGGTCGAGACAGAGGGTACGTTGACACGGCAGGAAAAGTAGTGAATGCAGAAGTTGTAATGTAGCTAGCACAGATAACTGGAGTGAAGATATGGCAGCACAAGTTTTAGCGCAGGCTAGCAAACAGTTTTTACACCCTAGGCACCCGGCAGCTTGTACTTTGGTTGCTAGCCTGTGCTACCACCTTTTCACTGATGTTATCTAAACTAGCTAGATTAACGCATGCTCACGCTACAGTCACAGGGCAATGGAATCCTACCCAGATGTAACAGGAAGTGAGAAATGAAGGTATCAGGCCAGGTTTATTGCCAGTCTAGCATGGTAAAAAACTCCTTCTATGTACTACAAGTACACTTAATACATGTATGCCCATGACAATGGACCAGCTCGGTAAATGGCGGGACTTTCCGTTCCTCATTCGGCCAGAGAAAGACAGTCCCTTTGAGACCCCTTTTTCTACACTGATACAAACGAGTTACGTATTGCCGCTCTGATGTGTGTAGTTGCCACCCTCTGATGTGGTAAGATACCACCCTTTACCTTGTACCTGATGGTTCCATCAAAACATCTCGATCCCTCATATTATCATTCTGAGGGGTCACTCGTTATCTTGGGGTAGTGGGATGTTCCGGTATCTTTTTGGAGTGTGCTTTTGTGAGTGCTCAGTACCCAGTGCTTTTTTAGGAATGTGTGTTTGCCAGTTTCTGTGAAATTACAGCCAGACTCTTGCCAACTTTACTTTCTAACAGCACGGTTTGACTGCTACTTTAGCTCAGGCCTCAAACCAGGCTTGTTATACTAGGCCTCATGTCTAAGTTTCTCACTTTCTTTAACATTCCCAGGTTACAGGAGAGTGCTTCTGTCCTGAGTGGGTTCAGAACCACCCTGGTGTATGAACTCTGCTCTGACAGCAGGTTTTTTTCAGGTGCCCACTAGTCCTGGTTCCCAGCGGCCATGGGAAGCCAGGGTTGCTATATGTGGGCACATCTCTGTCCAGCTGGTAGGCAGTGGGTAACATCTGCCTGTGCCAAGGAACACCGTCACAGCTGGAAAAATAGCACAAGGAAACAGTGGCATGCATTTGTGGCCCTACACAGCTTTGTGAGGGTAGCCAATGGCTATTGGCCATTCATTTCTGTGACAATTCAGACCTTACGGACAATGATAAAACAGGGCACCCGTGTGGGGTTAACACCTTAGGGGCTGGCTTTCTCCTATGGAGAGTGGGTATAAATAGCAATGCAGATGGTGAGACGCTGCTTAGGGGAGGAAAGACACTCCTCAGCTCGGTGGATGTGTATCCTACATGGCCAGGCACTGCCTCCCAGTATGTACACTGCTATGTTTAGCTGCCTCCCCGTGTCAGAGACTGTCAGTGCTGCATGAAGCTATGCACCACCGTGTGGATATCTCCTGCTTTCACTGTGGCTTGTAACTACACATTTCCTACATGCCGTCACTGGCATAGACCAGGCCAAAAGCTTCGAACTGCTTAAGTCACTTTGAAAATGGGAAGGGAATTGCGTTTTTGTGAAAACTGGGCAGCCAAATCACTTAGATGGCAATCCTGACGTTGAGGTCCAATTTTCAAAGACGACTCAGTCTTCGATTCAGACAGGGACCCTTACCAAGGTACTTGCAAATATCTGCACTTGGGAAAGGAGCCATCTGCCCACTAAAAGGCGTTTCAAAGAGCTGGAGCTGCAGTAAAACTGGCCTTAATCCATTGACTTGGGTGGAGTAACACTGCTTAACATTGAATTCCATCCTCTATGTGTAGTTTGGTTAGAGTTGGGAGTACAATGTGAGTTTCATCCATGGCCAATTTTGACCACATCCCTAGGTAAGTTTTTTTTTCAATGGGAATCGAGTGTCTCATTTCTTTAATCGGCTTTGACACTCTCAGGCTTCTTGTTCATAGAGCAGGATCACAGTATTAACGACAGGAGCAACTCAGATAATTTTGTTTACAAGAAAGAATGCATTTATTACACCACACAATTGCTTTATTCATTATCCCAAAACATCACAAAGAGAAACTGAATGGGGAGTCATAAGAGAACAATGCAAATTTAGGACACAGAAATGGTTGTAAGAACCAATTTTTAACCAAGTAACAGAAAATGACCCATTCATAAAATAGCCATCAGTTTGAAAGACACACTAATTATATCTCTGATGCCCATCAGGGTGGTGTTTACCTTTCAAGCAAACATGAATGGCTTTACTCTTACAACCTTCCATTGAGTTAGGAAAACCAAATTAATTATAAATGCATTAGATGAAGAATTGAGGCAGAGAAATACTAAGTGGCTTGTTAAAGGTCAGACAGAGAAGTTGAGCAAAGAGCTAATCCAGAAACTCCAGAAGGCAATGGCTTCTATATTAAGAATTTTATCCTATTGCTCATCATCATCATAAGATGTCAGGAATGTGGTTGGGATTTTCAAAGGGACCTGTGGGAATTATTTACCCAACTCCCATTCCATTTCAACAGAAGCTGGGCAACAATCTCCCTCTGAGTCTTTCAAAACTAAGAGTCTAAAGCTGAAATGTCTATAGAGGTTAATCTCTGCTCTTTCAAACACTGAAGAATAAAGGATGGATGGATGGATAGGAATTCTTTGCTCTTTGATATAGTTCTCTCTCCAGTTTCCATGGCTTTCACCTTCCGCGAACCATTAAATTTTGGGGTTTTTACAAAATGTTGCACTCTGGCCAACAGCCTTCCTTATTGCCTCCTGAACTTGCCTGTTCCTCAGGCTATATATAAAGGGGTTGAGCAGAGGGGACACCACTGTGTTGAGAATAGCAATTGCCTTACTGAGGTCCAACCCGCCACTCCAGACTGGTTTGACGTACATAAAGATGCAGCTTCCGTAGGTGATGGAGACCACCGTGATGTGGGAGGTGCAGGTAGAAAAAGCTTTCTGCCTCCCCTTGGCAGATGGGATGTGTCTCACGGTGGAGATGATCTTGATGTAGGAGACAAGGTTGACCGTCAGTGTGCCCAGCACAGAAAGCACAGCTATGATGAAAACCAAGCGCTCTATGAGCCGTGTGTCTGCACAGGCAAGTTTAATCAATGGTGCGCTATCACAGAAGAAATGGTTAATTACATTCTGGCCACAGAAAGGCAACTGGAACAATACAATTGTTGGGGCAATAATAAAGAGTATGCCTCCGATCCAAGAGCCCAATGCCAAGAGGATGCAGACTTGACTGCTCATGATGGCTGTATAGCGTAGAGGGTTGCAGATGGCCACGTATCTATCAAATGACATCACTGCTAGCAAGAGGAACTCCGTGGTCCCCAGGATAAAATAGAGAAAGGACTGAGCAAAACACCCAGTTAAAGAAATGGTTTTACGGCCTAGTGCCATGTTGGCCAATGCTTTTGGGATGACTACAGAGGTGAAGCTGATTTCCAGGAGGGAGAAGTTCCTGAGGAAGAAATACATGGGTGTTTGGAGATGATGGTCCACCAGGGTCATAGTGATTATAAGAACGTTGCCCACTATGGTCAAGAGATAAGCAACTAACAGCACCACAAAAATCAGGAGCTGTGGTCGGGAGTCACTGAGGAAACCCAAGAGGATGAACTCCATCGCTGCCGTTCGGTTCTCCATCTTTCAACATACAAAAAGTAGGTCAAGAACAATGAATAGCACAATACGATAGAGGGAGCATTCACAAGCATACGTCCCCGAGATCTCCTTCCCCAAACCCGCCTTCGGTCAGCATCTCTAGGGGCTTCTCCCAGCCCTCCAACGCCCACGTCTCCAACGTCCAGGATGACTCCTGAACCATGTTTGGACATTGTACCTGGAAGTCATCCCCTGGGAAGATTTCAAACTCTTTGGAGGAGGGGCCTAGCCTCTCGCAGCTATTGTAATAATAAAGCTAACAAGACTGATCTTAATTACAATAATGGAGAAATGGAAGCATGAAGCTTTAGAGACTATATATCTGGAGCGATATCCCTTGTCTCATACTGGAAGGGGACAAGTAGAAAATCTGTTAAGATTTTAAGTTCCTCGGGGCAGAGTCTGTCCTTTTGAACTACATATATAGAGAGTTACTTGCCCAACCGGTACAGGGTGGTGTCTGATTGGAACATCAGAATCCTGAGGTAATATATGTGCAACATTTTCAAAAGAGCCTAAAGGGGCTAGGCCCCCTAAGCCCACTGATTTTCAAGGGAAGACACAAATTAATAACAGGTATTGTTTTTTTCATGCAAAGTGCGATGTTGTCTCATTTTTTCCTTGTGCACCCCTGTGTGTCTGTATCCAGACAGTTTAACAGGATTAATAAAAGGCTTCAATATTTACAGGAATAAGGAGCACCCCAGATACATCCAGCAGAGAGGAGGCTTTTAACAAGTTTGAAAGGGGCATAAATCCTACTATTGCAGGGAATAAGCCAAGTTCATTTACTCATTGTTTGCAGGAGCAGGTTTTTGGCCATCTGTGTGCTCAATGGGTCCCTATACTCGAACTGGTCACAGTTCAAGGCAACTGCACCTGTATTTCTCCAATGTAGTCCAGTGTGCACACCTACCCTGATCTCCCGGCTTCTCAGCTGTCACTTCTCTTGGGTAGAGACCCACAACTCTGGACTTTCCTGTCTGGGGTTTTTCCAGGCTGCACAGCTCCTTGCAGACACTGTGAATTCCCCGGCAAGTCAGACAGTGACCAGATAGCAAGTGTGAAATATCAGGACAGGGGGTGGGATGTAATAGGCGCCTATATAAGAAAAAAGTCCTGAATATCGGGTCAGTCCCTATAAAATCGGGACATCTGGTCACCCTATTTGTCTTCTCCACAGAACCAAGCACCTGCATGATTGCCCATAGGTGTAAGCTACCTTCAAACCCTTTCTACCCATTTGTGAACATTAAAATAAGTGAATCGTCACAACCCCCCCTGTGCAGCATGTATGATTAGCTATATTGTACAAAAGGGGGGAAATGCCCCAATTCACAGTGAGAGAGAGTTGGGAAGAGAATTCAGCAATTACGAGGTCTTATCCTTAAACTCCACTTCCCACATAGAATTAGAAAGAGAACCCAGGAGTCCTGACTCCAAGGCACCCCTGCTCTAAAACACTATATACCCCATTCTCCTCCCAAAACTGAGACCAATACTCCAGCATCCTGAATCCCAGTTCCACTCATGTCTAGACTGCTCTCACCTTCTAGAGCCAGGAACAGAACCTAGGATTCTCAAGCTTCTAGTTTTGTTCTGTAATCACTCGTTAAGCCATGAACAAAATCTGAGCCGTCTCAGGCTTCTATTTAATGACGTATCATTAGAAGTAGGAGTGGTAATTGCAAATCAATTCAGAGATTGCAGTTTCGATACGGAAACGTTCTCCGTCTCTGCAAACTGAAACACAAGAACAATTCTCATCTTCAGACCAGAGTGGCTCTCTATCACATGACATGCCATCATTCTAAGTACAGAAGTCCTACTGATGTTTAATTCCCCCAATGGCATATCCCAAACAATAATTTTCCCCTCAAAAGCCCCCAAAGGCATTGTAAGTTTTTTTTTTGTTTTTTGTTTTTGCTCTGAATATATGTAAATGAACAAAGGCATATTTCAGCAGTTGGGAAAAATTTATTAGTGTATACATATATTAGTGTATACACTAACATTATAAAAAGATTTCTTTTTGCTTTGTAGAGATACACACAGAAACAGACCAGCCAGCAACTTATATACAGAAAAAAAAAATAGTGCTCAGTCTGAAAGACTAATAATTTGTAAGAAGTTGCCTCTTCAAGTAGTATGCATTAAACCTCCAGAAGTGTTCAGATACAACAGTGACAGATGCTACACAAAACTCTTAAAGATGATAGAGAGAGAGATGATTTTTATGCTTACATGGGTGAGTGGGCTGTAACTGAATCTCCAGAAATATAGAAAACTATACTAAGATATTAATTCCCGCGTTTTTCTTCGGAAAACTTCTAAGATAATGAGCAGTGACTGTACTCTGCTTGTACGCAGCATCAGCCTTCCACTTCAATAAATGCTTCTGTGTCATTTACCTCTAGAAAAAAACCTTCTATCACCAATACCCACTGTCACGGGAAGTGCATCTTCAGAACGAACAGGCCCAATGGCTGCAGGAGTACAGCTCACAATCTCTCTTCCAGTTGATTTGGACCTCTGTGATCGAGACGTATGAGGAAAGAGATTTTTCTCTGCTCAAACACAAAATTGTGGAGCGTTGGGATTGTTGCTAATGGGCCAGGGGAGAACACCCAGGAGACTCATGTCCTAATGAGTGAATGAGCAAACAGCAGGACAATCTCTTCATCGTGGTAGATCTGGGAGCAGTTCATCACCTTAATAAACTTGTTTTCTTTTTCTTTCCCAGAATTAGAGCATATCAGGGGCTCCCTCTTCACCGATAACACCTTGTCAGACTCAGCTGTCGTCATTATTGAATCTTTATTGGTGGGTTTCCTTTTTCTTGAATGTTTGCGACACTGAGACACAGAATGGGGCACTCTGTCTGGGACGCAATGACCTCTGCCACTGCTCTCTTGGAAGCCCTTCGCCGGCTCCCTCTTCTCTATTGCATCAGACATAAGCTACTTACCTTCACTTTCAAGGCCCTTAAGGACTTAATCCCACCCAACCTCTCTTCTCTCTTCAGTATTGGAAGGTCGACTACCGTCTTTGATACCAAACTCCATCATCCACTTGTTACATTTTCAAACAAGCACCTTTGTGATTTCTCCCAGGCTGCCCCTTATTTCTGGGAGAAGCTCCCCATAAACACCTGCAAAACAAAACTCATTATTCTGCAAAGTCCTCTTTAAACTCTCCTTTGCCCCGATGTGTACAAAACTCGGCAAGAACTAGGTTGCGGGTGCGTTGAGATCACTCCCTGCCGTGCTGATCAGTATTGTTTGCTTGTACTCCCCTGCTGGTCTATCTGTAGCCAGATGTCATATCGTGTCTTATATTTGAATTCTAAACTCTTTGAAGCAGGGGACTGTCTTTTAGTTCGGTCTGTGCAGTGCCTAGCCCAATAGGGTCTTGATCTATGACTCGGTCTCCTATATACTATGGTAATACGAATAATAAAATAATAATAATAATGAAAATGATTTCGGTGACTCTCTGCTGTGTATCCTTGAGGTTGGGAATTAAATGGTCAGAAAAGTTCTAACATAAACATCCATCCCCTTTTTGAACAGTTAAACCCGGCCCTCAATGATATGCAGCATTGAATCACCTAAATCACTCCAATAGTGCTGTGCTATTCACTTCCTCTGAAGATCCCACCATCTACGAGAAAGTTGAATTATTTACATGTGGGATTCTAGGCCAGAATATTTCCTGATGTGCCACAGACATTTTTCATACCCTATCAGGGGAAAGATTCCTTTTGTGGTGTCAGTCTCCATCAGCTAAGTTACTGAACCTTCTAGTTATGCTTGGAAGGGTTGGATTTTTATCGGTAAATGTCTATTTCACTGTACGGGCACACACCCCGATGGACAAAGTATTTCCACCTATGATAATCAAAATTTACAGATAAGCAAAATGCTGCTTATGAGAGTAAAAATCCAGTGATTTCAACTTGGGAATTAGGCCTGTTAAAAAAAGGACTAGCAACTGAGTAGTGAGAATAGCTATGATTTCTTGATTTAAGGCTATTTGCCATGTATATTTTGACATATGCTGTTAACAATTTGTGTTAATGGAGTATAAAGTTTTAGCATCTTGAAACTCAATGTCTACCATCATTAAATAATTGATTGACTGCCTTTCCCCATAATTTCCCACAACTGTGAAAATTTAAATGACTAAAAATCTAAAAAAATGCTTAAAAATAAACACTGATGTTATCCATTGAAGCTAGGGGGAAAAAAAATCAAATTTTGCCAAGCCTACTGATATTGTCTGAATGCTGTGGGCTGGGATTGTCAGTGCAATTCTGGGGCATGAGATGCCCAAAACTCATTAAGAGTCAATGGGATTTGGGAGCTAGATTCTCTTTAGGCACCTCAAGCCCAAACTCATAAACCAGGGATATATAGTCATTATTCTGGCTAACTCACCTGCAGGGCCTGATCCAGCAAGTGCGCTCAGAGCTTGCCTGCTGGATTGGGCCCCTTTAAGTGAGTTTGCGCAAAATGGCCAGAAGGAATTACCCAGAAATTTTAGTCCAGTGGTAAGCCACCCGAGACGTGGAAAATCACGTCCCCCTCTAACTGAGGGAAACAGGGATTTAGACATGGCTCTTCCACAGCTTAGGTAAGTGCCTTAGACACTGAGTTATGGGATAGTCTGATGTAGAGCGGCTCCAATCTCTCCTGTTGAAGCTGTTGCACTTTGGATGAAAAATAAAGAAGTCATTGGCATGGAGGATCCTAGGTCTTCCATCTGCCTAGCAAGCGTTCTACCCATCAGGCTACAGAGTTATTCTCACACTTGCTTTGTCTCTCTCTCGCTGGCCCAATGCTTCTTTCATAATTTAAGTCAGAGTGGAACAGCTTCAGTGGGAAAGACCGAGGAAGCCATGTGTTGGAAAATCCCATGCACCACTGAAGATAGGGCAAGAAGCAATGGGCTCATTCAGCAGCAAGGATTTGGCTAGATTAGATATGGGGAAGAAGAAAAACTTTCTAACGTTAAGGGTAGTTAAGTTCTGGAATAGGTTCTCAAGGGAGGTCATTGAATCCCCTCACACTGAAGGGTTTTAGGAACATGGTAGACCAACACTTGTAAGGGATGATCAAGGTTTACTTGGTCCTGCCTCAGCTCAGGGAGATGGACTTGATGACCTCTTGAGGTGCCTTTCAGGCCAACATTTCCATGATTCTATAATCCAGGAGTTAGGCCACTCCATCTGAGAGGTAGCCTGGTCCAAATCCCTTCTCCTGCTTGGCTAGTGGGGGGGAATTCAAACCAGGAGTTGCACCTCCCGGGTGAACACTTTAACCACTAGTCGAAAAGTTGGGAAGGAAGTCTTTTTTCCCCCACACCGCTGGCTTCTTGCAAAAACAGTGCAGGCACCTGGCGCCGAGAGAAGCTTTGCAGCTGAGAATCTGAAACACAGGGAAGCGCTGCCTGTACTTTGACTCCTACCTCTGTTATCAGAACAGGGCTTAGGACACCCCCTCAGGTTGGCATCTCCCATTGCCTATCTTAGTTGATGAGCTGCCTAGGGTGCTGGCATGTCCTAATTCCATTCGGAGATGCTCTTCTCTCCCCGTTCATTGCGCAGGGAGCCTAGGACAATAAATAGAGCTGGCTAAAAAAACCATTTACTTGAAACTTTTTCAAAGTGTTTTGGGTGAAAAACAAAGTATTTGGTCAATATTTTTTTCAGGAATTTTCCAATATTTGAAGTTCTGTCCAAAATAATCCACAATTTTTGTGGAAAAAAAGCTATAATGGTAGCATATAAACAATGAAGTTTGATATTTTCAACTCCATCTAATGATCAATTAATTTCTAATGGAAACTGGTCATTAAATCTATTTTGCAGATACTAAATCTAATTCTGTGAGTTTTATTACATTTAATAAAATACACTACATCCATAAAATCTGCCTTTACTCAAAAATGTTTTTTCCCCAAAAATGTTGACATTGTTGAAATGTTTATTAGACCTGGTGAAAAATGAAAACTGGTTTTTGTGAAAAATATGAAATGCTAATGAATGTTCTTTTCATTTCTGTGTTTGAAATGAACCCATTTTTCATTTGTGCAAATAGTTTCAGATTAAAAAAATACTTACAATGTTGCCAATTTTATTTTGGTAAACAAAATTGTAGATCAACCACTTTGATAAGGTTTTCAACAACAACAACAAAAATCTGCAAAAAGCATGACATTTTCCATGAAAAAATTCAACAGAAGGCAATTTTTTATTTAAAAAATTGGATTTTTTTCATAAAAAAGTTTTATTTATGATGGTCTTGTTATCCTAATATGGCGGGGTTGTTATACTCACAAGCACGGGTGATCAGGAACTGGCTTCATGTCTCTTGTGTTAAACAAAATATTCAGCAGCCATCTCTTTCCATCACCATCTACCTATCCCCATGCTCTAACCCAATACACCCCACTTTCCTATGAGAGCCAGGGATAGATCCCAGAAATCCCAACTCCCAAGAAGCTATTCTGTTTATGTTGGCTATGGTTACACTGGATATATTCTGTTTCTTTCTGAAGCTGATCCTATTACACGTCAACCCGTGTCCCCGGCTTCCCGAGTGGCGTCTCCCTCACCATCTGGGAAAATTTCACCTTATTCTGCCGGAAAACATCCTGCAAAACCTCCTTCACCTTGTCATTCCTGAGGCTGAAAATGAAAGGGTTCAGCAAAGGTGTCACAATGCAACTCAAGGTAGCGGCCACCTTATTGAGAAGCAAAGACTCTCCCCACGATGGCCTGACGTAGAGGAATATGGAGCTGCCGTACACAATCACCACCAGGGTCAGGTGGGACGAGCAGGTGGAGAAGGCTCGCTGCTTCTCTGAGGAGGACGGGATCCTGAGGACGGTGGAGATGATGTAGGTGTAGGAGACCGTGGTGAACGCCAAGGAACTTAGCAGCACGAAGGAGGACAGCACAAAGTCCACCCGTTCGAGGAGTCCGGTGTCAGAGCAGGAAAGCTTCAGGAGGGGCCAGCTATCGCAGAAGAAGTGGTCAATGGTGTTAGGCCCGCAGAAGGTCAACCTGGTTAGCATGAGAGTCGGGCAGAGGATACACAGGAAGCCGCCTATCCAAGAACCCAGGACAAGCCGGGTACAGACTTTGCTGTTCATGATGGCTTCGTACCGCAGCGGGTTGCAGATGGCTTGGTAACGGTCGAAGGACATGACAGCCAGAAGGAAGAAATCAGTGGTTCCCAAAAGGAAGTAGAAATAGGACTGGGTCATGCAGCTAGCAAAGGAGATGGCGACTTTCCCGGCGAGGATGCCGGACAGCAATTTTGGGATGACGACTGTGGTTAACACGAGCTCCAGAAAGGACAAATTCCCCAGAAAGAAGTACATGTGAGTGCGGAGCCTCTGGTCATTCAGCGTCACCACAATAATGATCAAGTTTCCAGTCACCGTAAGCACATAGATCAGCAAGAGGATAATGAAGAGCAGGATCTGCAGCCCCCATACGTTGGGGAACCCCACAAGAATAAATTCCGTTACCCTAGTTTGGTTTGCCATCCCCACAGCTGTTCCTGATGGTGATTCTTCAGAAGGAAAAAAGAAAAAAATGTGAAAGTGGATTGGGGTGCTGTGCCGCTAACGCAGAATAGATTGAAGACAAGGAGTTTTCAACAGTAATTAATGCCTCCTTTTTAGATGCCCAAACTAAGATACCTTAACTGAGCTTGATTTTCAGGGAGTACTCTAGGCCCGGCCTTTGATAATGAGGTGGCAACTGGTGACCCTTCTAAATGATTTACCCAAAATTTCTAGTCGCCTTTGAAAATCTTGGTGTAAACTGGCCATCAGCTGTTTCAAGAGGTGGTTCAGAGTCACTATTTCCAAGAATTGTTTGGGGAAATGTTTTTACGCACCTATTTGTTTTATTTTAATGAGAACTAAAACATTTTTTGGCAAAATATTTCTTCAGTAATTTTTTAGTTTTTTTGGTGAATCCAAGAAAATGAAAACAAAATCCTTTTCCGGTTGGAGTTTTTCAACAACTAAAAAAGCCCTGGAAAGCTATCATTGAAATGGGATATTTCTTGTGAAAAAAACGTAAGGAAAAGACACTTTTTATCCAGCAAAAAAAAGTTTGAATCAAAAACACGGACCGGCTGAAATATGAGCCCTAAAGGATTGTATTGGTTACTGAGTCTCTTTCTAACAGTGTGACTATGCAAAACAAAGCAAACAAAAAGCACAAGGTGGTAAAGCCAAGATTTTTGCTGGTTGCTTCATTCACATCTCTAAATGTGACTAGAGATCTTGGATACTTTGCTTTTTAGAGCGGGTGCCCAACTTGAAACAATCTAATATAACTGAACATAGTTTTGTTAGCTATATGAACGTCTGAGCACTTTCAGAAACCAGTTGTGTTAAGACACTTTTTCTGGGACCTGCTTTTACATGTAAATAATGAAATATATCTCCAGGATGAGATAAGCGGTACAGCTCACTGGACAGGCAACTTGGAATGAAAGGAGGCGGTAAACTTTGGTTCTGTTCCTATCTCTGGAATGCTGTGTGACCTTGGACAAACCATTACACCTCTGTTTCCCTTCACACCTCTTTTACTTAGAGAATAAGCTTGTCACAGTCTATTACTTGTTTTCGTACAGCACCCAGCACAGTGGGGCCCCAATCTGAGTTGGAAAAGAAATCTATGTGCTACTAAAATACAGAGAATAAATGATGACACTTATACTCACATCACTGACTTACTTTGGGTTGCATGTCCTCAATAAAGCATTACAGGAACAGACCCTGTTTTCTTGTGGCAGTTCTGAAGAGATGAGTGTTGGTTCTGATCCCGCATACAAATGAAAATTCCTAATGATGTCTGAATCTATGCTGCTTTCTGAGTAGAGCACTCTGCATCTTTATTCTAAGGTGAAGATATTCTCTCTTTGAGCTCCTTAGGAAGTGTTCAATGTGCACCTTTATATGTAGTACAAAACTTCATCCAAATTAAACATAAAAATAATGATCTCAGAACTCAGAGAAAATCATAGCACCACATGACTGTACGATTCTGATCTCTGAATTAAGGTGATGCCCCTTTGTTGAATTTTAAAAGTAGTTGATCAAAAATATGTAATAAACCCACCCCAAAACAAACAAATGAAAACAAAAGCAAAATAAAACACTGTGTATCTAGATTTGAAAATAATCAGTTGATAAAGAAACCCTAATAAGAAATCTTCTCCACCCCATCTGAAAATATTCTAAATTTAATTGAAACTGGGATGGTGCTGACATCATGGGAGGAGCCGTGATCCTTTTACCTGGTGCAAGGTTATTTTATAACCTCTTTATTTCCCAGAGGGATGACCCTCATTTCTCTTCTAGGGGCTCAGAGGAGATGGGTTTCATAACAGGTCAGGCCTCTGACTTTTGTACAACTTCTGAACATACAGTCAACTGTGTGAAGGAGTTTTCTCTCTTTATTTGGAGAAGTTGCTCCAGCCTTTTAGAAAAGTGCGTTTAAAGGGAACTCTGGCAAAATAAAATCTTACATGGGAGAAAACCCAGCTACACAACCCACCCACCCACACAAAACACTCCTGGGTTTGAGGGACTAATCACCTGGCCAGGGCCCTGGTTGTAGTCAGAGGGTAATCGCTGGTAAACTTAGGCACCTCGGTTTAGCAGCCTGAGTGTAAATCAGTCTGCAAGGTCCCCTGGGGCTGCATTGTAAAGATATTTAGGTGCTTAGTGGGATTTTTCAGAAGCATGGCAGAGCCTGTGACAGTGCGGAAAGCTAGCACTAGGGTGAGCATTCTAGTCATTATTAGTACTAATTACTTTCCCCTGGGAAGGCCTTGTGGGTCAGGGGGGTGCCTGATTACCAGCGTGGGTAGGAAGTTGATGAGCTAATTAGCCCATTAACAGGCAAGTGGTTTAAAAAGAGCACAGGCAGGCCACATTCAAGGGTTGGGGTCCTGATTTTAAGTGAAGGCTGGTGTAGGATCTGCTGTCTTGGCAGTGTTGAAAAGCCAATGTAAAGGTTTGGCCCCTGTAGGAGATATTACAATAGCTCCTAGAACAGCAGAAGGATATGCAGGCCTTCCAGCAGTCCTGCCAGCTGGGGAAATCATTCTTGCATGCCTGGTTGGTGGAGCAGTTACAGAGCGTTGCAGGAATTTCCAAGGGAACCAGCCCCACCCCCAGCAACAATTCCTGCAATGTGTGGTGATTGCTGCAGTGGGAACCAGACACTGCGTACAGGGGCTAGGTCTCTTAGGGTGGGGCCTGGGGCAGACCTTGATGGGTTCCTGTTTACTTTTGAAAGTGGTATTTGGAGTTGGATGGGACATGACAGTGTGTGACTTTCACCTCGAGCCCTATTTAACTAGGAAGCACAGGCAGTGTGGGTGTCTCTCTGTGATAAGTAGGCAAGAGATTTTTTTGACTTGGTTAAGGCAGCCATCCTGGACCCAGGGGGCCTGGCCGTGGGAAAAAAATATCACCAGAAATTTAGCATAGCAAGATGGGGTTTACAGTCCCATGTGTTTGCACAGAAAATAACCACCCTGTGGCCCAATCTGTTAAAGCTGGATAACCAAACTGGGTGGGGTGGGGAAAGACTATACAGACTCTGATTCTGGAGTAGTTTCTTCTGCACCTGCCTGACAATACCCGAGCCTGGGTTAGGTGGAATCATGTTGATCTGGATGCCCCAGCTGAATTAACAGAGGTGTTTGCAGAGGCAGCTATTCCAAGAGCGAGTCAGCAGTTTAAGGGGTTAGACATGCGGTGCAGGAGTGGAGAGTGTGCGGCTGGAAAGGAAGAAGAGGAAGGTGATCCAAGGAACTCAGGTAAGGGCTTGGGCCATGGTGTGTTTTCCATGTGGCTTAGAAAATGACTGTCCATTCATGCACTGCAGGTTTACACAGTTCTGTGGTTGGGATGAGACTCCGAAGCAGGGAAGTTGATCCATTGGCATCACGCACTTATCAGAGCCTTTATCCCATGAATCACAGGTGGCAGCACCCCTTCCCCCCTCAGGATACCTCAGAGGGCTGGGGGAAACAGGCCCAGGAGGGGTGGGACAGGACCCTGGCAACAAACAAAGAGGTGTGGAGAACCACTCAACAGCCTGCCCTGGGGGAGGTGAGCTGAGAGTGGAGAGAGAAATGTGAGGGCGACCCTCCCACCCACCAAATGCAATTTGTGTGGGTGGAGAATGGATGGACCCTAAATATGATCAAAGATGGGCCCGGAGGGCAGCGGACTCCTAGTACCTGTAAGGAACTGAAAATGAATTGAAAACCCGTGTGAGAGGGTAAGGACCTCAGTGCATTTAATGGGTCCTATGTCGGCTAGTCATGGCTAAGCAATATTGGCCTAGTTTTTAGTGTGGTGAGTAAGACCTCTGTTTGCACTCCTTTCCCAAAGAGTTATTCTGTCTTTCTGATTCAGTAGCTATCCTGTTCAGTCTTTTTGAATGTCCCTGATTTGGGTACAAGACAAGTGAAACTGTTGTTGTGACCTTCTAGATGTGGTCAGGATAAACAAGGGAAGTCTCAAAAGTCACAGTCAAATAAAATTTAATAGCTTTGTTGTTGTTAATAAGTAGAAAAGCTTGTAACAGAATCTAGTGTGCAATATGGAATTTCGTATTTGGTGGTTTTGTATTCATTATAATTAATCAGAGAAGAGGGGTGCTAAAAAACCAGCAACTAGGGTATCATCTTCAGTATGAAGTATGCTGAGGCCAGGTCTTTGCCTTTGTTTGTGTACAGCTTTGTTTGCGTATACGTGGCCAAACCATGGGCTTGTTGTGGCTCAATTGTGTAAGCTCCACAACTTGTGTCTCTCACCAACAGCAGTTGGTCCAGTGAAAGATATGGCCTCCCCTGCCTTGTCTCTCTAACAACATGACAATCAGCTACTTCTTAGTTGTTGGCAGAGGCCAGATGTGACCCTTCAGTGGAATAGTGAGAAGATTGTCCGACACGGGGTAAAATGCCCAGGCTTACCCAGGCAGGCATCTGTGCATCACGGGCACCAAAATACTTTTTAAAAATCTGACCCCTTAGGTGCTTTTGAAAATTTTCCTCCAGTCCTCTGTTTTCTTTCCTTTTTGGAAGGATAAAGACTTTAATGAGTAAAACATAATGGGCTCTAGAGGGGGGCAGAGAGCAAGAAACAGAAGCAGCAGCTGCAGTTTGTGGTGATCCTGTAAATAGAACTTTTTGAAACTGGAGAGACACCACAAAGTTTTCACTTTACCGCTGCCTCTTTCCTCTCTCTCTTTCTACACAGAGCAATAGAAGACCACTATTTGGCCCCGTCTAGTCAATTATCCTGCATTGTTTTCCCTGCATTACTTGGTCAGGGCATTATCTAGATTGAATTTTAGAGATCCCCACCAGCAGGCTTTCCATTTGGCTGTATTTCACATCTCCTTGGATTTCCTGGGTTGCTTCCCTCTGCTATGTGGATCCAGATGATCTGACCCACATGGGACGGATTCCAGGGTAATAACTATTAGAACAACGTAGGAACATGGTGGGTTTGCCAGCTCTTGAAATCTTCAAATCAAGACTGGATGTCTTGTTCCAAAAGATAGGCTTTAGCTTAGAGAGAAGTGAGGGGCTTGATTCAGGAATCACTGGGTGAAATTACCTGGCTTGTGTAATGCAGGAGGTCCAACTCGGATTCCAAAGCCGGAAGGGACGACTGATCGTCTAGTCTGACCTCCTGTATAACACAAGCCAGAGAACTGCCCTAAACAATTCCCAGGGCAGACCTCTTATTTAAAAAAAAAAAAATTAAAAAATCCACCCTTGATTGTAAGAATTGCCAGTGATGGAACATCCACCGCAACCCTTGATAAGTTGTGCCAATGGTTAATTTTGCTCAAAGTTAAACATGTATGCATTTTGTCCAGTCTGAATGTGGCTGGAAGATAGACAGAGATTGGCTCACGTTACACATCTGTCTACTGGATTGAAGGGCCCGTTTGGAAACAAATATTTTATAATGTAGGTACTTGTAGACTTTGATCAAGTCACCTATTTACCTTCTCTTTGTTAAGCTGCATGTTTTCTAATCCTTCAGTTGTTCTTGTGGCTTTTCTCTCCAATTAGCAACATCTTTCTTGAATTGTGTGCATCAGAACTGGACATATTCCCATAGTGGTACCATAGGGCCAAATGCAGAGGTAAAATCTTTCCTCCTTGAGATTCCCCTGTTTTTGCAACCCAGATCACTTTTATTTTTGCCCACTGTGGCCCCCCACCAATTCCCACCCTAGGCTCCCTAGTTTGTAAGTCTGGCCTAGGTTCTTAGTTAGGCCTACGTGTTTATATTTAACCATGTTCAAATGCATATTGTTTGCTTGCGCTCAGTTTACCGAGCAGTCCTGATCACACTGAATCAATGACCTGTCCCCTTTGTTTATCATTTTCCCCCCTCCATTTTTACGTCACCTGCAAACTTTATCAGTGATCTTATGTTTTCTTCTAAGTCGTTGATAAATGGGTTAAATTGTGTAGGGCCAAGAACAAATCCCTGCAGGATCCCACAGGAAACACGGGCCTGATGATGGTTCCCCATTTAATTACATTATGAGACCAGTTAACCAGTTTTTAGTCCATTGACTGTATTGATTTTTTTATATTCTAGTTTTAGATTATATAAGTATTTCTCAACCAGTAGGTCACCTCCACCGCCCTTCGCCAGAGGTGGCACAAAAGGTAATCAGGGACAGGGGACGGCAGAGTTGATACTGTAAGTTCCCACGCCACACACACACACACACCTGTATCCTTCAAGGACAGGTATCTTTATCAGCTTTTTTGAAAATGCAGGCACATAAATCATAGGTTTATCATGATCACTTTCACATGTACATTTACTATGAAAGAGTAGAAAGGAGGTTGTGACTTCTCTGGACTTCAAATAAAGAGTGATTAACCTGAAAAGGTTGAGAAGAAGAGGACTAGTTAATCGTGATGTTCTCTTCTGGCCTTAAAATCTATTCATTTATTAATTTAGTTATTTTGCCTAATGCGCCATTGGGAGGTTCTTGGACCCAGATGCTCAGATATATTTAGGTGCCTGACTTCCAAAGCATCTCGGCCTCCGATATTATATTGACATAAGCTGTGTAAGAATGTGAACAGAGGAGACGGACGGAGTCTAAACATTTAGGATCTATTCTAATCACTTTAAGGCATTTGTGAGCTACTGTGTATGTCGATAGATAAACCCCAGTCACCCTAGTTTCTAAGTGCTGGGTCACACAAGAAGTGCTGCAAGATGAATTCATCTTTGACTGCCTGTTGGTGTGAACAGAGAGCGAAAATCTCTTGTGTGTTTTTAAAAAAAAAAATAAAAAAAATTGAAATTAGTAAAAGGGAGTGAGCACTAGGTGGCATCAGAGACCAAGGAATGAGAAGCAGCATCTGCATTAAGAGTGGAAACAGACTTTCAAAACTGCAGAGAAACCGCTGCCAGTTCTCACTTCTGGCATGGTGGGATCTATCCCTTCCCCAGGGACAGAGAAGCAGAGATGTTAACCCTGCTTTTTGGATCCGTCCAGTTAATGACACAGTCAGACCAGCCTTGTTTCAGACAGTATGAGTTTCACAATTTGACCAGTTCTAATTTGAAATAATTCCAGCAACCAGCCTTCCATATAGGTTGTAATTAATATCTCCCAGAATTCCTTGTGGTGGTCCCTTCAGTCAGATGGTTCCAAACCAGACCTGCCAGATGCATTAAGCAATGGGACGAGCATCTCTGGAAGGTGCTTGGAACTGGGGGTGATGTAGGCGCTAAAGGAATCAGAATAAATAGAAGAGAACCCACCTTATCAATCAGTTTAACCAGTCCATTGCTAAGGTAAATGCCAGTCACCACGGCTGACACGAGTGTTGTGTCATGAAATCCAACTCTGATTTCTCTTACGCTGTAAAATCAAGAGGTGACTTGATCATGTTGTATCTTGATGAGGAGAAAATCCTGGGTACTGAACATCTCTTGAAGCTAGCAAAGAGACCAAACGAGAACCAATGGCTGGAGTTCAGATCCAGACACATTCAAATTAGGGAATTTTTTTGGCTGGGTGAAGTGAAGCCTTTACGCTCAACTTGGTGACATTTCCTGGTCTGTCTGTTCGTAATATAACTTTTGAAAACCATGTCTGATCCATTCCAAAATTTCTGAGTGTTCTAGACATCAGTAGGCCTAATCCTATGGATTCTGAGGAAAACGAGAGGGTGGAAATGGGGGGGCCACAGGGAGGCAGCTTGCGTTTGGGTATCAGACCCGCAGCTTCCACCTTCGTTAGTTGTGTATAGATTAAAGACCTGGTTGATGGTCACCGTTGACACCTTCCAAAATAAACATCCCCCTCATGGCTCAAATCTGTCCATCCCCCCAATACAGTTTAAATGTTGACACCCTTAAATGACTCTTTTCCCAGAAGACAGAAGCATGGGGGAAATGGGTGGCACACAGCACCCCCGGCATGGGGGCAATGGGAAACCCTGGCATGGAGGAAGTGGAGAATGAGCGCACAGAAAAATCTTGGCGGTGGGGATGAATGGGGACAGACAGACCTGGGTACATGGGAGGAGGGGAAAGTGTGGCCTGAGGGATAGAGAGCCCCTGGTGTGTGGCAGAGGTGGGAATGGGAAACACACTGAGGCCCAGCTATGGGGAGGGGGTGCGTCAGGGACTGTGGAAGTCACACTAATAGAGGAAGCTAGTTGGGGGGAGAATGGAGGAATGCAAGGAACCTGTGCGTGCATGCAAGGAGCTCGGCCTATAGAAGCAATGCCCTGGGCTGCTTTCAGTTTTGAGAAGGAAATCAATTAACCTCTTGGGCACAGACCTGCCTCTTCCTTGGGTGAGCTTCCATCTCTTAAAGCCTTCAGATGAAGACTGGATCCCTTTCTGGGAAACGAACTGGAGTCAAACAAGTTACTGGCCTTCATAGAAGGCTATGCTTCTGCAGCCTGTGTTAGACAGGAACTCGGACTGGATGATCCAGTGGTCTCCTCTGGCCTTAAAATCCTAGGTGTGGATTTGTTTAATGGCTGGCTAGAGATTTAAAGGAGTGAAATCTTCTGGGCACTGGCGGGCAGCAGACGCCAAGTGGCAGCTGTCGTTTGTAAGGAGGCTAGAAATAGACCCTGGCGAGAGAGACACCACAGACTGGTCTCACTTCTGGTCTGCCTTTGTCTCTTTGTCACTCTCTTCCCAGCACGCAGGCGAGAGAACGGGGCCCATCTAGCCAGGGACAGCTGATGGGAGCAGAGTTGGTAGCTATTGGCCCCTTACTAATTTTCAATATCTCAGTAAATTAATAGATTCCGAGGCCGGACGGGCCCATTATGATCATCCGATCTGATGTTCAGTATAACACACACTACACAACTTCCCCAGAATCCGTAGAGCAGATTTTTCTAGGGAAACCTCCCATCTTGATTTTTAAAAGCCCCGGTGATGGTGAATTGTGCCAGGGGCGAATTACTTCCACTGTTAAATTCAGATTGGAAACAAGGTGCACACTTTTGGCCAGCTTCAACTTCCAACCTAGGATCATGTTAGACCTCTGCCAGCTAGACCGAAGAGCCATTTTTAGATGTTTTTGTGATCCATGTACTTATCGCCCGCAGTCAAGTCACCCCCTTAAGCCTTCTCTTTTGTGCAATCACAGGAAGGCAGGTCTCCTAATCCTTGAACCACCACCATGATTATTCTCTGAATCCTCTCCAATTTTGCAACCTCCTTCTGGACTTGTGGGCACTAGAACTGGACGCATTATTCTAGCCGCGGTTGCACCCAGGCCCAATACAAGAACAGCCACAGGACTTTCCTTTAGGTAGTACTGTACACCGCTCAGAACACCCTGTGTTTCTCTCTGTCTAGTGATTCCAAAACAGACCTTCCAGAGGCCAGTCACACTGCTTAATGCATTTCTGGAAGGTGCTCGATACTGGTGATACAGGATGTATAAGAACAGGAGAGAACCTAGTTTATCAGAATCAGTCTGTCTACACAGGCTGCATAAGAAGCAGAACAGAGTAGAACAGCATATAGGATATTAGCGTGGAGTAGAATAAAATAAAGGATAAACAGGAAAATAAAATAGACTCAAATAGCGTGTGTGCGTGCGTGTAATCAGTCTTAGGCCTTATTTTGCTTTTGTCTTTAAGATTAAACATTTAAATGAGTAAATTTGTGGTGATCACTTGGGGGCAGCAGAGATCTAGGAATGAGAAGCAGCAGTCACTGTGGTTTGTCAGGAAACGTTAGAACAGAAGAGAAACTCCAGAGGCTTTCTGTTTCACTTTCTGTCTGTCTCAGTTTCTTTCAGTCTCCCCTCTTCCATCTGTGGGTTTTTTGTTTTTGGTTGGTGTGTGTGTCCGTCCGTCCGTCCTTAGCTCATCTGTTAGCTCTTCCTCCCTGCTATGGGCCTGTTGTGTGAACCTGGGCAAGTCACTTCCCCTTTGTGTCTCAATCTCCCAAGCTTATAAACATGTAGAAGATACTGGCTTCCTTTGTGAAGTGCTTTGAGATCTGCTGATCTGCATCTCTCTCCCTCTCTATCTTAGAGGCAAAAAGACAGAATCCCACCTCCTTTTTTCCCCCACTGCCTTTTCTGTTTACATTGCAAGCTTCTCAAGGGAAGGCCTGTTCATGTCTGTATACGTGCAGCACCTAGCACCAAGGAGTCTTGATCTTGCTTGCAGGCTTTGTGTGCTAGCTTAATACAATGATTATAGATGCAATAGCATTTATTCATGCATAGATCTCCTAACACTTGACAAAGGAGGTCAGGAGCTTTATTCCTATTTTACAGGGGGGGAAACTGAGGTATAGAGGAGGGATTCCCAAGGTCACCCAGCCGGCCTGTGACAGAACTGGGACCAGAGCCCAGGTCTTTGACAACACCACTACTCAGTGCCAAGTAGTTACTGTGTGGTTTAATGGGGGGGGGGGGTGTAATTTTCTCTGGGGCCCAGAGTTAAAGGAAGCTCTTATGTCTGTCCCCGTGGCCATCTTCAGCACTGTTTAGATGCTCTTTTTAATTTCTGGAGCTGCAGGAGAATAAATGGCAATGGCCGGCAGAGGGCAGCAAGGCTAGAGAGATGGGAAAGCAGCTGTGTGTGTGTGTGTGTGTGTGTGATAATGGTGGGGGGGAGGAGGGAGCAGAGAACTGCAGCCAACAACTGCTGGCAATTGAGGAATCATTGTTAAATCGTTTTGGCTGCTGCTTTTAAGAACTAAATATTTTTCATTTCAAAACTGATTTTTTTAATGCCGAAATCATCTTGTGCTTTCGGTCAGTAGATCTCAGGGGGGGCCTGTGTCCATCTCCCCATTTCAAAGATGGGCAAACTGAGCCGCAAAGGCCAAGTGACCTATCCAAGCTCACCTGGCAGTCCAACGGCTGAGCTGGGGATAGACGCCAGGTCTGTTTAATCTAGTACCTCACAGATTAGGCATTGCTGCCTCTCCTTATCCTCCTCATCCCCATTCATCACTTATCAGTTTCTGGTTTGGGCCAAAGGGCCAGACTCTGTCCAACGCAATGAATGTTATTGGGTGACCCTTTCATTTGGGTCTAAAAGCCCTTTTTGGTCAAATATTTCAATGAAAACCTTTTGACCAGCCCTCAGGGGGGAAGGTGGGGTGCGGGGGGCAGCAAGTGACACAGGTAAAGGGTGTAAAAGGCTCTGATTCATGGCATCAAATCTTTTCTTTTCTCTCTTGCGTCACACTCCTCGTGGTTTCCCTGGCCCTGTCTGAAGGTCAGTGGTTGGCTACTTCTCAGGACAGAGATACAAGTGACTGAGGAGGGCCCAGTGGTGTCTAAATAAATGTCCCTGGCCGAAATGCAGCACCTGTTTCTGCTCTAATTCAAAATCTCCCCTGAGGGGCAGCTGCCACTCGTGTCCCGGGGAGCCAGGCCGGGCGGAGAGATGGGGGGGAAGTGGCCTTTGGGTTCAAAGAATTTGCAATGTGGGTGTGCGAGGAGGGACGTGCTAGTGGGGGTGACCCTGGGCAGCTGGATCACACTTGTGTAGCTGGTCATGACAACATGGTCTCATTCAACTGGACAGAAAAATGTCAGCATGTCTGTGGCGGGGTGTCTGGTGGGTGGTTGTGCGGGAGGATTGGGTGGCAGCGCTCTGGAGAGTGTAAGGAAGGTGACCTACGTATGTTTGTGCATGCTGGATAGCGGTGTGGTGGTGTGTTGTGCGTTTGGCGTTTGTTACGGTAAACGTTACGTGACTGTGGTGCCGTGGATGTCTGTTTTTATGATGGCAATCTGACTGGTGGTTGTGTGTGTGCGTGTGTGGTTGTGTGTACTAAGAAACACGCGCAATGAAATCTCCAGCTGCAAATGCTGTTTGGAGTTTAATTTTACAAGCGTTTCTAAGTCCTCTTCTCAGTAGCAGCTGCGTCCTGCACGGCCATGAACAGCACCCAGCTCTTACCTCGCTATCAATGGGTCTGAAAGGCACTTTACGAAGAAGGCCTGTATCACTGTCCCCATTTCAGATGGGGAAACTGAACCTCGGAAAGGGGAAGTGACTTGTGAAACCTGACCAAGCAGGCCAGTGGCAGAATTAGGAATACAGCCTGGTGAGACCCTTCCCCTAGAAAACACAGCCTCCCTAGAGACCACTCACTCCCTGACAGTCTGAAATCCCTCCCCCCAAAAATACCATTCACCCAATCATCCTCACCACCCCGCTGTGAGACGGAGGGTCATTATCCCCCGTGAGGCAGAGAGATTTAAGGCTGCCCTTTCCAGAAGTGGTTGGTCATTTTAGTGTCGTCATCTCCTCTACTGTATAGGAGGAGAAACTGAGGCACGGCAAGTCCTGAGAAGCCGCTTGGCCAAAAGGCAGTGGAGTGGGTTTCAAGAGATTCTAGCTCTTACACAGCTCTGACATTTCACAGAGGGGAAACTGAAGCACAGGGAGGGAAGTGAATAGTCCAAGATCACCCTTTATAGTAATAGCAGAGCAACAGATTAAAACCAAGCTTCCTGAGTCCCAGTCCAGCTGTCTGTCTGCTAGCCCCATGCCCTCTCTTTGGATTTTGTTCAAGGTGTGGGTTCAGTTGTCAGCTCTATCTCAGCCTTGCTTTATGAGGTTGGAAAGGCTCGCCAAAGAAATGCTCCGTGCCTCAGTTTCCCCAGCTGTATAAGGAGGATCATGATGTTTCATTTGTCTAATTAGAGGGGGGGCTTCTCTGGGCAGGATGGACTGTCTCAACTCTGAATGTACAGGATCTAACACATTTGGTCCTGGATTTTTGGAGGGGGTCTTCAGGAGCATCTATAATACAACCGTCTAACAATACTTGGTATGTTTCTTATGACTCCAGGAGCTGGGGCTTTGTGATCAGCTGAGAATCACCTCTCTTCCCTCCCCCTCCCCCTCATGAGACTTGAAAGTTTTTAGCCCTCAGAATGAGAAAAGAAAAAAACTTGAAAACATGAATCCTTGAGGCTAAAACAAACCAACCAACAAAATCTACTTTTTAAAGATTCTCCTGATTTAAGGGGGACCTGACCCATGATTTTTGAATGTCTGAGGTTGGCAATACTGTGTGCAGTTATAGGAACAGATATAGCCAAGACAAGCATCTCAAAGGACCAGGTGCATAATCCAAACAAGGTCACTAGAAAAACATCTCACACTTCTTTTTATTTGGTTTTAATTGCATCTTCCTGTTGGGGGTGCTGTCCCCCGTCTCCTGGCCTGCAAGCTGTTTGCTGTGAGGAGGGGAGTGTGAAGATGATCTCTCACCATTTGGACATCACAGGCTGTCGTTCTGCAGCCAACGTTGTCATTTTTGACCCGATAGGCCTATGTTGTTCAAGAGTGACTTGATTTAGTTCTTTCCTTTGGGGCTGAGTTAAGACACTTCAGAGGGGATTGATTCCCAGGACAGGTGCTCAGTCCTTTCTGAAAATGCAGCCCCTTGGTGTCGCACGTTAGATGTCCAAAAACAATGGTCTCTAAAACCACTTGTTGATTTTTAGGTCTAAAATCTCTCTCCAAATGCACAAAGCAGCAGCAGCAGATCAACCCAACAGCAAAACAAAAGTTCATCTGTTCAGTGTACCCACTCCAGTGTGTCTCCCTTGGTGTTAATTACTGAAAGTTAAAGGCTTTTAATTAATGTGGGATGATCATTTCCCTTTAGGGACCGCGTGTTTGGAAGAAGCCAGAGCACACAGTTAATTGATCCATCTGGGAGCTAATCAGTAGCTTTAAGTTTTAGAAAAGGGTTAAGAAAGTTTTCCTTTGCACAGCAGGAAAGCTCATTATGAGTCTGTGGTGGTTTTTTTTTTTTTTTTTTTTCCTTAAAAAAAAAAAAAAAAGAAATGAGAAGCTTTTCACGTAGCAACCGCGGGTTAGGATTTCAGCTAGCACTGCAAATCTCTAGCAAACAGGCCAGGTCCTCTGCCAGTGTCAGTCAGTGCAACTCTGCGGCTGGGGCTATGTTTGGCCCAGTGTTATGTCACATACCCTTTAAACTAGTCACTAAAATATTTTTAATAGCATCCTTATTGATCACCTGAAATCCTGTAAGAACATAGGATTAGCCATTCCAGAGCAGGCCTGTGGTCCTGCTTCTCCACTCTCGAAAGCTGGGAAGTCCAGCTGCTTCCGAAGAAGGTTCAAATATGCCTACACTGCTCAATGATAGGATAAAACTGCTACAGTAAAAGTTTCTTCCTGACCCCAGCGATTGAAGTCTGGCTCATGCTCTGAAGCAGGGTGGCTTACAGCCATTCCCATTTACTCCAAGAACACTTCTGATAAACAGCCAGTAAATTGGTTGAGAAAATCATAGGAGATGATGGGGTGGGAAGGGACCTCAGGAGGTAACTAGTCCAGCTCAAAGCAGGGCCAACCCCAACTAAATCATCCCAGCCAGGACTTTGTCAAGCCAGGCCTTAAAAACCTCTAAGGATGGAGATTCCACCACCTCCCTAAATAACCCATTCCAGTGCTTCACCACCCTCCTAGGGAAAAAGCTTTTCCTAATGTCCAATCTAGACCTGCCCCACTGCAACTTGAGACCATTGCTCCTTGTTCTGTCATCTGACACCACTGAGAACAGCCTAGCTCCATCCTCCCTGGAACCCCCCTACTTCAGGTAGTTGAAGGCTGCTATCAAATCCCCCCTCATTCTTCTCTCCTGCAGACGAAACAAGCCCAATTTCCTCATTCTCTCATAAATCATGTGCTCCAGCCCCCTAATTGTTTCTGTGGCCCTCTGCTGGACTCTCTCCAATTTGTCCATATCCTGGTTTAAAGCACAGAGGTGTTTCTGTTCCTCCTTCCCTGAACTAATTCCTGTTTGAACTACAGCAATTCTTCTGGGTCCTAGGTACCAACAGGCTATGTCGAAAGCCTGGGAATCCTTCCCCGGACATCCGTGGGCGTTGCATCGAGTTTGTTGGCAGTGGAATGAAGGCAACCCTCTCCCTTTCTGGTAACTATAGTTGAAAGTCACTGAACAGACATAAAGCTTTGGCACTGCACTGCTGCAGAACTGGGGCAAGAGAGGGGAATATACGTAACCCTGCGTGTTGCACACTCGAAGGGGATCACACCCTGCTTACCTTACCATACCTAGTCTACGGGTCAGAGGACTGCAACGCTCATCTGTGTTATTCAGGGGCTTGACACGTTAAAGCAAACAACTGGTTTGTTCAGTTGTTTCCATGGCTAGTA
Source organism: Emydura macquarii macquarii (assembly GCF_026122565.2). NCBI lineage: Eukaryota > Metazoa > Chordata > Testudines > Chelidae > Emydura > Emydura macquarii. The sequence continues at coordinate 187,445 of NW_027132643.1, read as the reverse complement.
AAAGGCCGCTCCTTCCCTGGTGCATAGCGGTGTAACTCCATTGACTCTAGTGAAGCTGTGCCAATTTACACCATAGAGGCCGAGAGATGTTTGTGACCTGTTCATACAGTGTTTCCACGCCTTGCATAGCCAGCCTCCCGCACGCTCAGCAAAACCGGCCGTGCGTGGATTCAGCTGGTTGCTTGGTGAAGAACATCTGTGTTGTCAGTCCCGGCGAGCGTGACGCACCAGGCCTACGGACCCACCAAGTGTGGGAAGCGGCAGCGCTATTTTCGTACAGCTTCTGCTGACTTCAGCCGCAAAATTCTCCTTGTTCCTTGAGTAGGCCTCAGGCTGAGGCCGGGAGATCACTTTGCTTCCCTACTCTGTTAGTGGCTCACCAAGGAAAATCCTAAGCCTCATTAGGGATCACTCGTGTCTTCTCCTGAGGGCTTAAGTCATAGGTCTTTGTGCTGTCTCTGCACAGGGGCTGAATTTCACTTCACTGTGTCTTTCATTGCATAAACTAGTCCTCTGGTAGGGACCTGTCAAGAACAGCTGGGCCCAAACCTACTACAGACGCTGCTGTGCTGCTAATCTGCACCAAACCGCACTGCCTACATCCACAATGCTGTTCTGCGGGCAGGATGAGACTTTCAAGGCTGCCTGTAAGATTGGGGTGACCCCACTCCTGTCTGGTTTTGATAGGAGCAGATGCTCAGAGCCCCTGGGTTACCTGAAAAATCCCATCCATCATTGCTACAAAAAGCGTTTTTTCCCCCAGCTTGTCGCTTTGCCCCCGTTAGATGGCTGGATAGACAGATAAGGACAAAGTATCTGCAGCTGGGGGGGCAGAGGAAGGGGTTCTCCCCTCATCTGAGTGGTTGGGGGATTGAGGGGTGCTGCAATACAGCAGCACTTTTATATAAGTACCCTCCAGTGATCATTGTCCCCAAGAAGTGGGAACTCGGAGAGTGAAACCACAGCTTGCAAAGGGCGATTAAAATGCTGGAAATGGAAATCTGAATCTGCTAGTTTTAGGGCAGACTTTTCAAGGACGTAGGAGCCTGGGGTTTTGGCTAGGTTTCCTCTCCATCACGTTGACGATGAGTTACTTGTCGTGACTTTCGAGAGGGTGAGTCCAGAACCCAGGGCCGAGGGCCGGCTGGATTGTGGCCGTGAGGAAGGAGCGTTCGAAGGAGATGGCGTGACACAGCGTCAGCTAATCCTGGATAGTCAAGCCCCCCCGGAGTCCCTTGGAGCACCCCAGGCCTGTGGCCACCTGATTAGCTTGTCCCTTTAGGCCAAGAAGTGACCCGAGTTGGCTGTCTGAGCAGCTGTGTTGGATCAAGCCCTTGCCTGCCTCCTGCAATCTGTAACCCAGCCCCGTTCCTAACTCCTGCTCCGTTCATGCCATCCACTAGGCCAGACTGCCTGTCTCTCACTTCTTAACACGAGGCCCTTCGTGGCCTCTTCCAACCCTCTCCTTTGCCGATTGACAATCATGACAAGGTTGAACTCACAGGTACTTGTTGACCGGTTCTTGCCGGCCAGGCAGAACAGCCGGGTTCACAGACAGACTCTTGAGCAGAAGAAGGATGTTGTTTGTTTGCTGCCTCAGTGAGCGATCAGTCCACCGAAACCGGGCACAGCACAGGGTTAAATGCAGGTGTGCCCCCATGTTCAGATCTTTAACTTTGTAACCGCGTCTGTCAGGCATTCATTGGACAGGTTATAACACACACTTTCGGCCTAGCACTAAGATTAGCGCGCTGACCCACTTGTTTACCTCATCAGGTTGCTAGCTTAGCTCTCCTCTTTCCTTGCCCGACAATTTTTCCACATGTATCCACTCCTAGAATAGACATTCTCCATGTTACATCTTAGATTGTAATGGACACTGTTGACGTAGCCATGTTGGTCCCAGGATATGATGGTAAATGTGAGTGAAGGGATATCCTATTTTATTAGACCAACTTCTGTTCGGTGGAAGGGAAAAGCTTTCAGGCTTCACAGAACTCTTTGGATCTGGAGGAGAAAATGAGAATGTGAGGTCTTTAGGATGGGACAGTATATTTTAGTCTTTGTTTGTACAGTACCTAGCACGACGCATTCCTGAGTCACAACTAAGCACTATGGCAATACAAATTGTGTTACTGCAATAGAAATCATTATCCTCAATAATAAAAGTCACACCCAATCAGCGGTGCCTTTATGGCATGATTTTGCATCCTTTTTTAGGTAGCCAGTCCCTGCTGGCCTCAAAGTAACTAAAAAAAGACTCCAAAATAAGACCACTATAGTGCAGCCCAGGGAACTTTGTAGGATGCAGTCCACTAAGGTTGGAGGAAAGTAGGTAGCTAAGCTCTGGAAGACTCTTCAGTGGGAGAAGGTTGGATCCCCATCCCTGGAAGCTTAAGGCCAATTGGACAAACCTCTGTCAGGGATGGTCTAGGTTTACTTGGTCCTGCTTTAGCTTTCAGCCTGACATTTCTGGGATTGTGCCCAGGGACCGGGCCTAGTCTAGTGGCTAATGGTGAAAGTCTGGCACCATTAAGCCAACAGAAGTTTTGCCCTTGACTTCGGCGCTGCTACAGACTGGGGACTGACTGGCTAGGCAGCAGTTCTGCAGACAAGGACCTGGGGGAGAAGGAGGATTTGATAGCAGCCTTCAACTACCTGAAGAGGGTTCTGGGGAGAATGGAGCTAGGCTGTTCTCAGTGGTGGCAGATGACAGAACTAGGAGCAAAGGTCTCAAGTTGCAGTGGGGGAGGTCTGGGTTGGATATTAGGAAAAGCTTTTTCACCAGGAGGGTGGTGAAGCACTGGAATGGGTTACATAGGGAGGTGGTGGAACCTCTATCCTTAGAGGTCTTTAAGGCCCAGCTTGACAAAGCCCTGGCTGGGATAATTTAGTTGGGATTGTTCCTGCTTTGAGCAGGGGGTTGGACTAAATGACCTCCTGAAGTCCCTTCCCACCCTAATCTTCTATGATTTCACCCTAGCAACTCCAGAAAAGCTGGAGAGGCTCATACTAGGGTTCTAGCCCAGTCTTCAGCAATGGTTCGTATCTGCTGCTTTGGAGGAATTCAGACGTTAATGTCCCATAGTCGGATTTTGGAATGGGTCCAAGGGCCAAATTGTTAAAGGTATTTAGATGCCTAGTGAGACTTTCAAGGACATTGAGAGGCCTGAAACTCACGTGCTTTTAAAAGTCCCATTAGATGCCAAAATGGCTTTAAAAAAATGTGGCCCTTAGTGTGTTTGAAAATTCTACCCATCCCATGTACCCACATAGGCTGGAGTTTCTTAAGGGAGCCCTCCCTTTTCCTCATGAGTCCTAAAGGTTGGTTTGTAAATCAGCTGAATGAGTGGTGCAAACACTTTATTCAATTTATTCCTGGCGTCTAGCAATTCAGTTTAAATCAATTCTTTGCCAACTTGAAGAAAATCTATGTAAGCCCGAGTTAAACCTGCGTGTCTACAGAGGAGTTTGCTTCAGTTTAGTTAGATAAAATTCTGAACTGGGGGATACTTTCTGGCCTGGGTTAGACATGGAGTCAGACTAATGGTCTCTTCTGGCCTTAAAATCTATAAATCCATTAAACAATCCATTTGAAAGCACATTTTGGTGAATCTAGAAGAATTGTGTGTGAAAACAAGCCCTAAAAGATGGGGCTAGAGTAGATAAAAAAATCAATCTGAAAACACAATAAAACTTTAAAGGCTATCATTAATAGACTTGTTTACAAGGCCTGTGTCTCTTACTGCAGTCCACATGCCAGTTTCAGTTTTGGTTGCTGCTATTCTAGTGACATATTCAAATGAAAAGGTAACTTCCGTAACCTAACAGCTGGCTTCTTTGATCATCCACTTGTTTTGTGCAGGAGTGATAGCTCTCTGAAAATATTGTTTAATGTTTGTTTTCAAAAATATATAATATCAAAATCAAACACGTGATGGAATGGATTGACGGCATTTAAATCAATCCAACAACAATCGTAACGGACATGAAGAGAGAGAAATATAAACTTGCACATCTTTTGGTGCTTTTTTCTTACAATTTTAACTTTGGGGAGGAGGCACAAACAGTGTTCCAAGTTTCTACATCTCCTCTGAAAGATACTCCTATTCAGCTACAAGTGGTTGGTCCCTATGCCAGAGCCATTGTGAGATTCTCTGGCCTGGACTTTTGCAGGATGTCTTCCTAGAGGGTCACAATTGGCCTCTTGGAGTTTCAAACCCGTGGCTTAATAAATCTGTACAATGGTGGCAAATGTAATCTAACAAACACTGGAGTGGCTCCTGGTTTGGCGGACCTCAATAGAGCTCCATTTGAGGTCAAAGCTGATTTGCACGGTCTGAGGATCTGGCTCTATGTGCTCTGTTTATCCACAGAACAGCTACCAGATTGACAGTAACGGTGCAATGTCCCAATAGAGAGACCCCCTCCACTTTTACGTGTCAGCCCTGCCTTTGAGAACCCAGCATTAGGGTCAAAATGGCCTATGTCCTGTTCATGGTTTGGCTTCTCTGTTGAGATTGTAGGGGCCTTAAAGCAGGTGGCTGAGGCGAGGAGCGGATCTGTGCCCACTGGGAATGAGGTTGAAATCTATGTGCTTTCTCAGATGCCACAGAACGGACAACCCAGTTTTGAAAGGAAAGCTGTCAAAAAATTTGAAGAGAGTGCAGAAATGAGCCCCACAGTTACCCGGTAACAAAGCAGTGTGGTTCCAGTAAGTTTAGGTTACTTAAAAATTAATCCTGTAACAAAGAAAAAGTTGATCCCGCACCAAACATTGATGCCTGGTTCAGTGAGACGGCAGCCTTCACAGAAAAGGGGGAGCGCCTGAAAAATTCAAAGCCATGTGGGCTGACTTTTTAAGAGGTGTAGGATTAATGATAGGTTGCTTCCCCTCCTCTCCCTTTATCCTAACCCTCTTACTTTGTGTGTACTTTGGTAAAGTTTTATTTGGAAAAATGAATACATAATAAAATCCAGGAAGATTCAAAGGCTAGAAAGTGGGAGTCTTAAGGAGCTGAGTCTTTTTATCTTGTCAAAAAGAAGATGAAGGGGTGAAATGATTAGAAGGTTCTTATTCACCATAAGGAGAAAATAGTGGCTAATAAAGGTCATCTTAATCTTGTGGCAAAAGGCAGAACAAGAACCAATGGCTGGAAATTCCAGGAAGGCACAGTTTTGCAATAGTGAGGGTGACTAACCATTTGACGTGCGCTATCAAGGGAAGTGGTGAACTTGGCTTGCTGTCTTGAGATGAAGACTGGAGGCCTTTCTGGGATATATAAATTAGTCACACCCAATTTATTGGGCTCACTACAGAGGTAACTGTGCTCTAGTTCAAAGAGGAATTAAATCAGGAAGTCTGAGGGCCTGTGTTTATAAGAAAAATCCCTGAATATCGGGACATCAAGGAGCAATGGTCTCAAGTTGCAGTGGGGAGGTCTAGGTTGGATATTAAGAAAGTTTTTCACTAGGAAGATGGTGAAGCACTGGAATGGGTTACCTAGGGAGCTGGTGGAATCTCCATCCTTAGAGGTTTTTAAAATGTGGCTTGGCAAAGCCCTGGCTGGGATGATTTAGCTGAGGTTAGTCCTGCTTTGAGCAGAGGATTGGATGAGATGATCTCCTGAGGTCCCTTCCAACCCTCATCTTCTATGTTCTAAGGATCTATAAACCAATTCTACTGAACTGGTTTTGTCTCAGATTGGCGTGGTTGAGTGCACTCAGCTATCTGAAGTATTTGAAGAACCATTGAGGCGTCCCCCACTGTCTCCACCCATTCCACTTCTATGCCCTCTGGACACTGGGATATGGAGAGTCAGGGCTCTCAGGTGCTTGGCTGTCTGGTTCTTGCTCATGGTCTGATCGCTGTACCTGGGGTCACAAATGAATTCCCTCCTCCTCCTGGTCAGATTAGCACTGACCTGTGGGGCAGGGGGGAAAGGTCCTGCCTCTGAAGCACATGGGAGCGGGTTGTTTGCTGGGATTATCTGGGTATTTCAGTTGTGGGGTTCAGTGCGCAGGTGTGGGATGGTGTTTGCTGGCCTGTGATCAACAAGAGGTCAGACCAGGTGACCTGGTGGTGCCTTCAACTCAATGGATGGTTATCTCTGAGTTTCTGGAACAGCAGGCGCTTCTGGGAGGTTACCAAGGGGCATTGTGGGATAGATATGCATGGACTCGTTCGTGGTTCTGACTTCTGCACAAAACTTTGGGGCCTATGGATGAAAAGCGTTACAAAGGGTTCAAACGACAGTATAGCAGTTTGAGATTAAATCTCAGGAAAAATCTTTCTGACTGTAAGAACAGGAGGACAATGGAAAAACGGACTAGGGGAGGGGAGTCCATGATTTCCCAGGAGGTTTTCAAAAAGAGATGGCTAGCCATCTGTCTAGCCCTGTTGAGATGCAACAAATCCTACCGTTTGCCAGGGGGTGAGGTCAGTGTTTCTCCATGGAGCTGCGCCGGTCCCTGAGATTTCCCTGACGGTTTAGAAAGGCAGCAAGCTGGTCCTTGGTATCAAAAAAAAGGCCGAGGAAACACTAGACTTCGATGACCCTTCTAACCCTATGATTCTGTAATGTCTCAGGAGCAGCAGTTCAGCCAGTCCATGTAATAAACCACATTGGGCACAGTTATAACTTCTCATATGTACTGTGGTAGCCGAAGGAACCCCATTCATGGCCTGGAACCCCGTTGCGCTCGGTGCTGTACAAACACAGAACAAAAAATGGTCGCAGAACAAAAAAATAGTTGACAATCTAAGTCAGTGGTTTTCAGCCTGTGGTCCGTGGACCACCGGGGGTCTGCAGACTGTGCCTAAGATTTCCAAAAGAATCGACAAATGGAAAAAGATTGAAAAGCACTGCTCTAATTAAAAGACCAGAGACGAGAAGTGGATAAAGACCCAGCTGGGGGAGTGCAAGGAAACAATGAGGCGTGCTCGGTCGGCGTGTTAGGCAGCAGACTCCGTGTCAGAGGCGGAAGTTGTTTGAAAATGTTCATGGAAATATTTCTTCTGTTGAAAATGGCTTTTTGACAAAATGGAGGTTTTCAGACACATGCAGATCTGGTTTTGTTTGAAATTGTGTTGCAGGGGTGGGTTGTCAGAAAACCGGAAACTCGCCAAAGCGAAAACTTCCACACTTTCTTGTAGCAAAAAACCCCAACTGCTTCGTTTTTAAACTGAAGAATTTTCAGCTTTTTGCTTTTTTTGATGAAAACCTGAAAGGTTTGAATGAAAATGCCTTTTTGTTTGTTACTGCATTGGTTTAAACAGAAATACACTGGTGTGCAGAGAAGTAAGCAGTTCAGCTGCCTTGGGAGGGAACCGAAAACTCAGACACCCCCCAGCCTAATTCTTGCTCTGCTACAGATTTTCTGTGTGATACTGCAAGTGACAGGCTCGTGATGTCTATACTGAAATCGTAAGCTGTGGCTTAACTAGGGTAGACATTCCTGAACTTGCTTTAATCTAGCCAGCATGGGTTCTGGTGCTGGTGACCCTGGGTCAGTTTGTACAACCTGTGTCTAGCACATGGTACCACAATTTCACTACTCAGCTTTAATCTGGCTCACCGGGGGCCCTATTTCAGCTATGCCTACCCCAGGATTGCAGGATAGCTAGATGGAAAATTTTTAGCCCAAGATTGTTTTAGTGACCCCCTGAATGGAAATCCTCATCTTGACACTTGTTTGTTTACTGGAATGGGATATATAGACACCCACAACTGGGGTAACAGTGGCAAATTGGGCCCTTTGCTTCTAAAATCTATTGCTCCACAAGGAGGTGAGCAATGAGCCATCAAACAATGCTGTTTTATTAGTTAGCCATCACAATACCCTTCTTTGGTCTCATCCAGATGCCCATTTAGCCTGTGGAACTCCCTGACACAGTATATTGTGGAGGATGAAAGTGTGGCAGAATTCCCCCGAAGGAGCAGGCACTGTATATGGATGATGAATGGATTAATGTAAACCAAGAGAGATGCTCTAGAAATAGCTTCACTATCTAAGAGCAAAGGTGGTTCTGTGGTGCGGGTGGTAATTTAGGACTCAGGAGATCTGTGTTCAAATCCGAGCCAAGATATGAACTTGCTTCACAATATTGAGCAAATCAAAGTCTCTAGCGCTCCATCTGTGAAATGTGGATTATAATCCACTCCTTTCTCTCACCTGTTATCTATTTAAATTGCCATTAGCCATTGAGTGTATGGGTTTAGCGAAATGGTGGCGTAACACGCACAACAGGGGTGTGATTTTTTTTTTCTTTTTTGGGGAGCTCGCTGACATGTTGTGCATTAATTGGTCCATATAGACCCTTCTGGTGAGCACCAGCGGGGTGTATGTAGAGCGCCTACCCCTCCGTGTAGATGAGCCCGCAGAGGCATTGAGATTTAGGGGCAGTTTTGCCTCCAATTCCTTTGGTGTCCTTTGGCGAAGTGGAGGAGTGAGGTGCAGAAAAGCCCAACCGGTCCATGATTCTCTCTGTCTGCAAAGCTCCAGCCTTAAAGGCACAGACCCACCATATCACGCAAGGTACTTCTGTGCCCCTAACTCCATGTTATCTAAGCACCTCCGTCTTCACTGCATTTAAATCTCATGACTCTTCTAGGAAGTAGGAAAATGTCATTAATCCCAGTTCATTTATGGGGAAACTGAGGCACAATTCTTCAAAGGCAGTTAGGTGCCTAATTCTCATTGATTTCAATGGGAGTTCAGCTCCTAAATACTTTGGAAGATTTGAACCAGATATTTCAAGGTAAAGAACCCTCTGAAAATGACACGTCTGTAGCAAAGACCAGTATGGACTCAGAACTCCTGAGTTCTAAGCTAACTTTCTAACCATGGGGCAACCCACAGATTGAAGACCCACTCGTCTGGGGCCTATTTCCTACTGTGTGCACAATCCAAAGCACAATGGGGGTTCTGGTATCACTTGGGGTGTCTAGATGCTGCAGCAAATAACAAGAATAAAAATAATAACAAAACACCAGGGTTATTGGAGATCAGAACCTCGCCCTCTGCACTCCGCTTGCTTCAAACTAATTTGCAAGCAGCAGCTAAAATTACTTTGCAGTGTCTCAGTTTGTGCTTTCAGGAGGTGAGGTCATGAACAGGTGCTCTGAGCAGATAGGAAACAGATGAATCATGTGAGGTTGATTTCTGCTCTGAATTGCAAGGCCGGGTGACTTCAGCTACTGGAAGGTGGTATTATTAGCTCAAGGTTATCTTTTGGTGATCCCCTTGAATGGAAATAAACACTAAGATGCTTATTTTTTTTATTGGAAAGGGGTCCAACAGTGATCACAGTTGAAAACTTTAGGCTTTCTTTATTATTGAGACATGGGATATAAACTTGCTTGGAATCCAGCACTAAAAAAATTATTTGTTCCTCTGCTGCCAAGCATGATTAAAATAAACTAGTTAGACACGAAATACTCCAGTGCACTGACTGAGGTGTGTGTGTGGGGCGTGGGGGGGGGGGGGGGAGAATAATTAAAACATAACTGCAAATGGAATATTTGTTGGCTGAATTCCTTACCCCAAGATGTTCTTGAGGCCAAGAGCTGGGTTCTAAAAAAGGTTGGTCATTCAGTGAGTTAATGAGACTGGGCTCAACACAGGAGTAACTGGATAAAATGTATCTGGCCTGTGTTATACAAGTGGTCAGAATAAATGACTTAATGCCCCCTCCTGGCCTTAAAAAATATATGAAGATCCAAAGTTCCACAATAATCATAATAAATTTTTTTTTTAAGGATTGGAAAACACAGTTGAGTCAAGTGCTCAATCATTTTAGCTCATCAAACAGAAGGTTAAGGGGTGATTTGATCAGTATGGGGAATAGAAATGTGATAACACCAGGCTTTTCAATGTAGCAGAGAAAGGTATAATGTGATCCAATGGCTGAAAGTTGAAGTTGAGAAATTCAGACTGGTACTGAGATGCACATTTTTAAGTCAGTGGAACTAACTATTGGAACAAGTTACCAAGGGGTATGGTGGATTCTCCATTGCTTGCAATTGGAAAAGTACACTTGGATCTCTTTTTCCCTAAAAGTTCAAAGAGGAATGAATGGTCCAGTGCAGGGAGGAATGAATTCAGGCCTGTGGTATACAGGATTCAGATGAGATATTCCTAATCGTCTCTGCTGGCTGTATAGTCTGAATCTATCAAATAAATTGAAATGAAAAGCCATTTTTGAAATGGAAATTTGAAATATTTCATTCTGAAAAGGATGAAACAATGTTTTAACTGCATCACAATGTTTTTTCTTTACAGCGATGCTTTTGCCAAAAGTTTTGTTTGGAAAGAAAACATTTCCACAAAATGTTTCCCTTTCAAGGAAGCAGAATTTTCTGATGGACCAACTTTCCATTGGAAAATTTCTGAGCCATTCTTCTTGCCCTGTTTGATGTATATCTTATTTTGCTTCCCCAGCTGTGACAAAGTGGGAATCTTCTGTAATACATTTTGATTCCTGTGATGCCTCAGTTTCCCTCTGTATGTTGCATTGCTAGCTAGTAGGGGCAAAAGGGTTAAAAATCTACTCTTGGGATAGAACAGGAGACATGAGGTGTTGTCTCTCACAACTGTGGAACCCCAGTGACTGGCCATTGGATACCTATCCATGGAAATCTCCGGCAGGTGGAACATGTAAATTCAGCATGGGAGGAGGCCAAGAGCTGGCTTTTGGTGGGAGGGAGTGAGTGAGCAAAAAATGGCCAGAATAGATTATATCTTAACTTCTACATCTCTGTGCTTAACTAAGGGCTGCCGGACACTGTGTTCCACTTGTCTAATAAACCTTCCTGTTCTGAAAATGCCGCCTGGTGTCACAGCAAATCCTTGCTGAGGTGCATTTGGTGCCTGAAGAGTGTGGGAATCTCTGAGCAGGTGTGTCTCAGTTGGACCTGCCAGGCAGGGTGAAGCAGGCGTATTGGTTCACTCACCCTCTAAGGGAGAGTCTGGGGTCTAGCGCACTGAAGGGGTTCCCTCAGCTAAGGGGTAGCACAGATCCTGTGTATCCAGGACATGGGCAGAAGTATTTTTATATGGATGTAACTCTCCACTGGAGTTTTTACTGGCATATCTGCATCAATTTTTTTTAAAAAAATCCCATCGCTAACTGGTCAAGTTTTAAAGTGTAGATTCGGCCTTAGTCACTTAAGGCCAGATTTTGAAAAATATTTAGGCACCTAGTGGGATTTTCAAAAGCAACTATATGCCCATCACCCATTTAAATCAATGTGTTTTTAGCCCCTAGCTACATCTTTAGGTACCTAAATACCTCTAAATATCTGGCCCTTAAGACTCCTAAATCAGACAGGTGTTGCTCCACTCAAAGTTGAAATACCTTTTATAAAAAAAAAAAAAAAAAAAAGCTTTAAAAATCTGGGTATTGGTGCTAGATTTTGCTATCCTACTTGCAGTGGATAACCCCCTTATTCCACTGACTTCAATAGTTTTTTTTCTGGAGTACGCAGCTTCTTAATGGGAAGCTTCTTAACCAGGAGACCTTCAGTGACCTGAAACTTAGTCACACAAGAAGCGGAAACTAAGTCAAATTACAAAGGATTAATATTTTTTTTAAATTCATAAAAAAACATAAGCATGTAGGGACAATTAGAAAAGCCAAGGCATAAAACAAGAGTTAAACGAGCGAGGCATATAAAATGTAATGAGCATTTTACAAATATATGAAAAGTAAGAGCGAGACCAAGGACAGGGTAGGTCCATTATTCAGAGAAGAGGGAAAGACAATAAAAGACAAGGCGGCAGTAACCAAAGTGTTAAATGCCTTTTGTTTCAGCTTTTTTTCACCAAAGTTAATCGTGATCGGATGACTAACACTGTGTACATTGGTGTAAATGGGGTAGGAGCTGAGGCTAAAATTGGAAAAGAATATGTTAAGAATTATTAGACAAATCTTCAGGTTGGCAGGGCCTGGTGAAATGTATCCTAGAATACTTCAGGGACTGGCCAAAAAATTCTGAGCCATTACCGAGGATCTTTGAGAACTCGTGGCGAATGGGAGAGAGATCCTAGGACTGGAAAAGGGCAAATCTAGTACCTATCTATAAAAGGGGAATAAAGACAACACAGGGAATTATAGACCAGTTGGCTTAATTTTGGTACCCAGAAAGATAATAGAGCAAATAATCAAACAACCAATTTGTAAGCACCTAATGAAAATAAAGTAACAAATCCACGTGGACAGTTACTAATCAGCAAATCACATCCAACCAACCCAGTATCCAGATCTTGGCTTTAGCAAGGATTTTGATGCTATCTCATATGAGCTTGTCATAAACTAGAGAAAGGTAGGCTTCTCTAGGCTATTATAAGGTGAGTGCATAACTCCCTGGAAAAGAGTACTTCAGGTGGTTATCAATGGTCCACAATCCAGATGGAAGGGCACATTGAATGGGGTCTCAGAGGATCTGTCTGGGTCCAGTTCTATTTAATATCTTCATAAATGATTTGGATAATGGCAGAGACAGAATGCTTCTAAAGTTTGTGGATGATACCAAGTTGTGAGGGGTTGCATGTGCTTTAGAGGACAGAATTAGCATTCTGAATGATCTGGAGGAATGGTCTGAAATAGGATGAAACTGAGGGAGGGCAAATGCGAAGTAAATACACTGAGGAAGAAATATCCAATTGCACAAATACAAAATGAGTAATAATGGTCTAGGAAGGAATACTGCAGAAACGAATCTGGGAATTATAGTAGGTCACAAACTAAATATGAATCGTCAATGTAATACTGTTGCAAAAAACAGGGAACACCATTCTAAGATATATTAGCAACAGTGTTGTAATCAAAACACAAGAAGTAATTTTTTCACACTACTCAGCAATAAGGCCTCAGCTGGAGTATTTGTGTCCAGATCTGGTCACTCCAGGTCAGGAAAGATGTGAACAAATTGGAGAAAGTCCAGAGGAGAGAAACACAAATGATTAAAGGTCTAGAAAACATGATCTATGAGGAAAGATTGAAAAAATTGAGTTGGTTTAACCTGGAGAAGAGAAGACTGGAGAGACCATAGCAATTTTCAAGGATACAATAGGTTATTATAAAGAGGAGGGTGATAAATTGTTCTACTTATTTGCTGAGGACAGGACAGGAAACAATGCACTTAAATTGCAATAAGGGAGACTTGGGTTAGACATTAGGAAAAACTTCCTAACTGTAAAGGTAGCTAAGAATTGGAAACCAATTGCCTTGGGAGGTTGTGAAATCTCCATCATTGGAAGTTTTTCAGAAGAAGTTAGACAATCACCTCTTAGAAATGGTCTAGATAATATTTAGTTCTGCTCTGTTCAGAGGACTGGATTAGATGACCAATCGAGGTCCCTTCCAGTCCTGTTTCTATGAGTAAAGACATGAGAATCTCACCCACCCCATTAGAGAAGGAAAAGAAATATGGGGGTCAAGTAATCCATGCCCCAGCCAGTTCTGGATTATGCTTTCTAGGATGAACACTTCTCTGCTCATAAGGCCAGCAAAAGTCCTACATATCATTTAAGGTGAATTTAAGATTTCAGCAGCATTTAACTTCACTCTGTGTGCTGTTCAGTTATTTGTCTGGCTTCGTTTCAGGTCACCCAAGTGAGGGCTCTTTCCATTTCCCTTAGGTCACCATCCCACAGATCTCATTGCCAAATTAAAAGTTTTTAACCTTCATGTTGACCTCCCCTTTGCCCTGCTTAATAATGTTTCACCTTGTAGATCAATAGGTGTTAAGGCCAGATGGGCCCAATCTGATCCTCTAATCTGACCTTCTGCATAACACAGGCTAGAGAATTTCACCCACTGATTCTTGTCTTAAGCTCATATTTTGTCTAAACTGTTTAGAAAGTCTTGATTTAAAGACAACAAGTGATGGATTATCAACAGCTAGATATGGTGCTCCAATGTTTAATTACCCTCCGTCTGCAGCCTATTTCTTGTCTGAATTGTGTAGATATTGTAGTACTCTCTGTATCACATTCTGCCAGTTCTACCTTGAGTAGCATCTTACTTCACAAACCGTTCCAATGAATTTAATGCACCTACTCCTGGAGTAAAATGCTACTCAAGATGAGTTAGGATGAGAGAAATCTTGCCCTTGGACCGTCTCAATATCTTCCTTTTTGCTCATCATTTTAACAAGAGTTCCCACGTATTCTTGACACAGGCAGTGGAGTACTTTTCTTCAGATAGGGTGAAATTGACTGTTCGGAGGAACACCACAAGCCCTGTGCGCTCCATAAATCCCATATAAATTCTATATTGAGGGATTCAATGGGCCATAAACGTTGTTTATTCTTTAGGCTGCACAGAGATGAATTTTACCCATAGGGCATAACCTCAGCTGGGATAACCTGCCATTGGTCCATTGACGCCAATGGAGCTACACTGATTTACACAAGTTGGAGATCTGGTCTATTCACTCCATGGTCGGTTTACACTAACTGGTGATCTGGCTCATTATGAATATTTTGTTATGGAGGCTTATTCTTTTTAATCACATCTATATTAATATTTTCTTGTTTTGGGACTGGTGCACATTCTTTTCCCTTCCATTCACCATACTCTTCTTTTCTTTCTTTAAAAGAATAAAGACCAGTTCCTCATATTGGCCATAAGTCTACTGACTTTAGCAGAACAGTGATAACTTTACACCAATACAGGCTATCACCTCAACACCACAAGTGGAATAAATTATGTCTCCATATATTTTTAGATACTTAAAACTGACAATTAAAATAATCCCTAAAAAGCAGTTCTAGTCAAAATGGCCGTGTTTGACAGTTGGTTTCAGAGAAAGAGTCTGTGATACTTTAGTCTCAGTCTTGCTCAGAATGAAGGCACCTGCAAGTTTCAATAATGGGAGATGTGCGTCCTTTGAAAGAACCAGAACTACTTTGTTGCTATATTGGAGTTCTGAGAGAGCAGAAATTTGAATTAAGGTGGCTTCGGGGAAAGACATCAGGTTTCTCGAAGCCAACTGACAAAGGACAGGAATAATTCAACAGCTGTGCTAATCATGGGAGGCCCTTACTCAGTATTGCCTTGAAGACTGTCCCTTAATCAGAAGAAAACTTTGATCAAACAAGATTATTGTTTTAAAGTATTCACAACAAGAGCTGGGTGAATAATTGATTTTTTTTTTTTCCTTTTGGTGGTCAAACTGAAAAATGAAGACAATTTACTTTTTTGTCACTCAAACAAAATACCAAAAACGTTTTGTTTCAGGTCAAATGAAGCGTTTTGTTTGATCCAAAACAAATAATTTAATTTGGGGTGTCTTTAGTTAAATCTAATTAAATTTCAATATATTTCATGTTGACATTTTCAAAGTTTTGGACACCCCTCCCCCTAAAAAAAACAAAAACAACCAACCCTATTTGCTGAATTCAACTTGAATTCACTAAATTTTGTTCAACTCAAAACTAAACCCCATTTCAATTTTAACAAAAGCCCCAACATCCAGTTAACACCACTTCAGTTTGCATTCAGATCAGGATAGTGCCCATTAATTTCAGATGTCACAGGATTTATCTTCATGTTGTTTAAATAATTGGGTTTAATGTTAATATTCCTCTCCTTGGTCTCGGTGTGACAAGTTTATTTTTAATCTAGATGACACCCATCACCACAATATCTGAATAATAGTGATGATAAAATGTCATGAAAGTTTGAAAATGCAATTTAATTTTTCATTTAAACATCAAATTTTGACACAAAAATCTTCCTCATCTTTTTAACAAACTATTATATATTCCTTGCAACCTGTATGACCCTCATTATACAGACGGATATTGAGATTGCAGGGTAAATTTTCACAAGTGTACATGACATATAGATATCTAACTTCCATTGATTTTTCAATGGGAATTTTGGCATTCAAGTGCAATTCAAGTTTTTGAAAATCTACCTGTCGGGTTCTGATTTTTCATAGTTCATATAGTTAGACATCCCATATTTCACTGAAGTTCAGTGGGATTTGGGCAGTAAATCCCTTAGGTCTTTTTGAAGATCCTAGTCTAAGCACCTTGCCCAAGGTCACAGGAGAGAGGTATAAAGCCAAATTTCCCACGTTCCAGTGCAGGGCCTTCACCATAAGACCAACCTCCATACCGGGTGATGACTCAAGGCACATTGACTGGGGTTTTCAAAGTGGTCTAAGGGAGTTAGAGACCCAGCTCTTTCAATAGGATTTAGTATCTCTCTCATTTTATATGCCCCTCATTAACAATTGTGAGATGTTCAGATACTATGGTAATGTATTTATCCTCAATGAAAACGCTGGGAGTTAGGGAGGTGCTGCTGTTCTCATTTTCTAGATGGGGAATTGAGGCACAGAGGTGCTAAAGGGGAGATTTTTTTAAAGGTATTTAGGCACCTAAAGATGCAGATAGATGCTTTCGTAAAGTCCACAAGGCACCTAAGTAGATTTTTATGGGTTGATAGAGTTTAAGGCCAGAAGAGATCCTGTACATCACAGGCCATTAAATTTCATTCAGCTAACCCTGTACTGAACCTAATAACTTGTCTTTGACCAAAGCAGCTTCCAGAAAGGCTCCAGTCTAGATCTGAAGACCTCAGGAGATGGAGAAATCCCTCTCTCCTTGGTAGTTTGTTCCAATGGTTCATCACGTCATTTTTACAGTTTGAGCCTCACTTCTCATTTGAATTTGTCTGGCCTCAGCTTCCAGCCAGGTTAGCCACCCAACACACACTGGAACTGGATGAGCCTTCGGTGACCAAAATCAATTGGGTGGTTTTTGCAAATCCCATCCTCAGCACCTAAATCCTCTTCTTTTTTTAATTTTAATTTTATTTTAGTTTTTTCCCTAAAATCAGGCCAGTGCACATTTGGCTCACAATGTTTCATATCCGTGAACAGCGAATGAGGAACAGAGGAGATGGGACTAGAAGGCCACATCTCCACAACCCAGGGCAGCGAGCCTCCAAGCGCCAGGTTGCCGAACTTGGGTGCGCAGCTGTACCGCCTTCATTCTTCAATGAAGACGCTCGGTGCCACCAGGAGAGAGGTAGTTAACCCACCACCCCAAGAGGTGGTAGCTATGGCAGCAGGAGAAGCTCTCCCCTCGGCATAGAGCTGTCTACACTGGGGGAGCAGCGTAGTTGTATAGGTCTGTAGTGTAGACCAGACCTTAAAAGCATTATCCACACAGCTATCTTTAATGCCGTAGTGCCAGCCCTGTGAGCCTGCCTCTGTAAACCTGGGCTGGGAGGCCAGCTGCCATTGGCCATGTAAATGTATGCGAAGGGGCCTGCTGAGTAACTGAGCCAAGTCTCCTGCTGCCCTATAATCATGGTCACAGTTCATAGAGTCCAATGACAGAAGGGACCACTGTAATCGTAGAAGATGAGGGTTGGAAGGGACCTCACGAGGTCACCTAGTCCAACCCCCCGCTCAAAGCAGGACCAACCAGACTAAATCATCCCAGCCAGGGCTTTGTCAAGTCGAGCCTTAAAAACCTCTAAGGATGGAGATTCCACCACCTCCCTAGGTAACCCATTCCAGTGCTTCACCACCCTCCTAGTGAAAAAGCTTTTCCTAATATCCAACCTAGACCAACCCCACTGCAACTTGAGACCATTGCTCCTAGTTCTGTCATCTGCCACCACTGAGAACAGCCTAGCTCCATTCTCCCTGGAACCCCCTTCAGGTAATTAAAGGCTGCTATCAAATCCCCCTCGTTCTTCTCTTCTGCAGACTGAACAAGCCTTGTTCCTTCAGCCTCGCCTCATAAATCAGGTGCTCCATGTCATTTTGTTGCCTGTCACTGGACTCTCTCCAATTTGTCCACATCCTTTTTGTATTGGGGGCCCCAAACTGGACACAATACTCCAAATGTGGCCTGACCATTGCTAAGTAGAGGGGAATAATCACTTCCCTTGATCTGCTGGCAATGCTCCCAGTAATGCAGCCCAGTTAGCCTTCTGGCAACCACGGCACACTGCTGACTCGTATCCAGCTTCTTATCCACTGTAACCCCCAGGTTCTTTTGTGCAGAACTGCTGCCTAGGCTGTCGGTCCCCAGTCTGTAGCTGTGCATGGGATTCTTCCATCCTAAGTACAGGACTCTGCACTTGTCCTTGTTGTACCTCATCAGATTTCTTTTGGCCCAATCCTCCAGTTTGTCTAGGTCACTCTGTATCCTATCCCTGCCCTCCAGGGTATCTACCACTTCCTTCCCCCCCCTCCCTCCCCAAGCTTAGTGACCTCTGCAAACTTGCATATGGTCTGCCCTCCCATATAGCACAACCTTGTGATTCAAACCTGGGGTTGTAGAGGTTATTTTTGGTTTTCTCCCCCAAGTTATATGGGGTGTTGAACAACCAGGTCCAATTAACATGACTGGAAAATGGGTGCCAAATCCTTCAAACAGCTTTGGAAAATCTCAGGCTTAGGCTCTATGATATATTGTGGCAATGAGTTCCGCAGGCTAGTTGTAAGTTACATGGTTTTATTAGTTTTACGTTCACTGTTTGTTTAATCAAATGTCCCCTTGTTCTTCTATAATGGGACAAGGTGAGTACAAGTGACTGACTACCTAGTCCTGAAGAAACGGAATCTATTGAGCTTGCCAGAGAGATGTTTGGAAGGTGACTTGATCACTGTGTATTTTTACTTACCCATGGCAAAGCTATCCAGGAGTGGTGGCTTTTCAATCTTGCTGGCCACATCATTAAAATATCCAGTGGCTGGAACTTGAAGTTGGACAAATTCAACATTGAAGTAAGATGTAGTTGCATAGGTAAGGGTAATTAAATATTTCAGGGGAGGTGGTGGAGACTCCATTGCTTGGAGCCCCCAGGTTTGGAGGAAGGGAGAAGAAATTAATGGCCTGTGCATGAAGGTCAGACTAGAAAATCATAGCGGCCTTAGACTATCAATCTATGAATATAGTACCTAATTTTTTTATCCATCTGTCATGCCCCTGTTTAGTCAATATTTTCTGTGGGTAAAGTTAAATTGGGAGTCCAACTGGCACAGGCAGAAATGGGTCATAAATTCCCCCACGCCAAAAAGCACAGCTGTTCCTTTCAGATCCGAAGGAGTCTAGATTTCAGGTTTCAGTTTGTCTTAGCAGAGCTAAACTGGGAATGTGAAAGGAAGCCAGAAACTAAAAAAATGAGTCAGCCCCAGACACCTGTGATGGGGGAGAAGGTTGAGCAGAGGAGTTCAGGATCCTTCGTCCAAGAGTGTTCTTTGTTTCTTCTTATGCCTTTTTTCTACTAAATCAATGTCTGGGAGTTAAAGCTAGAGAAAATCAGATGGGAAATAAAGAAGGGATGGATGGATGGATAGCAGCATCACTTGGAGTCTTGATATCATGGTTGAATGTCCATTGTCAATTGCATGCATTATTACTCTGTTTTACAGCAGTGCTAGAAACTTGAAACATGATCAAGACCTGTTTGTAACATGGGCTGTACAAGAGGGTGGT
Organism: Emydura macquarii macquarii; assembly: GCF_026122565.2. Classification (NCBI taxonomy): domain Eukaryota; kingdom Metazoa; phylum Chordata; order Testudines; family Chelidae; genus Emydura; species Emydura macquarii. The sequence continues at coordinate 167,969 of NW_027132643.1, read as the reverse complement.
CCCTGTCCTCAAAGAGCTTGCAGTCTCGGTAGACAAAGGAAAAGCAGAGAGAGAGGTGATGCGACTTGTTGAAGGTCCAAGAACAGCTCAGCTAAAGGGCCTGGGAATGGAACTTGGGACACCTGAACCTCAACTATCTGCTAGATGAGGAGAAAATCTGTGGGTTGTGTTACACAGGAGATCAGACTAGACGATCATAATCCTTACCTGTGTTGTTTTCAGTAGGGGAGATTTGCATTAAATTACCCCCTGTGACTTTGTCTCCTGCAGGAGACCTTCTTCATCTTACCTATTTATCCCAGAAGGCAATCACTAGCCAGTCCATAAAGATACACGTAACAGTACCAAAGTTAATGCAATAGTCTTTGAATGTTCCATAACATAAAGACTGGCTTTGCCTTCACGCGTGCGCGTGACAGAGCGAGAGAGCGTGCTCCGGGCTATGGCCTCCCTTGTTCCTGAGTGTGGAGAGGAAGAGATTGAGGGATGGCATCAAAAGAGGTCAACAAGGCCATTCATAAAAGACTAGGATCCTGTTGGTGAACGAGACAAGCTTCTGAGCCTACACAGAGCTCTTCTTCAGGTCTGGGAAAGGTTCTTTTAGAGTCTGTCTACACAGCATAAAACTATCCATAGCAGTGTGTGTCAGACAGGGCCAGATTTAGGGGGAGGCGCATGTCCAGATGACCGCTTGGGTTGCCAGGCTTCAGGGGCACCAGGCTCGGGTGCTGTTTTTGTTTTTAGTGACACAAGAGAGAGTAGAATGAAGTAAAATGTTTCGGGTATTCGGTATGTGGATTCATTTTTCACTAACCTCCTTGACCTACCGACTGTAACATTATTTAATTCTGGTCCATCCAATGTAGGTGCACAGTTCAATATCTTGATGTTAATACATCTCCATTATTCTTCCAATTAAAAAGTTTCTATAAGCTTAGAGGAAATGAATTTTTCTTTATTTGCTTATATACAGCATGAATAAATGCAGCTTTTACAGATGCTAGTGTGCAAATTTATCGCCTTGTCCGACAGGGCTAAATCATGCCTGCAGATCATGCATCAAAGTCGTGAAATGGGCTACAAAGACAATTAAAAAAATTAAGTATTCAAAAGTTTAACAGACGGGGGCGGGTTGCTGAAGATGCTTTTTTGCCTGGAGCATCGTTTGGTCTGGGGTCGGCCCTGGACTAAGCATAGGTCAACTGAATCAGACTTGTGGAGCTTGGATTGCCCAGCTAAAAATAGTAGTATAGACATTCAGCCATTCCCCTCTTCCCCCTGGCTCCAGCCAGAGGAGTTGGCTCTCCCCCCTGCAGTCGCCGGGGCTGGTCCAGCCCTGGTCCCCAAAGGAGTTCTGTGCCCCTGCCAACTGGAGAGGCCCGTGCCCCTGCTTGCCTCCACCTGTGGCCAGAGCCCTGATAACCCATCCATTCACCTGGCTCCAAGCGTCCCCACCATGGGCTGATTCTTCTGATGTGTAGATGTACCCAGCCTGTCACAGCTAAATACAAAGTGGAACAGATTATTTAGCATGAGGCGTTAACACAAGTTGCCAGAGATCATTCAAGGTGAAGCAGACAATTACCACCATTGCGGTTGCAGGACAGACAGTGGTCAGTGGGTTACAAAGGGCTGTAACGAACCATAAATCCAGTGTCTTTACGGAGTCCGTGATTTTTAGTGTCTATCAACATTACGTATTTACGCTCCCAGGGTTGTCTGTGAAGGCAGGTGCAGGGTTCCTTTGAGGATGAGGAAGGAGAGGTCAGACACGGAGTGATGATTTTCCCAGGGGCGCTGTGATGCTTTTGTCTATCACTTTTCTGTGCAAGTTCATTCAAGAGTGTAACAATTGTCTCCTTTGACCCTCAGAGTGCTTACTGGGGTGTTTAGGGCCCTGAATGAGGTACACCATGTGTTATGATAGTCCTGTGAAGGATCTTGAAAGGTGTGTTGGGGGGGGAGGGGGGGGGTGGAGATTGATCATGGTAGCAGCAGAAATAACTCTGCAGGTTTTGCATCTGTTATGGCAGGGTCATAAGAAAGGATGTGATTGGAGGCTGCATTTTATTCAGCTATTCTGAGATCTAATCAGACTGTCAGTGAAAAAAATCCCCAAGACCTCTACCTGTACAGAGTGATGCTTTGTTCGGAGAGACATCAGACATTCTGGACAGCCGTTAATCCAATCTAAGTGATGGCTATACTATGCACTAGAGGGCAGAGAGGGTGAGAACTACCCACATAATACCCAATAGGTGGGCAAAGGGTGGCTATACTGTATAATAAGCACTAGAGAGAAGCAAGGGTGCAGTAATGGAAATCTTCTCTTTACAAGGTCTCATAATGAAGGCTCTGATGCGTCTTGTCCAGAGACATTTTTTTTAATGGAAGAACAAGGAACAGTTCATCAAAATGCCAAGAAAATGCACTGTGTTTGCCGTATCATTCTGCACTCTGAGAATGGCAGGATTTTTAGATGTAACAAACCATCCTAAGCAGAAAAGGTTTTATTCACCACTGTTCTTTCAGTGCATTTTGGTTTAATTCCAGCAACATCAAAAGGTTTAAACCAGCATGGAACTGGAGTGCTAAAGCTATGAGATGCAGCTTGACAAAGCCCTGGTTGGGATGGTTTAGTTGGGGTTGGTCCTGCTTTGAGCAGGGGGTTGGACTAGATCCCTCCTGAGGTCCCTTCCAACCCTCATCTTCTTTGATTCTATGAATCAAGGCCAATTGCTGGGATGAAGTCTATGGCTAAAGCAAAAATTTTTTTTATTGGAACACAAGATCATGTGACCCACCCAAAGGTGGGGAGAGGAACCCACAATTAATTGATTTGGGAAAAATGCAACCAACTTTGCACCTCCTGTTTTTATTTTAAATGAATTTAGGACCTTGGATTCTGTGTGATTTTTATCCTCATGTGATCACACACAGATAGACACACAAGGCTTGATGGGCAGCAATGTGTGGATATAATGTTTGTATTTTTTCCCCTTCGGCTTACTGTGTAAGCGTGTGGATTTATGATAGTTGCTGAGATCCAGTATTATGCCTCAATTGATTTTAACCCCTCTGGTGATGGAAAAACGGTGATAAACATGGTTTTAACTGGGTGGTTAAAAATCGCAAGGATTTTGAAAAAAATCACTTAGAGTTTGCAAGGGATTTAATCCCCCCATCAACCATTTTCTAACTGATGCAAGCTAGGAAGGAATTTTTATTTTCTTAAGCATCTGCTCCTTGTTAGTGGTAGGAATTTCCAGACTGGAAAAGACAGCTGGTTCAGTATTCCACGTTTACAGTTGCTTTGCATTTTGCAATATGCTTTGCTAGAAATCAATGTCTTTATTACAATCATCCTTTCTCTAATAGATTCTATCACTGTAGTAATCACTTCCCCTCAGAAGCCTTCTGATGAAGCTGCCAGAGGAGAGTCCATATTACTAGAATGTGGTGTCTGGATAGAAGTGATCGTGGCTTGTACTGGTTCTGGAAGGCTTGTGGGAGAAGACTGGTGTCAAGAACCAGCTACCATGCTTCCATCTCCCGTAATTTCAAAGGACAGGGTCACACCGTCCATGGAGTGGTTCCACAGGCAGGTTAAAGTTAGACGAGCTGTTGGCACAGCTATTTACTTCCAGAGCAGACGCAAGCTTTGATCACTAGGCCACTTTCCTTATTACAGTGCGCTCAGGGCCGGGTTTCTCAGGCTTTGCTATGGCGTGGAACAAATCTGAACAGTGCCACTGCCCTAGGTACAGCACCCGTCCCATTTGCTCGGCCATGTACATGCTTCAGTTCCCCATTTACTGCCTCCTCACCTCGTGTTTTTAATTGCATGACTCCCTCTGACTGCTGCAGTGATAGGGAAATGCCAAGAGGTGCGTGTCACAGAACTTCTGCAAACTGCCTTGGAGCAATTCCATGATTTGAGGGCGTGTTATAGGTCTCTTTGCACAGAACCCTTCTGAGCTGGGTGAAAACCAGGAAGCCAGAAAAATCCGATTTCCATTGAAATCAGCTCTTTGACGCCCTCTGCTGCCCACATACGTCGCCCACCAGCACGTGGGTTGCACACATTATTCCTCATGTAGGGCAATCTGTATGCTCTTCCCCAAAACCCTCACCCCAGCCAGGCTTGCCCTCAACTCCAGCCCCCCGCCCCAGCCAGGGGCATGAACGACCAAGTCTGTGGCCTAGATGTTGCAGAAGGAGAATAGGTAATTAGCTAGCTAGGGGGAGGAGAGTGAATTTCCAGGCTCTTGGAAATTTATAGGAGCCTGATGGGGCTTTCCAAAGGTGCTTAAAGTTAAGGCTGAAGGAAATGACCCAGAGCATCTTTATGTGCAGCCATGTGAAATTATATTTTTAGGGACATAAACCTTGCCAAACTGGTTCAAAAGGGGGAAGCCAAAGGTTGCTTGTTCGAATCCCGCCAGGGACCCCCAAGGGCTGTTTCCTGAGAAAGCTCTGCCCCCATTTAGTTGTCTCCTGCCTTCAACAGAGGTCACTATCCGTGATTCAGGGGACACGTCAGGCAGTTACAGAGGAACCCTCCTTGATTGTCTTTCGTTGCTGCTTTTTAAAAAAAGGGTTTGGCACTGAAATTTCCTACGTTGTGATACAGGGCACATGTAGCCATCCAGTATCTCTTTTCTCCTGAATATCTGCCTCTTATTTGAAAGAAAATAACCACCGAGATTAGTGGAAGCGGGCTGTGGAGGCTGACTAACTCATTCAGTATTTTCTGTTTTCCCATTAAAGGATGCACTGTGCAGTGGCGACATGATGGCAGAAAAGGAACAGCAAGATATAATATGGATCATTGCTCTATGACCACTAGTTGTTAGTATAGAGCATATGAGCGAGCAGAGATTATCCCGGCCACATGATGGCAGCAAAGGTACGGAGGAGAAAGAATGAACAGCTTTCATTTACATCTGTCGTTCCTGTCAACTGTGAAAACCACAAGAACTTTCGATCTCACTGTAAAAGTGTATCATTTCCAGCTTACCAGTACATCTTTCTTTCCTTGAACTACCCTGTCAGTCTGTATCCATCCACATGTTGTCTCTGGTCTTAGATTGTGTGCCTGTTGGGATGATCTTTTTGTACAACACCTAGAACAGTGGGTCCATAATTGGATCTCCTAGCTGCTGTCGTAATATAAATAATACCTTATCGGGGGGGGGTCATCTAGTCCAACCCCCTGCTCAAAGCAGGACCGACTCCAACTAAAACATCCCAGCCAGGGCTTTGTCAAGCTACACCTTAAAAACCTCTAAGGATGGAGATTCCACCACCTCCATAGGTAACCCTTTCCAGTGCTTCAGTTTTATTTTCTTGTTTTTATTTATTTTAATATTTATTTTATTTTTATTCTAGTTTTATTGTCTTGTATTTCATGGCTGCTCCCTGTGGCAACATTAGGAGATGGAATTCCACCTTCCATTTAGAGTCGAAGGTGATGAAGCTTGCAGTGGCTCTTAATGGTTGTGGGAATTTATTTGACTCGTACAGCCAGCCCTCAAGAAATCCATGGGTAAAATCCTGGCCCCACTGAAATTTTATGTAACTTTGGCCATTGACTTCAGTGTGTTGAGGATATCTTCTTCTGACTTCTGCCCTAGTGTGTACCACAGAATCGTAGGACTACAAGGGACCTCGAGAGGCCTTCAAGTACATTGTGGCCAAGGAGCAGGGCTGTCAACTAAAGTCAAGAGCTTTGGTTGAACTTCCTGGGCCCAAACCACTGAAAGCCTTGACAATAAATGAGTTTTTTAAGAGAGAACTGGGACCAGAACCCAGCTCTTCTGAACTTCAAACCAGGAGTTTTAAGCACGAAGGAGTTTAGGAGGAACAGGGCATGGTGGGAGATTTCCGAAATGCAAATGAATTTGCCTGGTGCGGATGATTTAAAAATGACCTGGAGAGCTTTGTGGGAGAGTGGACCAAGTACACGTGACGCCACATAGACTTGTCCTAAGCTTAGCCTCATCAGCCAGCATGCTGCTGTTCAGCTGCATGTCCATTCTTGTGTGGTGCTTTGTGCCAGGTGAGTAGCGTTTGGTAAAGTGTGGGCTTTGGTATCTTCAGCGAAGCGAGGGCTTCAGTGTGAACATTGTTCCCAGACCTTGCCCTGAAGTGCTGAGCACTGAGAATAGTCCGAGACAAGAGACTGGAGTGGACGGCCCCCATCGGGCTGGTCTGACCTGTCAATTCCCTTGTAATTTTCTCGTCTTTCTTTAACAGGTTCCACAGCTGCAATAACTTTGACGCAGCCGAGCTCTGCACTTGCAAAGCCAGGGGGATCTGTTACTCTGGACTGTGTCGTCTCTGGGTATAACATTAATGACCACCACATCCACTGGATGCGCCAGGCCCAGGGGAAAGGTTTCGTGTGGATAGCAGCCTTCAGAACGGGTGCCACCACCTACATTTCTGACGACTTCAAAGGCCGCGTTACTCCATCCACCAGCGGCTCCACTGCCAAGCTAAAAATCGACGGCCTCTCAGCTGCAGACACTGCTACTTACTACTGTGCACGACACAGTGATCACTGCCTAACTTCCTCTCTTACAATATCCCCCATGGCACTGGTCTCTGTCTCACTAAGTCCATCTCTCCCTTTTTTTTTAATCTCTGCAGGAAATTCACCCCTGGGCAGAAGGTTCAGCCAAAGAGCCGTGCAACACTAGAATCAAAATACAGCCTCCACGGTGCGTGATCCTTGCCCAGATGCTTAATTTCAGGCTCAGAGACTTAAGGTTGTAGTCTTGTTAACTCACAGACTGGGATCTGCTATTATGTGCTCAGGCATTGACACGACTCTCGTTTGATAATGACAGAAAGGCTTTAATTACTATACTTAGAAACCTATAAAACGAGCCCCCAAACCAAAGGTCCAGTATATTTTTGCTGCAAAAGCAATTATCCTCACCAATGCAGGCAAGAGGCGGCGATGGTTTCTTAGCAGCTTCCCCCAGGAGCCTGGATCCGTGATCTCAGAAGACAGCTGGGCAAGATGGCAGGCGTTGTCAGTGTCTTGGCCAGAGTGACTCTTCACTCTTGAAGCTCGCTTGCCTTTTTCCAGTTCCATTGCTTCTCTTTTATAGTCTTAAATTTCATGTTTTTCAAAGCATTTTGGTTATTTACATGCGTAAACACAGGAATTCCAGAAAAGAATACAAGGGGGAGAGACCCATGTGCTTTACTTAGTAAAAAGGCGCTAGCCACCTAGATTTGTTTAGTTTCAGTGTTCCACCCATCAAACGAAGGGGGATTGGGGTTGTTGTGATTAAGTTGAGCAGTACCTGGGGGGGCATGCAGCCCTGGGCTTTGATCACAAGGTATTTTGAGAGGTCTGGAACCATGGAGGTCTAGCATGCCCTGCATTTAACACATTTCTGTTTACCGCATAGATGAGTTACTCCCAGAGGATAAGTTCATGAGGGAAGATGGTCCAGACAAGAGAGGCAATTAATAAACAGTTATCTTAATGAAATACCAGATATACTTTGAGAAGGGAAAGACAGTATGGGTGTGTTGCAATGAGAAACAATCACCCCTTTTCACAAGGAATTCCAGTCACCATTTCACATACTCTGCCATATGCATCTTATTAATATTTGGTAGCTTAATTTTATAAGTAGGCCCAGCCTAGCTGAAATTTCATGGTCTACAGTCTCCACAGTTTTAACTTCCATTTTTCAAACTGGCGTGGCTGTTTTGGAGGCAGCGTCACCCCCTCCCTAACTCATTGCATGGGCAAGCAGGAAATTTGGTTTCTCTTCCGGCCTTGGCCACTGATCCGGAGTTGACCTTGACCAACCACCATCATCATCATTTACGTTAGCTACCAGTTATTGTGCTGGATCGCTGGGCGATATATTCTGACCTGTGCTATGCAGGAGGTCACACTAGACACTCATAACAGTCCTTTGTGCCATTAAAATCCACAAGTCATTATTATTTGGGTTTCAGCCACCTTGAGAGGCTGCAAGCAAAATCCGAGCTCTCTCATGCCAGGGGCTACTCAGACACAATAATAAACAGACAGTCCTTCCTTGGCAGAGTCAAAATAAACAGGACAGACCATAAGGACACAGAGGCAGGTCAAGGTATCAGTGGCCATGGTTTGAATACAGAGTATGTCTCTCTATGACCGGCTGCTTACTGGGGCTAAGGCATCTGGCCTACAGTGACAAAGAACTGCTTTTTACCTGGTCCCTACCCTTCGGCTTGTCCAATCCGGATCTAACCAGAGTTAAACTCCTGCCAGTGTACTTCGCTGGTTGATTGGAACTCATAAGCCTTCCTTCCATGCCATGGTGCAGCATTAGGGCCTTCCCCGCTACACTCGTCATAAAGGGCTTGCAGGATAGGCACTTATTTTGAGGCCAGGAAAAGCCATTCAGAATATCCATTCTGCCCTCTTCCATAACGCACACCAGAGAACCTAATCTGGTAAATTCTGCATCAAGCCCAAGGGCGCTGTTAGCATGACCGCATATCTTTTGAGCTATATCATATCTGTCTGCTATGTGTGACGCTGCTGGAGGGGGAGTGAGGAATCGGGGGTTTAATTCCAATTCTCCCCTCATCTTGAAAGAGCCAAGAATGAATAAAGTAAGTGTTGGAGGCCCAGTACAATGTGAGTTGCTTGACCACTATCCTACAGGCCTACCATAGCTTCAGTTGCTTGCTTGGGCATGCTGACCCCTGTAGCATGACATCTTCCAGTTGGCAGAGATGAAGAGAACTGAGTAACCTTGTAGATGTCTCAGTTTCTGCACACCCCGGCACAGTGCTAGAGAAAATACACAACCTGTATTGCTTGCAGCTGCACATAGATAACGGTGATGGGAACAAAAAGTTATCCTTGAACGTCTGGGGGGGCACTGTTTGATTGCCAAGGGGCATACTTTTACACTGCCCCTCATCACCAGATGTTGTTTGGATGACCCCAATTATTATGGTGAGAATGGAATGTAGTTAAGAGTGAAAAACCCAATGTAGGTAATTAGCATATAGGATAATGAGTAGAGAGATAATTAGGTGAAGGCTGTTTATAAGAAGTCACTATTTAGACAAAGGGGGGCGCTCCATTAACACCTGACACCACGGGAGATGCTGCTGGTCGGACCAGAGGATCCGCTGACTCCCTGGTGGGGGTCCCTGAAGAAAGCTGTTCCTGTATACAGCCTTCTGAGTGTCTGCTTAGCCCTCCAGGCTTAGTGAGCATGATCTATTGTCGTTCGTTTTTAGGCTTTGTATTTAACTAGTATATTTATAGAAAACCTTGCCCATTAAACCTGATTGATCTGCAAATCGGGCGCACTGTGTCTCACTGGTATCCACACTGATCACACAGTGTCCAGTAGCAACATAAGGTCATGCTGTGTAATAGCTGCTACGTGGCATGTAGCTCAGGAGGAGACTATATTGTATTTTGCACACATGCTTTCGGCAAAGGGGCGGGAGTGTCTAGCATGCCACTGTTCTCTACAATGACCGCCACTGGTTCGCTAGCAGAGGTAGAGGAATGAGAAAGCAATCTCAACATTCATTAATGAGCACATGATGGCAGCAGAACTCTAAAGGATACCGAGCTCCCTGGTCTCATTTTCATCCGCACCTGCGGTCAGCTCTGAAAACCCACATAGACTTTTGATGTCATATAAAGACACAGCTGAAAGCCTGTTCTCCTCCACCCCCCCCTCTTTCTTTCCTGTTTCTTAACTAACCATGGTAGAAGGGGGAGAGATTTTTTGCAGCTGCTAAGCTGGCTTTATGCTGGACACAATATGGGGAATGAAGCGTCTGAATGAAAAGGCCGACAAAAGGGAATTTGCTTGCATTCTACAGCTTTGAAGCATCTGTCTCAGCATGGGGACACCTTTCCCTTCTATTCACCAAGGTGAAAAGGGAAATTCTCCTGCTAGAAAGAGGAATTGAAGTGGAGAGGGAAGGGAGCAGATCCTCACTTGGAGTAAATTGGTGTAGCGCCACTGAGGTCAATACAACTCCACTTCTACTGCATGCTGGTAGAAGTTCTGGCCCTAAATGTTCACCTTGATTTTACATTTCAACGTGTGACCATGCTAACCTAGGGTGAGATTCTGTTACAGCTACTCCTCTCAAGTAGTACTTTCCTCCAGGAGTAGGTCCATTTGGTACTGCTTCTCTTCTCACTTGCTCCTTGTGCTAGAGAGGAGAATTGGCTTCATTGATTCCAACAGACTTACACCAGAATGAGTGGCAGGAGAATTAGCCTTAATGAGCTACTCTTGATTTACACTGGGATCAAATGAGCCATTGACCCACCAACACCACCTTGGGCTGAATAACACAGCTTGACGCCAGTGGAATTACTTGTGAATTGCAGTGTGGTGAAAGGGAGCGGATAAGCCCCAATTACACCAGTGGAATTACCCCTGATTCACACAAGTCAATGAGAGGAAAATGAGGCCTATTAATTCCTTTGCGACTACTCAAAGTGTAAGTTACTACTCCGTGTCTTAGAAGTCTTCATAATTTGGACCTTTTATTGCTAAGCTTTTCTTTATTAATTACCATACTTTCACTGGAACGAAGCCTGGTTTGGCAGACCTCAAAGATAACCTGCTATTTTGGAACAACCGTCGTCTCCCTCATGGTAGTATCTGAGCACCTCCCAAACAATGAATATATCATCACACCTCGCATGGGGTGGTAGGAAGGCTAAGATAGACTGAATGAATTGTTCAAACTCCACTGTTCTGTGCAAAAAAAGCCAAATTCTAACAGACCACGACGTGGAAGAAAATTCAGGTACAGAGGGACTATTCCTGAAGTGACAACCAGTGTCTATCTTCAACCTTTCTTTGACTGGTTTTTATATTGGCCTCTGTTGCAGGCTGGGGTAGAGGGACTGATCTGCCTTAGGGCAATTCCTCTGTTCCTGTCACACCTGGACGATGTGGTAGAGGTGGCAATAAAAGCTGGAGATTTCAAAGGCACTTACGGGGAGTTTACGTAGCTAGTGGTGATTGAATTTCAGTGGGATTTGGGCATCTGTCCATTAAGCACGTTTCAAAGTGCCTGCCTGAATTCAAATCTCCAGCTGCTGAGGCCTGTGCTTTAACCACAAGAAACTGGGTGGGTGGGGAAAGACCAAAGGGAGAAGGGAAATTTTCTGAAATGCAAAATCATTTGCCTGCCTCAAGGCTATAAGAACTTGGGGTGATGCCTGCCTTGAGATTCAGAGGGAATATTGGACACCAAGCCATTGTGCTAAGGCAAAGGTCACCCGCAGTCATGCTGTTACACTGTCTTTGCCTTCTCTCATGGTGCATCTTGTCAGGTGAGCTGGGAGGTGCAGGCTATTGAGATATGAAAGAGCCTGGGGTTTTACGAGGGGATGACGACATCGGTGGGTCAATGCTTTCGTGCTTACAAAACAAACCTGCCACAGGTTGGGTTAACGGCCCACTTCACGGTGTCTTGCACCCTCCTTTTAAATGTCTGTCGCAAATTAGCTGGACCACTGGGGTGATGTGACAGGACAATTCCGCTGTTGTGTTTCTTTAACAGGTTCCATGGCCGCGGTCATGTTAACTCAGCCAGGGGATGTCGTTGCAAAGGCAGGGAGTGCCATTACCCTGGACTGTGTTGTGTCGGGGTACAAGCTCAATAACCACCACCTGCACTGGGTCCGGCAGGCCCCTGGGAAAGCTTTGGTCTGGATTACAGGCTTCAGAACAGGTTACGAAACCATGTTCGCTCCTGAATTCAAGGGACGAGTAACCCCATCCGCCAGCGGCTCCACTGCCAGGCTGAAGATAGACAGACTGACAGCTGCAGACACGGCAACTTACTACTGTGCACGCGACGCACAGTGCTCGCTTCCCAGCTTCCTCTTCTACAATAATGTCTAGGGAAGTGAGTTTGTCTCACTTAGCATGTCTTGTTCCTTTCTCTCTGCATGAAATTCAGAGTCCACACTGAGCCCTCAAATTAAGACGGGTTAAATAGGCCATGGGATGACCCCCTGCAGGGAGGTGAATGACACCCTCAGAAAAATTAATCTTGTGGTCTTTGCGTAAGGAGACCCTGTGACCCTTCCTTGCTTAGGGCAGCCATCTGATAATGCCAAAAAGAGAACAGATTCTCCGAGCACTGGTGGGTGGCACTGAAGTCAGGCTTCCCAACCAGCCACAAACTGCGCGTCTGAATCCCCACAGAAGCCAGTATACAAATGCACACAGCCCCTTTGATTGCATTTCAGCCTCTGGCTACCAATCAGCCACTAGGTCCACTTATTTAAACTCTCTGCTCTTTCCCTCTGACCACAAAGGGTCAGCACCAGATCAGTATAAGATTGGAGCTTACCCAAAATCCCACGCTGGCAGCCAATCCTTTTGTAACTAAAACTGAAGGTTTATTGTAAAAAGAAAGAAAGAAACCATGAGTTAAAGGATTAAAGCAAATCAGATACAGACAGATGATTAAAAGTCCATGTACATCAGGTTTCTAGAAGAATTGTGGAGTTGCAGCTTGTACAGTTCCTCTGATCTACATCCAGTAACTGGATGGGTCTCAGTCCTTTGGCCACAACTTCAGTTGCAGGTGACTGGATTCAGAGGTAGATAGGTGTTTGAAGCTGAGTCCTGGCTGAAAGACTGATGACCAAATGGATTCCCAAGGCCTCTGCCTTATTTACCCCTTGGCTCTGGCCATGCGGTTTGTAGAGTTTTACAGGAACTAAAATGGAGTCCAGAGCCACATGGGCCAGTCCTGGTGCCTCATCAGGTGTATCCCTGGCTTTTCTCCCTGGGAATGTCTTAATGGGCCATTAAGCAGGCTTTTGTCCTGCCGCCATCCTGTCTGGGGAGTTGCTCAAGCAGCACAATTTGAAATACAGACATCTCAAATCTATCTATACCTTCCATTTCACACATCACACATGAACATAAGTATCATCATCTGACTTAGCACATTACAGCCTTTCTAACAGTGCCTGACATGGCATATCTCACATGGGTTATTATAATTTTGACATACTGATGTTAAACATTATACCAAATCCCCCCCCCCCCCCCAATCTAACCAGCGTGACACCTCCAATGCAAGACTGGTGGAGAAGGGAGCAATCGGAGATTGTGAATACACCCCAAGGGTCCCCCGATCCAGCCAGCGTGACAGACCCCCCCCCGTGTTCTATTGCCTAGAGAACTGTGCTGGGAAACAGCGTACCTGAGTTCTGTTCCCTGGATCTGTGGTGTGACCTGAAGTAATTCACTTCTCTAACCTATCTCTTTCCTTTCCCACCCTCTGTCTCGTGTCGATTTTTAAATGACAGGCTCTTCAGAGCAAGGCCTGTTCCTTGCTGCACGTACGGGCCGTGCAGGTTTTACCTCCACAAAATGATAGTAATGAAAAGATCCACGATTTAAGACAAGAAAAGACCATTATAATCATCTACTCTAATCTTCTGCATAACACAGGCCAGAGAATGCAACACAGCTAATCTTGCACGCTGCTGCTTGAGGGCAGGGAAGAGGGATTCATTGCTTTTTAAGGTCCGAAGGGACCATTATCACCTTCTTATCTGACGTCCTGTATAACACAGACCAGAGAACTTCACAAAGAATTATTTGTTGGCACAGATAGAGGAATGACCTAGTGCCATTAACAAGCACATGATGGCAGAAAAGTCCTCAAGGATGGAGTGCTGGCATCTCTCATTTCACCTGCAGGGTCAGTCATTGCTGCAAAGCAGATGGCCTTTCTATTTCAAGTCCAGTCACAGCTGCAAGTCTCTACTGTCCCCATTGACTGCCATCTTCCTAACCAGCACTGTCAGAAGGACAAAAGTTTCACAAATGTTATTCTATTTTTATACTGTAATATTTTTTGGAGAATGAACAAAAGCTCTTACAAAATAACACTTTATCGCGTTGTATGGCTTTGGCTCAGTGGGAGGCCTTCCCACTCTATCTAGCCTGGTTAAGAAAGTCATTATTCTGATAAGAGGAGTTGAAATTAAAGGGTAAACTGGTGTAATTCCATTGCCTTCCATGGAACTACTTAATACACGTTATTTAAACTTGTAGTCCTAAATAGTAATGTTGGTTTTACATGTCAAGTTATGACAGTGCCACCACAGGGTGAGATTCTGTTCCCATTACTGGTCTCAAAGTTGCGCTTTACTGCACGAGTAGCTCCATTGGAGCTAATGCTCCTCACGTCTACATTGCTTTACTCTAGAATTTCACTGGATTTACACCAGGGTGAGTGAGAAGAAAATCGGCCTCATTGATTCTAGTGGAATTACTCCAGCTTTACCCTAGAATGGGTGACTGGAGAATTAGCCTGATGACTCAGTAGAGTTCCAGCCCATTAACCTCAGTGGACTTACTCTGGCTTTACACTGAGGTGAATAAGAAAAGAATAACTCACCTTTATCCCAGAGTATTTAGGCCTATAGGTTTCAAGGGAGTCGGGCAACTTGTGGCTTTTCCAAATGAGTGCAAATGCCTAGCACCCATTGAAATGATTGAGTTTTAGTTGCTCGGCTGCCTCTGGAAATCCCACTCGTCATTGACATCGCTTTTAAAGACCTGGCTCTTACTTCTGATTTGCAGCAGGATGAGATGAGAATCAGGCCAAAGTCCACCCCTGGAGTGAGTCCTGACTCACACCAGAGTGAACGAGGAGAATCAGGCAGTGCTTAATTTGTAATGAAAGAGCTGCCGCGTTTCAAGCAATATTTTTACTTTCATAACTGAGGCGGCAAGTCCAGAGGGGCCGGGCTCACTCCTTGCAAACCCCAGCATAAATTAAGTACTGGACTCAGGCCTATTAACTCCACCGAGATTACTCCAAAGTGTAAATCACTACTCAGTGTATAAGACGTCCTCATACGTTAGAACACTTTTATAGTGGAGCTTTTTTTGGGTTAAATTTCCAGACGTTCATTTGCAACAAATATGCTTCAGGTTAAGTTTAACGATAACCTTCTATTTAGAATCATCCATGGCCTCCCTTGTACTAGTATCTGAGCACTTCCCAGGCCTTATTGAATTTATGGGCACAGTACCCATGAGTGTTAGGAAGCTATTGCTGTCTGTGGTGTGCACAGGGAATAGGGAGTTAAATTAAGTGAGGCTGTGCTGTTCCATCTATACCAGCCACTCTTATTCACCAGGGTTGGGAAGAAAAGTCCCCTGTGGGTAGGTTATTCCATAACTGACTACCAGGATCTGATTTGCACCTTCCTTCCAAGCATGCTGTATTGGCCCCTCTTGGCTAGATGGACAGGTCTGATTCATTCGCTCACTCCTGGGGTGCATGGCAGTGCTAGTGGTAGAAGCGGAGATTTTCAAAGGCGCATAAGGGAGTCAGGCACCCAGTTCCCACTGAATTTCAAGGGGAGTCCCGGACCGCACTTCTGTGAAAAATCCCAGCCTGAAGACAGATCACCTTTATCCCCACTCCACTGCTTTAACCACAAATAAATGGGCAGCTGCAGAAGAGTGAGGAAAGACAGGAGGGAAATTTCTGACATGCAAAATCATTTGCCTGCCTCAGAGGATATAAGAACTTGGAGTAATAACTGGCCTGCAGCTTCAGAGGAAATTGTTGGCACCAATCCACTGCGGTATCAGTCAGCAGCAGCCATGCTGTTGTTACAGCCCCTTTGCATTATCTTGTGGTGCAGCTTGCCAGGTGAGCAGTGCGATGCAGCCTCTTGTAAGGTGTTGGGTTTTTTTTCTTCTGTCAGAGGATCTGATAACATCAGTGGGTCTTTGCTTTGGTGCTTTAACCAGTCTGTAAATGAGAGGGGTTAGGAAAAGCAGCTCATACAGGCTGGTTATTCTGTAACTGTCTATGACCATGTAGAAGCAGCAAAGGGTCAGGAAGGACTAGCATGTGACTGGGCTGTGCAGCGACCATGAGTTGTTAACACAGGAAGGGGAATGGGACAGAAATTGCTATATCCTCTACTGAGCAAATGATGGCAGCAGAGCTCTGAAAGACAGAGAGCCAGCAGCTGCCATTTCCACCAGCAGCTGCGGTCATCCCTGAAAACCACACGGACTTTCTCTTTCATTTCAAAGTCCAGCTGGAAGTTTGTGTTTTCTCCACTGCCTACTGTCTTATTACAGCACTGCATTTGAACCCCTCCCCCAGGATCTCACTGACAGTCAAAGGGATCAAGGTGCTAAGTCACTTTGGGACCAGTGTAAAAGTTTTAAAAGCACCTAAGTGACTGGGGATCCTTAGGACCAGATTTTTGAAGGTATTAAACACCCAACTCCCATCGATTTCAACTCCTAATGGGAGTTAAGCTCCCAATTACCTTTAAAAGTCTGTGCCTAAGTTCAGTTTCAAAAGTGACCTGTGTATTTAACTGTATAAACAGCCAGAACTGTAAGTATTTGAGGGCACAAAGATGCAAATCGGCACTTAATGGGATTTTGAAAGTGCCTAACTCCCACTGAAATCCTTTTGAAAATCCCACTAAGTCAGTATATGCACCTTTAGGTGCCAAATTTCTTTAAATATCTGGCCCTGTCACTTTTTAAAATGGAACTTAGAGTCCTAATTCATGTTGATACAGCTGAATATTTTACCCATGACTCCTTCGTCAGCCTCCACTTCATTCCTTGGTATTTGTGAATTCCAAATCACAAAGGAAAGTTTTTCAGGCTCTGCTGAAGAGAACCCGTTCCCGTGTGAACACGTCGCTGAAGACATCTCTTACTTTCTCATTCCTGAGACTATCTATGAATAGGTTTAGCAAAGGTGTGACCAGTGTTAACTGTTTCGTAGAACCCCAATGAGTGGCTCTTTTTGGATAATATATACATGAAAATTGAACAGCCCCCATGATGTGAGCTGCACGGGTGGAAAATGCCTTTTGCCGACTGGTGGTGGATGGGATATGTAAGATGGTGGTGATGATACACATCACTGAATGGGCGAGCTCCCTATATACTTCCAGTGTGGTGCTTAGCCCTCTGCTCTTAAAAACAGTGTCCTAGATGTCTGTGTCTGTACAAGCCAGTTTCAAAATGGGTCTTATGTCACAGAAGAAATGGCTAATGCCAGTGGGGCTGCAGAATGACAACTGGAGCACCAGGATGGTTGGGCAGAGAACTGATATAAAGGATCCCACCCAGGTGCCAATAATCAACTGGAGAGTCAACTATCTGCTCATGATGGTGGGATAATGCAAAGGCTTACAAATAGCTATGTATCTACACAACAGCTACCGGGCTATACTCTGAGGTCCCAAGGAAGAAATAGAAATATGTTTGGGTGAAGCACCCACTGAAAGAAAGCTTGATGAGCCAACATAAGATTCACCATTATTTTGAGAAGGATGACCATGGTGAATCATAGAAGATGAGGGTTGGAAGGGACCTCAGAAGGTATCTAGTCCAACCCCTGGCTCAAAGCAGGACCAACTCCAACTAAACCATCCCAGCCAGGGCTTTGTGAAGCCACACATAAAAAACTCTAAGGATGGAAATTTCACCACCTCCCTAGGTAACCCATTCCAGTGTTTCACCACCTTCCTAGTGATTTTTTTTCCTAATATCCATCCTAGACCTCCCCCTCTGCGATGTGAGACCATTGCTCCTTGTTCTGTCATCTGCCACCACTGAGAACAGCGTAGCTCCATCCTCCCTGGAACCCCCTTTCAGGTAGTTAAAGGCTGCTATCAAATCCCCCCTCATTCTTCTCTTCTGCAGACTAAACAAGCCTTGTTTCCTCAGCCTCTCCTCATAAGTCTTGTGCTCCAGCCCCCTCATTATTTTTGTTGCCCTCCGCTGGACTCTCTCCAATTTGTCCCCATCCTTCCTGTAGTAGGGGGCCCAAAACTGGACACAATACTCCAAATGAGGCCTCACCCTTGCTAAATAGAGGGGAATAATCACTTCCCTCGATCTGCTGGCAATGCTCCCACTAATGCAGCTAAATATGCAGTTGGCCTTCTTGGCAACCAGGGCACACTGCTGACTCATATCCAGCTCCTTGTCTACTGTAACCCCCAGGTCCTTCTCTGCAGAACTGCTGCCTAGGCTGTCAGTCCCAGTCTGTAGCTGTGCATGGGATTCTTCCTTCCTAAGTGCTGGACTCTATCCCTGAGAAGGCCAAGTTGCAGAGAAACCAGTACATTGGTGTGTGGAGGCATTTATCGCTCCACACCAAGGCTAAAATCACCATGTGTCCCATGCGCGTTGCCATGTAGATCATCAGAAGAAGTAGGAAGACCAAGAGTTTCAATCCACAGGTGCCAGGAAATCCTACTATGATGAATTCCTTCACTCTGGTTTGGTTCTCAGTCTCCATTTCTGACTCAGCTGCATAAAGAAAAGAAGAAAGATACAATGAGCTCGGAAGACCAGGATTTTTCAGTTCACGGATGCCAGAGAATCCGAATGGGATGTATTCCTTCACAGAAGTTGGGTTTTTGGGGTTCCATGGCTTCCATTGTAACGTGCCTGCAGGAATAAAAAGGAGCCACAGTGAAGACTTTTCACCTCCCACTCACAGTGACATAAAACAGAAGTAACTGCAGTGATATCCAAGGGACACATCCTCAGCTAGTGTAACTTGTCAATGGGCCTCGATCCTGAGATGGTTCAAATTGGTGTAAATCTCTTGGTGTCACCATGAATCTCATTGCACTCACCCCAGTGTAAATCAGGAGTAACTACACCGAGTTATATAACAAGAGATTCCAGAACAAGAATCCTTATTCTGGGCTCAAAACGATGCATTCAAAACAAATCTAACATTCCACAAACATCAGATCACAAGGGACGCAATTGCTACAGTTTTCAAAGACTATCCTTCCTCTGATTTTCCCTTTTCCTTATTTATTCTTTATGGTGCATTGAAGTACAATGCAACATATCATGTACACGTATTTGGAAACCGCGTGTGGGTATCATTTTCAAAAGCACCTGAGTAATTAGAAACCTAAGGTTCATGGAAAGTCAATGGGACTTAACGTTATATCTCTGAGGCACAAGGCCTTCCAGCGTTAGCTCCGGGTTACCGCGGACTCTTTAAGGGTTGTGCCTAAAATAAAAGGCTAACTCATTGTCCTCAAAGCCACTACTGGGTCAGGAGAGCCACTCCGCCACATGAGCAAGTGGATTAGAATCAGGGACAAAGTGTCTTGCTGCTTTTTATCCCCCTCTGCTTCTGAAGGCTTTGAGTGCTTATGCAAAGTCTGCGGGGGAGCTTCCTGTTTAAAAAGCCAACCTCTTTTCCCCTCCGGAATCACCTCATTGAAACAGTGAGGCTGGCACCTGCTTCTGCAGCTCAGAAGCTCAGAGTTTGGTTTGTCTGCAGAGGATAATTACCATGAGGCATTTTTTAATTTATCTTTGCTTGATGGCAGCTTACTCAGGTAAATTGAGAACATGGGGAATGCAGAGGATGCTAGAATAATTGGCAGAAATCGGATGTTCCAGAATACATTATATAATCTTCCCTACAGGTGTCCAGTCTGAGGTTCAACTGGTCCAATCTGGTGCAGAAATTAAGAAGCCCGGAGAGTCTGTGAAGATATCCTGTAAAACCTCAGGATTCACATTCACTGATGCCTATATGCATTGGATCAGACAGGCTCCCAGGAAAGGGCTAGTTTGGGTATGAAGAATTGACCCTGATGATAGTGAAACAGTATACGCCGAGTCCTTTAAAGGGAGAGTCACCATCACCACAGATAACTCCATCAGCACAGTGTATCTGCAACTCAGCAGCCTGCGAACGGAAGACACCGCTGTGTATTACTGTGCTACAGACACAGTGAGACAAAACCTATTTCTAGCCATGCAAAATCTCTGAGTGTGAGGGCAGCACAGGACTACAGACTGTACATATGCTACAGACCTGGCAGGCAATGTCTACTCCACATCCATTGTAGGGTAGTGTAGAGTTATCTATTCTACATAGGTCTAGTCTATTCTGGTTCTTATATGTTCAGGCCGTAGTTCAGTTTTTCCTTAATTATGTGAACTCTACCACTGACCTTTAAAACACCTTGAAAGTATGAAGTTTTTCTTTGCTTGAACAAGACAAACTGAAGAGATTAAGGCCAGGTCTACACTTACCTGGAAATATGGTGTCAGTAGCTTGCGTAACTCCCCTTGACTTTGTAACTCTTCCATGCAGTATCTTCACTGTGCTGTGCCGATGGGAAAAGCGTTCCCATCGACGCCATGCTACACCACTTGAAGGCGTGGTTTTTAACACATCAACTTCCGGATTGATTGAGCGGGTCTACACCGATCACTCAATTGCTCTGGATAGATCGATCTGATGCTGGCAAATTTCCACCGTCAGTGAAGACATACCTTAAATCAATGGAAACTGTGGGAAAATCATAGCGCGATTAACATATTGTTAAAGTTTTTCCATAAAGTTAATTTATGTGAGGAAAAACCTTTTACTTAAAGTCTGTGCATTATCAAAGAAAAGAAAATTGCTGTCATTTAAGGATAGCTTTTACTGCTTTAAAATTATACGTTTCACTTGTCATGGTTTTTATAAAAAGAATCCACAACATAGAATCATAGAGTTGGCAGGGACCTCAGGAGGTATCTAGTCCAACCCCCTGCTCAAAGCAGGACTAACCTCAGCTAAATAATCCCAGTGAGGGTTTTGTCAAGCCACAGCTTAAAAACCTCTCAAGATGGAGATTCCACCACCTCCCTAGATAACCCATTCCAGTGCTTCACCACCCTTCTAGTGAAAAACTTTTTCCTAATGTCCAACCTAGACCTCCCCCCCTCTGCAACTTGAGTCCGTTGCTCCTTGTTCTGTCATCTGCCACCACTGAGAACAGCCTAGCTCCATCCTCCCCAGAACCCCCTTTCATGTAATTAAAGGCTGCTATCAAATCCCCCCTCATTCTTCTCTTCTGCAGACTAAACAAGCCTAGTTCCCTACATATTGAAAACATATTGAAAATTCCCTAAGGGATCTGCTCCTATTCATATGAGTTGGAGATCCAAATCCGAAAGGGAGTTTTGGAAATCTCAGTCCATTTATGCAGATCAAGTTAAGTCTGGGTTCCTTTCTGGAAGCTGTGTTTTAATCAAACACAAGTTACTGGGCCAAATGGAGGAAATTGTGTGGCTTGTGTTACACATGATGTCAGGCTAGATGATCCCAGTGGTCTGTGCTGGCCTGGGAAACGATGAATTTAGGAAACAGAAAATACACCTAACGTCGGCAGATCTGGGTGGAGAGGTGCAAGCAGGGCTTAGTCAGCTGCTTACTCCTTTCCCCGGGAGGAGATGGAGAAGGAGGACTGGCTCCATTCCCCAACTCAAAGGTAATTGAAGCTGAAGTGAGGAACAGAGAGTTATTTAGTGTTGGTAATTTTCAGCAGTAAAGGCCTGATCCAATCCCCACTGGAATCAAAGAGAATCCTTCCATAATTGACCTAAAAGGAATTGGATTAGACCCTGAATCACTATGTCCTGGGAAGACAAAGGAAGAGCTGTGAATCAGAACCATATCTCTGAGACACCTTCCAGAGTTACTCCTGGGTTAGCGCAGACTCTTTCAGGATTGATCCTAAAGTAAAAGGCTAATTCACAGCGCCCCAGACACTACTGGAGGAGTGAACTACACCACCACATGAGCAAATGGACCAGCATCTGGGCCATAGTGTCTTGCTGCTTTTTATCCCCCTCTGCTTCTGAAGGCTTTGAGTGTTTATGCAAAGTCTGCGGGGGAGCTTCCTGTTTAAAAAGCCAACCTCTTTTCCCCTCTGGAATCACCTCATTGAAACAGTGAGGCTGGCACCTGCTTTTGCAGCTCAGAATCTCAGAGTTTGGTTTGTCTGCAGAGGATAATTACCATGAGGCATTTTTTAATTTATCTTTGCTTGATGGCAGCTTACCCAGGTAAATTGAGAACATGGGGAATGCAGGGGATGCTAGAATAATGGGGAGAAATCTGATGTTCCAGAGTACATAATATAATCTTCCCTACAGGTGTCCAGTCTGAGGTTCAACTGGTCCAATCTGGTGCAGAAATTAAGAAGCCCGGAGAGGCTGTGAAAATATCCTGTAAAACCTCAGGGTTCACATTCACTTCTGTCTACATGCATTGGCTCAGGCAGGCTCCTGGGAAAGAACCAGTATGGCTTGGAGATATTGACCCTGAAGATAGTGCTACTAGCTACGCCGAGTCCTTTAAAAACAGAATCACCATCTCAACAGACAACTCCATCAGCACCGTGTATCTCCAACTCCGCAGCCTAAGAACAGAAGACTGTGTGCGAGACACACAGTGACAAGCAGTCTACTCCTAGCCATACAAAATCTCTCAGTGTGAGGGCAGCACTATTTCGTGTAATTTAAACGTGAAAATCTAGCAGGACTATGTCTATTACATGCCCACTAGGGTGCAGTGTACATTCATCCCATATCCACATTTACATTTGAATGGGGTTTATTTTTAATTCAAGGTCTTTGATAGCTTTTTTTTTAATAATGATTAAGAAATTTAGGATTACAAACATGGCAAGGGAATACAGAACAGTCAATTATGCATTTATCGACTGACTAACAAACAGTAATAAGGACTGTCTCTGTATTCTAGGAATGAGTATATACAGGAAGAGAGAGTTTTAGAGAAGAGAGAAAGGAAAAATCTCAAACTATTCCAGGCATTAGAGGGGAGAGAGAGGATTTTGTTTAGATTCACGGGGAAGAATTCAGATACATCTGAGATAGATCGATTTGCTATAGAAAGTGTGCATTCAAATCCCTTTGGCAGCTTTGAAAATATTAATCCCAAGTATGCATCTCCCCTTATGGCAGAAGGTAGCATGAAGACACTGCACGCCCAGTGAGCACAGGTTTAAATAGCAGCATAGAGCAGTGGTTCCCACCCTTTTTGGCTCGAGGGTCACAGATATCATTTTTACAACCCTAAAGGGCCACCAGTCTCCGCCAGCAGCCCCCGACCCCCACTGCAGCCAGACGGAAGGAGCCTCCTCACTGATCTCACGTCTCCCCAGCTGCAGCAGGGAAACCCCACGCATCCTGTAGCCCTCTGAGCTCCCTCTGGGTCCTTAGGCAGTGGCTCCCTTCTGCAGCCAGCAGGAGGAGAGCTGCGGGCCACTTTGAATGCCCCCGTGGGCCATTTTTGGCCCCCAGGCCACAAGTTGGGACCCACTGGGGTACAGGGTGAGGCAAAGCTTTGGTGGGCAGAGTAGAAGAGAATACCCTACACACCGGAACCCCCAGATCATATACCCTATATGGGCTCTATGCACCCGCCCAAGCCGTGCCTTCCACCTTTACGCTGCAAATTGTAGCCGTGTCATCTTCTGCAGCTTCCCCACCGCCATAGCCTGTCACTGCGGTGTGATGAGTCGAGACAGGGCCTGCCTTTCACTGCGACGTGGAGCTACACACGTAGTCCATCTGCTGCTATAAGTGTAGAAGTGTGCTAAAACAGCGACCCATTAGCTCCAGCAGAAAAGATGCATGGTTTTAGCAGGGGAGGACTGAAAGTTGACTGAATGTTTATTTACAAAAACTACAGCTGGAGAAAGGGCTGTTACACATAATTGGGCTAAACATGGACAGATTGATTCTTGTCTTCACCTTATTGCTTTTTTTGTAGCTACATCCAGAAACCAGCCACAGACCGGGGAACAACTTTGCAGTATTCCGATTAAAGGCTTCTCTCCGGGCAAGCGGCACAGTCTTGTTTCTGAGGCTATAGATAAAGGGATAGAGGAAAAGGTACAATATGGTGTTCAACCCAACCACCCCTTAGTTCACATCCAAGGAGAAACTTCCCAAAGGCCTGGCATACAAAACAATGCAACTTCCGTAGACAACAGCCAAAGCTGTGAGATGAGAGGGACAGGTCGGAAAAGCTTTCTGTCTGCCTGTTGGGATTCACAGAATAGAAAAGAAGATGCTCACATACGACAACATTATCAAGCAAAATGAGCTCGGCCCTATGGTTGAAATCAAAATGGAATCTGCCCATTTAACTCCACTGGTATTAGTGCAAGAGAATAGGAAAAGGGGTGAGTTGTCACAAAAGAAAAGGTTGATCACATTTGGCCCACAGAATCTCAGCTTCAAAATCAAAAGCATCTGAAAACTCATAACCATGAAACCTCCCACCCATGAACCAAGAACTCGTTGGACACAGAGTCTCTGCTTCATGATGCTGCCATATCGCAGAGGGTAGCAGATGGCAACATAGCGATCAAAAGCCATGACTACAAGAAGGGTGAACTCTGTAGCTCCAAGGGTGAAATAGAAGATGGACTGGGCCATGCAGAGGTGGAATGACATGGTTTTGCTGACTGAGAGAAAGTTCAGCATCATATTAGGGCTTGTAACCAAAGTGAACCAGGTTTCCAAGAAGGACAAATTGGCGATGAAAAAGTACATGGGAGAGTGAACTAGGTGATCCACCCACACACTGAAAATGATCATCATGTTTCCCGTGATCAGGTAGGTGAAAAGTAGAACCAGGAAGAGGAAAACCTTCAGTTTCTCACCAACGCTGAAAAATCCCACTAGGATGAACGCAGTTATTAATGAAGTTGCTAAAAAGGATATCATCATCCTGGGGTTAATAATGGGAGTGTCGTACATAAGAAATGGAAGGCAATTGCTCTACTTTACTTGCACTGGTGAGGCCTCAACTGGAGTACTGCGTCCAGATCTGGTCCACCACATTAGGAAAGGTGGATAAAATGGAGAGAATCCAACAAAAGCGATAAAAGGTTTAGAAAAGCTTAGCTACGAGTTTAAAAAACTGGGTATGTTTCTTCTTGAGAAAGGAAGAGTGGGGTGAACCTGAGAACCATCTTCAAATATGTTAAGAGCAGTTATAAACGGGATGGTGCTCAATTCTTCTCCATGTCCACTAAAGATAGGACAAGAAAGAAAGGCCTTAATTTGCAGAAAGGATGATTCAGGTCAGATATTAGGAAAATTGTTCTAATTGTAATGGTAGATAAGTAATGAAATAGGAAGAGTCTGGAATAGCTGTCATTGGAGATTTTAAAAAACAGGTTGGACAGACATGTGAGGGATAGTCCAGGTTTACCTGGTCCTACCGCAGCACAGGGAGCTGGACTAGATGACCTCTTGAGGCCTGAATTTCCAGGATTCTACAAATATCGGGAGTTGTTTAAGTTTCGCTTCGCTGCAAAGGACCAGGGTTGGGATTCAGGAGTGGGGCTTTCCTCTCTGAGTCACCACAGATCCCAATACCCAAGATCATCACCATGGGGCATATTGCTTAAGGGAGAAGTGCTTAGCCAGTGTAGTACAATGGCAGTGGAAGAGAGGGGAGCTGGTGGGAAATCTAGAATTCCATTTCATGGATTCAAAATGTTTTTTTCCTTCTGCATCAGAAGAAAACAGAGACCTTCCAACTTATTATAGCTACGGCTACACTGACTGCAGCAAAGTCGCTGCCCTCAGATCGATTTCTCTGGATCGACTGAGCAGTCAGTGAAGACCAGCTCAGTTGATCCAGAAATCGACGTTTTAAGACCACCTTCACAAGTGGCGTAGCGCTGCGTCGATGGGAATTGCCTTCCCATCGGCGCGGTGCAGTGAAGACAGCGCACAGAAGAGAAGCAGAGAAGTCGACGGGAGTTACACAAGTTTTTTGCGTAGTTCGCGTAACTCCCGTCGACTGCCGCTGAATCTCAGATGTAAGTGTAGACAGGGTCTATGAAACAGGTTCTCTGTTTAGGGTAGTGTTATTAGTCAGTTCTAGAAAGAAGCCAGCTCTCACTCTAAAGCCCAATGGTTTGCATAATGTCTAGGAACATGAGTCTCGCAGGTTCCAGTCACTACATGGCCTGGTTTGAAGCTGGGAGTTGAACGGGTGTCTGTCACATCACGAGCACTTCTTCTAACCAGCAGGATCTGTGATTGAAGAATCTCTCTATCAGTTCATTCTGGATCTGAGAAACCTGCAGAATGTGACTAACATTCTACAGCTGCTGAGAGAAATGATGAAAATCTGAAACCTGACCTCAGAGATGTAAGGCCACAGATTTCTTGTCAGACCTCGGGCTATTCATTTTATCTATAAACATTACAGCTAATGGTTTCCTGCCCCACAAGGATGTAGCGAAGGTCTTGGGATTAAACTCATGAAGATTAAAGAAGTGCCTAACAAATATTTGGTACCCAGCACCCATTGAAAGTGGTATGGCCTGAAGGAAGCTTGCTCTGCTGTTCTCAAGATGTGTTTGTTCTATGGATAATTGCACATGGATCTCAAGCATGTGACAGTTCAGCACTTTAAAGGAAGGCTTAATTATTCTAATTATTTCCTTGAAGAATAGAATTGACTAATCATTTATTTATAAAAAAATATATCTGTGAAGGAAGGACTATTATACTTAATTTGGATACACATTAGGAAACTGATTCATGCCCTGCTATTCTTTCTGTTGCTTTTCTTCTAACTATAAAGAAGCCTGGCACAGATTGAGGAACAGCTTTCCAGCACTTCACAATGGCTTCTTGCAGGGCGAGCTTCATGGTCTTGTTTCTGAGGCTGTAGATAAAAGGGTTGAGGAAAGGATACAGTACGGTGTTAAGCAGAGCCACTCCTTTGCCAACATCTAAGGGAGAACTTCCCAAAGGCCTGGCATACAAAACAATGCAGCTTCCATAGACAACAGTCAAAGCTGTGAAATGAGAGGCACAGGTAGCAAAAGCTTTCTGTCTGCCGCTGGCTGTTGGGATCTGTAGAATAGAGAAGATGATGCTCACATATGACAACATTGTTAGGCACAATGAACTCAGCCCTATGGTCGAGATTAAAGTGTAATCCGCCCTTCTGATCTCAGCGGTGTTAGTGCAGGAGAGTTGGAAAAGGGGTGAGTTGTCACAAAAGAAATGGTTGATCACATTCGGTCCACAGAATCTCAAATTTGAAAACAGGAGCATCCGAAAACTCATAATCATGAAGCATCCCACCCATGAACCAAGAACTAATTGGACACAGAGTCTCTGGTTCATGACGGTGGCATATTGCAAAGGGTGGCAGATGGCAACATAGCGGTCAAAGGACATCACTGTTAGGAGGGCAAACTCTGTTGCGCCCAAGGCGAAATAGAAGAAAGACTGGACCATGCAGCCATGAAATGAAATAGTTTTGCTGACTGAGAGAAAGTTCAGCATCATCTTAGGGCTTGTGACTGAGATGAACCAGATTTCCAAGAAGGACAAATTGGCAATGAAAAAGTACATGGGAGTGTGGAGCCGGTTATCCAGCCACACTGTGAAAATGATTACCCCGTTCCCTGTTATTGTTATCAGGTAGATGAGGAGAACCACCAGGAAGAGGAAAATTTTCAGTTTCTCTCCAAGGCTGGAAAATCCCAGTAGGATGAACACAGACACAGCCGTTTCATTTCTTCCCTCCATGTCCGATGTCAGTGTTCTCTGTAGAAAAAACAATGAAGATAAAAGCATGACGTTGTAGATTCATGGCTATTACAGTAAGATGGGACCTTGTGATCTTCTAACCTGACTTTGTATGTAACACATGACATATGTTTTTACCTAGTAACTTCTCCTTTAATTCCCTAACTTGTTGATATGACCTGCTCCTCCCTGGGAACACCCTTATTCAACACCAGTGTCTCAACTTCGGTACTACCTCTCCTGACACTTGTAGGTAAATAAAGGGTGCCGTTTTTCTTAATTCTATTTCAAGGGCCCTGCATGTCGCTTTAAAATCCATTGAGACGGAGTGCCTCTGAGTTTGGTGTTTGTAAAACCATTACTCTTATTTAACCTAAACAAACAAACAATTATAGACATTGAATTCAGTCTCCTACTTTCACTCACTAGTGAAGCTAGAGTTTATCACAGTCTGGCAGGGATTCCCATCCGGATCGGAGTCCAGCTCCCTGAATGACCTCTTTGATCCAGCTCCCTCTGTCCTCTGGAGGCAACTGATGACTCTTTAAATAAATAAATAAAATCCATAAAAGCCATCCAGGAGTCCAAGCCATGGTGTCTCTGAGCATCCAGCAGCATATATAGATTTTTGGACTTCGTTTTACAACATATTCCATCATAAATTCCAGGGGCAGAAGGGACCACAATGATCAACTAGTCTGACCACCTGTATAACTCCAGCTATTGCACTTCCCCAAAAGAATTCATTTGGAATAAGAGCCTATCTATTAGAAAAACACCTAATCTTGATTAAAAAATGACCAGTGCTGGAGAATCCATCACCAACCTGGCAAATTGTTCAGAAGGTTAGCTCCCCGCATTGTTAAAAAATGTGTACCTGTGTTCCAGTCACTTGATCTTGTCAGATTTTTTCTGCTATTTTGAAATATTTGTTCTCCATGTAGGTGCTGACAGACTGTGACCTTGTAGGTTTCCCTTTATTAAGCGGAGTAGAGTGTCCTCCTTGAGTATATCACTCTAAGCAATGTTTTCCACAGCTGTAATCATTCTTGTGGCTCATTTTTGAACCTCCCCAGTCTATCATCATGCTTCTTCAAGTGTGCACTCCAAAATCTTCCAGCAGCAGTTGCACCAGCTCCAAATACAATGGACAAAACACTTCTCTTCTCCTTCTCAGGACTCCATCTGGTGCTGTCCATTGACAACAAATTGAAACAAAATGGACAGAGCCAGACAGGTACCCAGAAGTCACCTACTACAGGACAGACCCAACCAAGAAAACAACAGAACACCACTGGCCATCACCTACAGCCCCCAGCTAAAATCTCTCCAGCCCATCATTAAGGATCTACAACCTATCCTAGCAGATGATCCCTCACTTGCTCAAGCCACGGGAGGAAGACCTATCCTTGCTTACAGACAGCCCCGCAATCTGAAACAAATACTCACCAGCAACCATACAAGAACACTAATTCAGGTACATACCCCTGCAACAAACCCCGTTGCCTGCTCTGCCCCCACATCAACTCTAGTGACATCACAGGTCCTAACCACATTAGCCACACCATCAGGAACTCATTCACCTGCACATCTACTAATGTAATATATGCCATCATGTGCCAGCAATGCCCCTCTGCCATGGACATTGGCCAAACCGGACTGTCACTGCGCAAAAGGATAAATGGACACAAATCAGACATAAAAAATAGAAACATCCATAAACCAGTCGGAAAGCACTTCAATCTCCCAGGACACTCTATAGCTGACTTGAAAGTTGCCATATTTCTACAAAAAAACTTCAAAAACAGACTTCAAAGAGAAACTGCTGAGCTTGAACTGGTCTGCAAACTTGACACAATCAAACTGGGTTTAAACAGGGACTTGGAACGGCTACCTCCTAATCAATGGTTGTGAATAGGCCTCAACTACTTCCCCATTGTTGTTCCTTAAACTTGGATGTATGTATGTACACACACACACCTACCTGCCTTTTGATTTCTATTTCTTGCATCTGAAGAAGTGGGTTACAGCCCATGAAAGCTTACGCCTGCAGAAATTAAAATTGTTCATCTTTAAAGTGCTACAGAACTCCTGGGTGTTTTTTTTTTTTGTTTGTTTTTTTAAAGTGCATCTTATTTCTTATTTGAATTTGAACTTCTGCTTCCAACCTTTGGATATCTTTTTCTGCCTGATTAAAGAGCCTTCTACGATCAGAAATCTCTTCCCCATGTATTCACTTGTATGCTATTAAGTCCTCTTAGTAACATTTCTTCAATAATTTAAAGAAATGGAGCTTCACTGGTATATTATATTGCTCCAGCACCACGTCTACCTTTCTGAATTTTTTTCTACAGGTGTGACTTGGTTTCAGTCTAAAGTACCAGATTGGGAAGCTTGTGGGCTCTTCCGTCTAGCAGAGAAATGAAAAACGTGATCCATTGAATGGAAGTTGAAACAAGACAAATTCAAACTGGAAAAAAGTTGTAAATTTTTAGCAGTGAAGGTAATTATTCATTGTTATAACTTACTGAGGGTCATGGTGGAGTCTCATCATCGCTGACAATTTTTAAATCATGATTGGATTTTTGTCTGAAAGATCTGCTCCCAGAATTTTTACGGCCTCTGTTCTAAAGGAGGGCAACGTAGATGATCACAATGGTCCCTTCTGCTCTAATCTAGGAATAGCCATACCATAGTTTCATATCTTTACCTTTCCACATTGGCTGAGCAATGGGTACTGTCATTTAGAAAATAAACAGAAAACACATCTCAAAACCTCTCTCTCTCTCTCGCTCTGCTGTTCTCTTGAAATCTCTCCTTCTCTGTGCATCTGGACAAAAACGTTTCCCTTCTCCCTCTCTATAAATAAGGTTTTTAAAATGCTATGATTTCCTCTAAGGACTGGCAACACCAAGGGAAAACTACCAAAGGCAAGAAAGCTCATAAGGCAACCTCAGATGCAGGATTAAATTGAACACACAAATGGTCATTTTTAAGGCTAAGATTGGCGGTGGCATATTGCAAAGGGTGGCAGATGGCAACATAGCGATCAAAGGACATCACTGTTAGGAGGGCAAACTCTGTTATGCCCAAGGCGAAATAGAAGAAAGACTGGACTATGCAGCCATGAAATGAAATAGTTTTGCTGACTGATAGAAAGTTCAGCATCATTTTAGGGCTTGTGACTGAGATGAACCAGATTTCCAAGAAGGACAAATTGGCAATGAAAAAGTACATGGGAGAGTGGAGCCGGTGATCCAGCCACACTGTGAAAATGATTACCCCGTTCCCAGTTATTGTTATCAGGTAGAGGAGGAGAAGAACCAGGAAGAGGAAAATTTTCAGTTTCTCTCCAAGGCTGGAAAATCCCAGTAGGATGAACACAGACACAGCTGTTTCATTTCTTCCCGCCATGTCCGATGTCAATGTTCTCTGTAGAAAGAGTAACAATGAAGATAAACGAATGGCATTTTCACATATTCATGTATTGTAAAGCCAAATGAGACCCTTGTGACCTTCTTGCCCCGCTTTGTACATAACATATGACAAGATTTTGCATAGTAATTCCTCGGTTAATCCCATAATGTGTCATAAGAATGGCCATATTGGATCAAACCAACTGTCCATCTAGGCCAATAGCCACTGTCAGAAGACAGGATAATGCCAGGTGCTTCAGAGGGACTGAACAGTAGAGGTTAATTATCGGGTGATCCACCCCTTCATCCTCCCCAGCATCTGGCAGAGCAAGTCTCAGGGACACCCAGATCATGGGGTTGCATCCATGACCATCTTGGTTAATAGTTCTTGATCAACCTATCCTCAATGAACTTATTCTTTTTGAACCCAATTATCCTTTTGCTATTCACAACATCCCCTGGCAATGAGATCCACAGGATCATGGTGCGTTGTGTGACGAAATGTTTCCTTTTGTTTCTTTTAAACCTGCTGCCTATCAATTCCATTAGATGGTCCCTGGTTTTTGTGTTCCATGAAGGGTTAAACAACATTTCCATATTCATTTTCTCCACACCATTCATAATTTTATAGACCTCTCATGTCTCCTTCTCCCTCCTCCACTGTTGTCTCTTTTCCCAACTGAACAGTCTTGGTCTTTTTAATCTTTCCTCATATAGAAGCTCTTCCATACCCCTAATTATTTTTGTTACCCTTCACTGTACCTTTCCTATTTCTAATACATCTTTTCTGAGATGGGGCAACCAGAACTGCCCAGAGTGTTCTCGGTATGGGAATATTATGTATTTATATAGTGGCATTATGATATTTTCTGTCTTATTATCTATCCCTTTGCTCATGGTTCCTAACATTGTTAGCTTTTTTGATGGTCACTGCACACTGGGTGGACGTTTTCAGAGAACTGTCCACAATAACTCCAAGATCTCTTTCTTGAGTGATAACTAATTTCAGCCCTACCATTTTGCATGTCTACTTGGGATTATGTTTTCCAATATGCCTAACTTTGCATTTCTCAACATTGAATTTCATCTGCCTTTTTGTTTCCCAATCTCCCTGTTTTGTGAGACTCCCTTGTAAATCTGCTTTGGATTTAACTATTTTGTGTAATTTTGTCCCATCTGCAAACTTTGCCATTTTTGTGCAGCGGCAATGAAAAAAGCAATAATATATTAGGAACCATTGGGAAAGGGATAGATAATAAAGCAATAAATATCATGATGCTATTGTAAATCCATGGTATGCCCACACTGAATACTGCATGCAGAACTGGTTGCCCCATCCAAAAAAAGATGTATTAGATATGGAAAAGGTACAGAGAAGGGCAATAAAAATAATTAGAGGTATGGAACAGCTTTCAAATGAAAAGAGATTAATAAAACTGGGACTGTTCATCTTGGAAAAGAGAGGAGTATGGGGGAATAGATAGAGGTCTAGAAAATCATGAATGATTGTCTCAACTCTTGTATAACTCCTGCCACTGAACTTCCTCAAAATAATTCCTTTCGGACTAGAACCTAGAAAAACTTTCAATCTTTATTTAAATATTACCAGGGATGGAGAATCCACACCAACGCATCGTGAGTTATTCAAATGCTTAATTTCCCTTACTATTAAAAAAAAAAGTGCACCTTAGGGGCAGTCTCTATTTTTCTAGCTTCATCTTCCAGCTGTTTGATTACTTTTACTTTTGTCTGCTAGTTTGAACGACTTATTCCCCATTTAGGTACTTATGGGCTGTTTTCAGTGTTTCAAAGATAGTGAATCCTTAATCAAAGTAAAAAATGTTCACAACCCCATTATATTGATTATAAAAAATAAAGTATTTATCAAAACAACAACAACAACAGGTCTATTGAATACAACTATTACATTTGAGCACAGAAACTTTGAAGCTTTTGATGACCCCAAATTTATTCTGGAAATTTTATTTTCTGTGTGTCAGAATTATAATAAAAATTTCAATTTTAATGTCTCCACCCCAAGAGGACACAACCCATCAGCTGACAAAGATCTAACCTGCCCGCAGCAGCACAAACCATAAGATTGCATCTAGTAATTTCTCCATTGAGATCACAACTTGTGGTTGAAATAGAGGATGTATCTTAGAAAGACATCCAAACTCAATTTAAAGACTTAATGTGATGAAATATCCTCCACATCCCTAGGTAAATTGTCCCAATAGTTAATCTCTCTCACTTATAAAAATGTGCACCTTACTTTTTGTTTGAATTTGTCTAACTTCTGCTTTCAACCATGGGATATTTTTTCTGCTAAATTAAAGAGAGTCTTCTACAGTCAGAAATCTTTTCCCCTTGTAGGCACTTGTACACCATGAACAAGTTCTCTGAACCTTTTCTTCCATAATCTAAATAGACTGAACTTCACCACTGTATTCTGTTGCACCAGCATTCTGCCTTCCTTGCTGAATTCTTCCTTTATACCCCTTTTGTAGAGCAGTGACATAACAAATGCAGTAGCTAATGTCCCACTTAAATATACCTTCTATTGATAAGCTGAATGGACGGAGTTCCTTGAGACTAACAAAAGATAAGGTTAAGGGGTGACTTAGTTACAGTCTCAAGCACCTACATGAGGAGCAACTGTGCTTTTCCAGCTATCAGAGAAATGCATAACATGATCCGTTGAATGAAAGTTGAAACAAGACAAATTCAAACCAGAGAAAAATTTACACCTTAACAATGAAGATAATTAACCACTCTAACAACTTTCTGAGGTCGTGGTGGATTCTCCATCACCGACAATTTAAAAAAGAAGATTGGATGTTTCTTTCTAAAAAATCTGCTCTAGGAGTTTTTTCTGTGATATTCTTGACCTGTGTTACAGAGGATTTCAGACCAGATGACCAAAATGATCCCTTCTGGCCATTAATCTAAGAATTTATAAACCATGGAACATCAAAGCGTAGGAATAGCAATACCTTGTTACATATCTTTACCTTTTCAGAGTGGCTGAGGAACAGATGAGAAATGAAATAAACACCTCTTTCTCTGAAGCATTCCCTCTCCTCAGCATGTCTCCTCTGTGCATCTGGGACATAAACTTTGCCTTCACCCACTCAGATCTGGCAATACCAATGGGAAATTACCTAACAAGAAATCACATAGGACACTCGGAGATACCTGGTCAAATTGAATACAAAAACAGTCGCCTTCTTTATGGCTCAGATTTTCAAAAAGCCTAAGGAAGTTAGCTGCAGAGCTCCCATGAGATTCAGGTGCTTAAATTCCTTAGGAATCTTTGAAAATACTACTATAAAATTTTAAAGCTGAACAGAGTGATTAATTTAGTTTTTTTGAATTTCCCAAATTGATTTTTTTTTTCCCATGATTTTTTCCATCAAAATTTGGAATGATGCACTGAAAACAAACTGGAAAATATTTCTTAAACATTCACAAATGCTTTACCTGTTTTGCAAGCACTTTTATTGATTATATTCTTAAATAGACATCTTAAATATAAATCTTAACTAGATTGTAGGTAGAATGGCAAATTGGTGTGTGTTTGTGAGTGTGGTTCAATGAATAATGACTCTTTCAGCTAGCTTGCAATTGAAAAAATAAAAATTGTTTCAGGTTGAACCAAAAGATAAATACATGTTTTTGGTGACTGCAAAAGTAAAAGAAAAAATTATTTTAGGTCAAATTACAAAACAAATATTTTGTTTCAATGAAATATTTTGATTTTTTTCCAAAAAAAATGTAGCTGACCCAATTCAGTGAACCCATTGTGAAATTTGAAAGAAAAAAAACCTTTTGGTATTGTTAAATCAGTATTTAGATCCAAAAGAGTTTTAGTTGGAGAAGGTTACCCATGGAGCATTTGTACGTGTATTACACTGTGTTTCTGTGTGAATTTCTTGATATTGAGATGGGCAGAATAACATTTTCTTTACCAATTCAAATGGAAAAGTTAGACTATTGTTCTAATAGAGGATTACTAGTGGTGTTATCTGGGAGGCCACGATTAAAGAAGAACAGAGAATAGACTTTATCCAAAGATAGGCAACACCAAGTCCAGATAACTGTTAGTATTGCAGCAGTAATTAGAACATATGAATGGCCATACTAGATCAGACCAGTCATCCATCTAGCTCAGTATCCTGTCTTCAGACAATGGCCATCACCAGGTACTTCAGAGGGAATGAGCAGAACAAGTAATTATCAAGTGATCCACCGCACCGACCATTCCCAGCCTCCGGCAAATAGCAAATCCTGCTGTTTTATATTGTGTTGGAGACTAACTCCGGAACATGCTTGCCTGACATGCATACATAGAGCTACAATCTAGGAAGATTACTCCGAGAAACTGTAGAGTCCTGTAATGAAATCTCAGGTGTATCTAGGAGGCCCTGTTTACTTTGTTGCTGACTTTCCAAGCCACTATAGAGAATTGCCACTATAGAGATCCTGAGTCCTGATTCTGTAGTTTTCAGAGTACAGGAGAAGGGTAAACATAGTAACCAACTTTATAAAAGGAAACACAGTAGACCCAGAGAATTTTAGACCAGTCAGCCTAACTTCAATACCTGGACAGATACTGGAACAAATTATTAAACAATCAGTTTACAAGCATTTTGCAAGTAATAGAATTATTAAGATAAAAAACAAATAATGACAAACCAACCTAATTGCCTTCTTTGAGAGGGTTATTGGCCTACTGAATGTGGGGAGGCTGTAGATGTGATATAATCTAGATGTTTGTAATGCTTTTGACACAATCTCACATGGTGTTCTCATATGCAAACTAGTAAAATGTGATCCAGATGAAATTACTATCAGTTGGGTACAAAATTGGTTCAAAACCTGTACTCTGAGAATAATTATGAATGGTTCTTATCTATTGAGGGTTCAACAAGTGTCAGTCCTTGGTCCAGTACTATTCAATATTTTAATTAATGGCTTGGATAACCGAGTGCTTATAAAATGTATGGATGATGACATCAAGTTGAGGGGTTGCAAGCACTTTGGAGGAGAGTATTAGAATTCAAAGTAACTGACAAATTAATGGATTGGTCTGAAATCAACAACAAGAGGAAATTCAAGGAAGATAATTACAAGTCAGTAGACTTAGGAAGGAAAAAAACACATGCGCAACTACAAATTGGACAAGATAACGCTGGGTGGTAGAACTGTTGAAAAGGATCTGGGGCTTAACTGAAAACTTTCCAACCAGAAGACAGAAGGAGAGAGAGGAAACTCGGCCGAGATGTTTAAAGAAGCCTGAAGGAAGTGAGGCACCGCACTTACAGTGGATCAAAAATAAAACCTCATTTGACAATTCCAGACCAAATTAACTACTTCATGTGTAAATACGGGCAAGGCACTTAACCTAGCCTGTGCATTATTTTCCTATTTAGAGACGCTGGGAGGGTGCGATTGTGAAGACAATATCCATTAATGATTATGGAGATGCTTAAATAATACAGTGGTTGTAAACTCAGCGAATCTTGCTTCTATCAATGTGGAGTCTGTTGTGTGGATCAATGCACATTGGTACCCAGTGTCTCTTAGTCCAGCGCTTTTCAAAAGAATGAAATAAAGAATTTGAATTCACTCTCTACACAATAGCCTTGAGAGAACTTTAATTAAAAAAAGGATAAAGAGGCTATCGCACATAACTTGGCTACATATTGCAACACTTATTTATGCATTTCTCATTATTATTTGTTGCGCTTCTTGCCTCCATCAAGAAGCGCAACACAACTTGGGGAACAACTTTGTCCTGTTATGACTAAAAGCAACTCTCAGGGCAAGTTTAACACTCTTATTTCTCAGGCTGTAGATGAAGGGGTTGAGGAATGGGTAAACCGCGGTGTTCAGCAGAGCCACCCCTTTCTTGAGTTTCAGAGATAAGTATCCAGTGGGCCTGCCATACATAACAAAGCAGCTTCCGTAGGCCAGTGTTACAACAGTAAGATGGGACGCACAGGTGGCAAAAGCTTTCTGCCTCCCAGTGGCAGAAGGGATTCTCAGAATAGCGTAGGCGATGCAAGCATATGAGAGCATGGTTAAACATAATGAACTCAACACTATGGCGGACAACAAAATGGAATCCACCTTCTTGATGAGTTGGGTGTCAGTGCAGGAGAGTTGGAAAAGGGGAGCGCTGTCACAAAAGAAATGGTTGATCACATTCGGGCCGCAGAATCTCAGTTTGGACACCAGGACCATCCGTAAACTTATAACCATGAAGCCTCCCAGCCAAGAAACGAGGACTAGTTGGATACAGAGTCTTTGCTTCATGACGGCAGAATATCGTAATGGGTGGCAGATAGCAACATAGCGGTCAAAGGACATAGCTACTAGAAGGATAAATTCTGTAGCTCCCAGGGCAAAGTAGAAGTAGGACTGGGCCATGCAGCCAAGGAATGAGATAGTTTTGCTGCCCGAGAGAAAATTCAGCAACATCCTGGGATTTGTGACTGAGGTGAACCAGATCTCCAAAAAGGACAGATTGCTGATGAAAAAGTACATGGGAGTGTGGAGTCGGTGATCCACACACACTATGAAAATGATTAACGCATTCCCTGTGAGCGTGACCAAGTAGGTCAGTGAAAGAACGAAGAAAAGGAACATCTGAAGTTTGTCCCCAACTCCGGAAAACCCCAGCAAAACGAACTCGGCCACCTTGGTTTCATTTCCTTCCTCCATTTCCGATTTTGGTTTCTCCTGTAGAAAGAGCAACAATCAAAAAAATAACAGCACAAACCTCAATTTATCATGTTTATGGATTCAACCACCATGTTCTGGAGGCTTGAGACACACAAAAGATATACACTCGAGACTATGGTAAACTCACAAGCTAAGGAAGGAGCTAGAGAATTAGTGAGAACTGGGGAACCCCTTGTTCTCTGTCTAACTTGTTCAATGGGTCTATTGCTGCTTATATAACAAATGAAACATGAGGGAAAAAATATGGTTCCCGAATAATTGTCTTTGCTCAATATTCAAAAAACAGGCAAAGCCCGGCGATACACAGAGTTCCTTCCACTGGTTTGGGGTGCCTTCTAAATCTTAAGACACAGGGAGCACAACTAGAGAGCTCACCAGCTATTGAAAGAGATCTAACCTGTTTCTAGACAAAGTACAGGAATTAGGGTATGTCTCTTGAAATACGGAGGGATGCATTTGCACATGCTTTTGAATCATATGATGATCTTATAAATTGCTCCGGGTCAGTTTCTCAGCTGGTGTCAATCAGCTAACTCAATTGGTATCCATAAATTCATTGTTTTAAACAAAAAAGAGGAAAAATATAAACGTAGCTAACCAATTTTAACCGTTACAAATTCACTCACGCTGCCGAGGTTCTGTGGGGTTGAGATTATAACGTGGCAAGAGTAACTCTTCCTCCTTTGATACAGCAACGTAGGAGAGCTGTCCACATTCAATCCTGGTACGGAATTCTTACACAATATATACAGCTGAAAAAACCAGAAGAAACCGTCTCTTCTTCAGGGCTCCTGCGGGAATATTGTGTCCAGTTCTGGGCACCGCACTTTGGGGAGAGATGTGGACAAATTAGAGAAAGTCCAGAGGAGATCAACCAAAAAAAAAAATTATTAAAGGTCTATAAAACCTGACCTATGAGGAAAGATTTTTTAAAAAAATTGGATTTGTTAAAAAGTAGAGAAGACAGAGGGGACTTGATAAACTTTGACGTATTTGAGGACTGTTAAGATGAAGGTGCTAAATTTTTCCCCTTAACCACTGAGGAGAGGGCAGGAAGTAATGGGGTTAAATTCTAGATTTACATTAGACATTGGGAAAAATTCCTATCAGGGGAGGTGGTGGAGTCTCCGTCATTGGA
The DNA here is from genome assembly GCF_026122565.2 of Emydura macquarii macquarii. Taxonomy (NCBI): domain Eukaryota; kingdom Metazoa; phylum Chordata; order Testudines; family Chelidae; genus Emydura; species Emydura macquarii. The sequence goes on along the minus strand of NW_027132643.1, from coordinate 129,204 downwards.
GATATTTAATAAAAGATTAAACAAAAACTTGTCAAGGATTGTCCAGATAATATGTAGTCCCACTTCAGTGCAGGGCAGTGGACTAGATGACCTACTGAGGTCCCTTCCAGTCCTACATTTCTATAATTCTCTGATACAACAACTCACAGACAGGGGAAGATGGTAGCACTGATTAACAATTTTGATCAGCATGATATAAAACTGGCCAGCATGGAAAGCAGTGGTCAAACTGCACACCCTCTGGGAAGCCATTGCTGAATTCTTCATAGACATTGCAGAGCAGACATGCAAACTTTCTTCCCCAACTTACTTCCCTCTCCAAAGGCATTTTGACTTCGCTCTTCAATCCTGGGCTACTCCCTCTTTTGTGCCTTTCAGAATCTCTGCCCCTTGCTCTCTCCTGTATTTATTCGGACCAGTCCCTTTCACCTATGTCCAAATTTGGCATTGGGTAGGCTTGTGCCGTACATTGGAAGATCTATAGCGCCAGTCCTCACTATCTGTGGCCCATGAATGCTTTCAAGGTTTAACAAAAAAAACTCTTGTTCCATGAACAGATGAAGCCAAGTTTCAAGTTTTGTTTTGTTTTGTTTTTTTAAACAAAACCAAAATGGACCATGAGAGCGAGACAGTCGTTCCAGTTGGAAACATCCCACTTTGTAGAGGTAATTAAATCAACATCGAGAGAGGCTGCAGACACCCCTTGTTAAAGCACGCACCTTAGATGCAAGAGTGCCAGGTTCTCCAAGTGAGTCAGAGCAAGAATTTGAAGCTGAGGGGGTCACATCCCAACCAAGCGCCCTAAACACCCCCCAATTCTCAGCCTGTCATCTCCTGTTCTGTGGTTTCATCCAGAAATTTCATCCCGGACTTGGGAAACTTTCCGAGCAAAACTTCTGTTGAAGCTGACCCTTTCCCACAAAAGTTTTGCTTTCAACAAAATTGGAATTTTCCAATGAAAAGTCGTTTCATTGAGAAATTGCTGACCAGGTATTCTGAATAGTAGGAACAAAGCATAAAAGGAAAAAAAAGGGTTTCAGCACAAAATAGTTGCTACACATCCTTTTCCCTTAAAGTTTAGGTAGGCCTAAACCATCTAACATATTTCCCCTTCTCTTCCCAGACTAGGGTACTAGCTGAGGTCTCTGCCTCTCTCTTGAGCTTCAGGGCCTCCAGTTTCTCCACCCCTAAGTTTTGTTTCAGATTTCCACCAGGATTTCCCTCTCACTGTGTCAAGCCAGGGACGTTGAACTTGGCAGGGCCAGAAGTAAACGGCAAAAGGAACAAATACCTGCTTTGTCCCATTACGTATTGGTAAATGGATGGCTATCCGATGTATTTGTCTGCTTTCCTGTTTATGTGCGCACTAGCCCACGCTTGAATTAGCCTGTAGAAGCCATATAGCAACCACCACAATGAATCATATTCCTAAAATATCAGAAGCAGCTCACACATCCTTCCCAAGGAGAAGAAGAACAGGTCAGACACTCACCTGGTGTAAACAAGGAGACCTTCATTGATTATAGTGGAGCTACAAGGATTTATATCAGCTGCAGTCTGATCCACATGATTTAAATATGATAATCTGAAACACACATCGGTCTAGCCTCATACATACTCAGTCCATCCATCTATTTCCCCCCCACCCATACACACTCCTCTCTCCCCCCGCATAGACAGAGCGATGAATGAGTGTCTCTATCCATCCTTACGGAAGGTGGTCAGGAATTTGATAACATTTTCTGAAGAAGAAAATGTTATTTAATCAAAACGGAAATTGTTAATAGAAACAGAACAGTTTCAGTTCAACTTTTTTCAGGAAGATTTCTCAAGGTCCTGGATGAAATTTCTGGTCAAAAAACACAAAGAGGGAGAAAGCAAGGCCTACGAAGAGCCGATATCCTAGTGGTTAGGACACTTTCTGAGATATAGGAGACCCAAATGCAAATCCTCGTTCTGTCTTATTCGCAGCTGAGACTTAAACCTCTCTCTCTTGCTCAGCTGAGCGTTCTAGTCATCTGACTATTCTAGGCTGGGTCTCTCTTTAATGGACAATTTTGAAAGAGCTCTGTTGGCTCAATGCGGAATAAAATTTTTTTGGCAAAACTGAATTAGTTTTCCATCCAGCCCAAATCCCCATAAACATTCATCTCTCTCTCACACACACACACACACACACACACACCCTACCTAGCTCCCTGTCCCCATATACACTTAAGTATCTGCTAAACTAATGTTTAGAGTCCGGGAACGGAAGACACCTTGAAACGCGGCAACCTAATTCAATACAAATACTCACATTATAATCTTTATTGATGAGAACTCCCTGAGAAGTTATCAGTTGGCCACCTTTGATTCAGATCTAGTCATGCAAGCACCAGATGGTTCTTTGAAGATATAGCTAACATTTTCAGTGAATCATTTAAAATTGCAGAGCTATTTCACTGGGGTGGTGATACATTCAAACTAGTTATTTTGAACCTGTCCCTGAATGTTGTGATCCAATATTTATGGAAATTCACTCGTCTTAATGCAGAAGGATTATAATACAGAGCCTCATGGGAAAGCAAGCATACTGAATACAAAACAGACAAGTTTCACTATGTAGCAGTTGAGAATATTTCACATTTTGGCAGGTTAAAATGCATTTAATAACCCACCTTAGAACCAGCAGCAATGGAACCCTTTCAGGTGCAGATTTCTTACAAGGACACTGTATACAATAGATCCTTAGTGTGGTGAGAATATAACTACTGCAACAAAACTAAACAGAAGTACAGCCAAACACTACTAACTACTCAGAAATGTAAGGATATGGGAATGTAGCCATCAACTCAAGCATAAGCCTGAGTAAAAGTGACAGAAGCTGGTTCTTAATATTTATAGTACATTGAAGATTTAAGGTGTGTTAAACCTGGTAATCATCATCACATTTTATATGACACCTCATCATCGAGCCTCAGGGTGAAAACCTCACCTGGGAATTAAAAATTAGATCTTTCTGCCTGTGTATTAGGAGAAATAAACAATGTAAATATTTAGTCTCCCTGAAAAAAGGGAGGATCAATGAGTGAAAGCCATGCTGCACTGTAGTAAATATTCCTATTGGGGTTTACATAAGTAAACCACTAACTATCCACTGATAAGATCTTTCAATCTCGTTTTTTCTTGGACAATTTGCTTACAGCAAAAGAGAGAAAACAATGAGGTTGCAGTACTACTTTCGCCCTTTCAGAGCTTCACTAGACAGATTTTTTTTTTTGAATTTGTCTGTTAAATCTTATTGTTTGATGCAGTTGCACTGCTTTGCTATCGTGCAAACGTTTCCCTGTAACGGGACCAAATCTCATACATTAGCTTTTCCAGGATTTCATTTCTTTTATTTTGGGGTTTTTTGCAAGTACATCAGTGCTAAAAATGGAGAAGATCACACTTTAAGGTTCCACTTACAAATGGTTTGTGAAGGATAAAGGAAATCCTGCATACAAAATTTTACATCAGTTTAAGGCCTGAAGGGACCATTAAGATAATCTAGCCTAACCTCCTGTGTACAGAGAATGTTATTTAACCGTTATTTAACCCAACAACTTGTCTTTGACTGAAACATATCCTCCAGAAAGATATACTGTCTTTAAGACCTCAAGAACACAAGCCCGGCTTAACCCTTAAACTGAAAGCAGAGGGTTGGCAGATGCTTTTATTAACCCTTTTGCAATGGTTTAACTAACTCAGTTTAAAATCCCACCTTACGCTAAACCTGCACAGTTATGTATAAACACTTGAGAATTACTGTTCTAAGGGGCTTTTGCAGTATGGGGTAGTCATCTGTTCCACAACACTGTGGTGCCTGAACACCTCACAGCCATTAATGCATTTAGCCTCCCTATGCCCTTGGGAAGTAGGACAATTCTACCATCCCCATTTTACAAATGGGGAAACTGAGGCACGGAGCCCCAAGGTCACAGAGTCGGGGGTTGAACAGGGAACAGATTCCCCGTTCCCAGGCTAGATCCCAAACCAAGATAGAATGAATCTGAAGCTCAGTCACAGATTCCTCTTACATAGCTTGTTATTAACCTATTCCCCCGGCCCCCCGCAGTAGAGAGAGGTGAGGAACATGGGGGAACTTTTCCACACAAATTGCAATAACCATTCATTTTAAATGGACACTAGAGGGAGGCAAAGGACTAGAAAAGAAAATAGGGCTGCTCTCTTTCACAGAAATACAGTTAAAACACCTGTTTTCAGTCTGTGGTAGAATTCACCAAAAGGAAATCTGTACACATTAACCACATCCTCTCTTAGCCCTTCAATCATCCCACAGCACACAGACTGCTCCTGAAGTCAATGGGTTTTTGACCAGGCCCATAAACTCAAGGGTTTGATGGTGAATCCAGCTCTCCCCACAACTTTCTCTGTTAACTGTGCTTTTACTCAGATGCCAACCATCCTTCCTGGCTTGTACTTATTGCTTGGAGGGATGTTTGAAACCGAATTGAAGTAGCATATGCAAATCCAGTAACAGGACAGCCTATTGAAAAGCAAGCAAACCTGAATATTTATTGAGAGAATTGGTACCAAAGTCATTCTCCACAAAGGTGTAGCTGATCCGTTAAGGGGGTAGATCCTAATTCTGCAATATGATTCAGATCATTCTCTTGTTTTTCCTTTTAGAAACTTTTTCAGGTAAGCCTTTTTCTTGTTTTTTTTTTTTTTAATGTATAGTTTACGCAAAACCAGTAAATTCTGGCAAAGACATTCAAAAGCGGGTGCCTAAAATTAAGATGTTCAAAGGTGACTATGACAATGATTTGGAAGCATAATTAAAGGCGCTCAGGCAATTCTGACAAGCTTTGCTTATTTAGATTCCTCATGTGGATTTAGGCCTGATTTTTAAAGGTATTCAGGCACCTAAATGTCCAGAAAGGGTCCTTTGAAAAATCACACTAGGCATCTAACAGCTGCCCCTCATTTATTTCAATAGACATTAAACACCGAGGTGAAAATACCACTAGGCATCTAGATGCGTCTTTAGCCCCATAAAGACCTTTAAATATCAGGGCCTAAGAGACTAAGTAAAGAATTTCAAAAGCTCTTAAGTGATTTAGGTATACAAGTCCCAATGAAAGCTGATGGGATTTAGGGTTCCAAGCAGAGATCCCAAGAGAGTTTGATGCCAAAATCCCAGTGAAATACAATGGGATATGGGCACCCAACTTTTTGGAAGTTTGACACGCTCAGCTTCAAACAATGAAAATCTTGGCTACTTTTTTAAAAGATTAGCCACCATCATTCTGTGTTTGCAGGGGTCAAGGCAGACGTACAACTAGTGGAGTCCGGCGGGGACGTGAGAAAGCCTGGAGACTCCCTCCGCCTCTCCTGTAAAGCCTCCGGGTTCGACTTCAACATCTACTGGATGAACTGGGTCCGTCAGGCTCCTGCGAAGGGACTGGAGTGGGTGTCCACGGTTACCAGCGATGGAAGCCAAGCATACTACTCCCCGGCTGTTCTTGGGAGATTCACCACCTCCCGGGACAATTCCAACAACCTGGTGTTCTTACAGATGGGCAGCCTGAAAGCTGAAGACACAGCCATGTATTACTGTTCCAGACACACAGTGAGGAAAAACAGGTCATTGTTCTTGCAAGAACACACCAAGCACGTGTTTGCAAAGGGAGGGAAGGTGCAGCAGAAATACTGAAGCAGCTGAGGGCTTTTTGATACAATTGTGGCAGGGAAAAAAAAGTAATTGAGCAGAGAAGAAGCCCTATTTACACTTGGCAAGGTAAAAATAAGTTGAATTTAATTTTAAATGTCAGAGAAGTAGATGTCTTTTTTTGAAAAAAATCCCTGGAAGGGTGAAATGCCCCTATGGTGGCAACAGATGGTTGAAAATGAAAAATTGGATGGCTATTCCACATGTGGCAGCAATGGGGCAGGAATCATCAAGGAAAGATACAAAAGACTATTTGGGGGAAACCTATGGAGAGCCCTTGGGGGACAGGGAGATAGAGGAAGGCTGTGAAAGATGCCAGGAGGGCCTGGAATCCTCCGTGTCAGAATATTTCCTGGTGGTGCTGGCCTCTTAGCTTTTGAGAAGGGAGAAATCAGCAGCCCTGGACTTATTTTTAGAAATAAAAGCAAAGGACACTTTAGCTTCAGTTTTCAAGGGAGCCTAAGGGGGTGGGGTGCTTAACTTTGAATGAGGTGTCTAAATACCTTAGGTGATACCGTAGTTCTGTGGGACAAAGCCACACGTTGTCAGTGTGAATTATGCCAACGTTTTCGCTGTGAAATTTACCATAACTCTTCCTGGGGACATTCTGTTCTTTATTCACAAGGAATATGCAGTACCTACCCAGGGGCCAGAGGATGGGTAAGAACTGCCCAAGAGGCAGATGTGGTATGATCTGTCCCTTGAACAGGTCTCATTTGGTGTCTAATAATTAGAGACTGGCTTAAACTCTGAAGCAAGAAGCTTAATAATCCTTTCAGATTTTCTGCTGTCATGAATCACGACAATTCTGGACATTTTCCTGCTTTGTTAAGAGTTCAGTGTTGCAGTTTAGACATTGGTCTGACACGACTCAGTGAATCTGGGGTCAAACTCTGACACAGATACTGGGTGTGGTCTCTGACCAATTGATCGTGCCTCAATTTCACCCACCTGCAAAAGGAGGATCGTAGTTTATATTTGCAGCACTGCCCCACCAATCCTGACGCAGGAGAAAAGTGAAATGATGCATCCCCTGCCCCGAAAATGTTGCTATGTCACGTCTAATCTAGTGCTTTCCAGAGTGCGTCAGACAAACGCCACCCAGTCATGCTCCGTGGCTTTTAAGGTGACAGCATTACGCATATGCAAATGAGGTAGGGACATTTCCTCTTTAAAGCCTCAGTGCAAATGGTCACCAGCAAAAGGAATTTGCTTCCTTTTCCTCCACAGAAGTGGTTTTAGCCAAGCAACCATGGCCCCTGTGCTAAGCTTCCTCTTCTTCGCAGCAGTCTTATCAGGTAAGAATGACCAAAGGCATCCAGTTATGTTTGAGGTCAGAATTTCAAAACTGCCTAAAGGATTTGAACACTCAATTCCCATTAAAATTAGTGGGAATCGGATTCAAATCCCTTAGGAACAAAAATAGTATTTGCGAGAGGACTAGTGGGAGAAATAGCATTAACTTTGACATTCGTGATATTAGAAGAGATGTATTTTGAAGAGCCAGATGAGACTGGGTCTCGTGTGATAGGTACTGTACAAAGCGAGATGAAATCGCGGTCCCTGAAGTAGCTTGCATTAGATGTTCAAAATCCGCCTAGGGGATTTGGCTCCCTGATTGTATGAATGGGAATTGGACAGCCGAATTCGCTGAAAAAATCTTGCCTTAAATAGACAAGGCAGACTGACTAAGTATGGGGAGAAGGAAAGATATTGATCCCCTTTGCACGTACAGGTATGTGGCAGGACAGGGGAAAACATGGAGCAGCTAAATGGACTCATTAATTCTTGCTTTTTATCATCAGGTGTCCAGTCCCAAATCCAGTTTGTCCAATCCGGTGCAGAAATCAAAAAGCCTGGAGAGTCTATGAAGCTGACCTGCAAAGCGTCCGGCTACACATTTAATGAGTACAGAATGAGCTGGCTCCGACAGGCTCCTGGGAAAGGACTGGAGTGGGTCGCATCCATTAGGACAGATACTTTTGAGACCTTCTATCCCCAAAATCTTAAAGGGCAAGCCACCATCAGCGTGGACGTCCCCAGCAGCACAGCATATTTGCAGATGAGCAGCCTGAAATCTGAAGACACCGCCGTGTATTACTGTGCAAGACGCACACTGAGACAAGACATATCCCTGGCCATTCAAAAACCCAGCCTGAAAGAGTTTGCCATTTCTGACAGTGGCCGTGTCCCTTCAATGTCCTATCACCGCAGCAGATACAAGGCCCTGATCCTGGAAACACACACACACGCTTACCTTCACTCACATGAGTAGTCACCTTGGCTGGGATTCCCCTAAGGGAGTTAGGCACCCAAAGCCTACTGAATTTCAAAGGGAGTTGGGTGCCTGATTCTCTTAGGTTCCTTTGCAGTTCCTAGCTACTGAATTCAATGGAATTACTCACCTGCACGCAGGAAAGTGCTTTACACTCCTTGGGAAATCCTAGCTTTGTGATCTTCTACTCCACCGTCACAGACACCAGACAGCGCTGGGAAGAAGTTCCCCTCACAGCCCATTCTAAAATATTTTGCAAGTAAGGGGGTCTCTTGCACGTTCCTATGAAGCAACTGGTGTTGGGGGAAGTTAGACTGAACTAGATGGACCATTGGGTTCTTCCATTTCTTCTGGCATTTCCCCTGAATTCTGTAGTTCTGTGTAACCCTCTCCCCACCCCATCTTCAGTGTGGGAATTATTTAGTCTGTTCTTTATGACACAGGGCATTTATAGTCAGACTTTCCACCCTGAAATGCAAAGATAGGAAATAAAGTTCAAAGTAAGGCAAAGAATTCTAATATGACATGTTGGAATTAAATTAAGGTAGAGTAGAGGTTCTCTTTTCCCCTCCATCAAGTGCAATGAACCTAAGGGAGTTAGGTGCCCAAATCCCACTGTAAAACAGTGGGAGTTGAGGGTCTAAAGCCCTTTAATGCCTTGAAGATCTCCAAAGAGTTGCTTTCTCTGCCTAAGGAAACCAAGCGCTGTGCAAAATAGAGATGGGGGAAAAAAAAGAAGGGGCTCCCACAGCAAAAAATGATCAGATGGACAAGCTGCACTAATGCATCAAGCCAGCTCCAGTCCTTCTGTCTCCAGAGCTTTTAAGGTTGCTGCTGCTGTCCACATGCAAATGAAGTAGGGGCATTTCCTGTTTAAAACCTCAGGACAAACTCAGCTGCAAAGGCAGTTTGCTCTCTCTGGATCCACAGAAGCTGGTGTAGGAGAACAGCAGTCATGACCCGTCTTCTCTGCTTTCTCTTCTTGCTAGCAGCTTTAACAGGTGAGCATCAACAGATTCTTTCCGACATGCTCACAGCAAGCAGTGTTACGGTAACTCCCAGAGACCCAGGCTGAGATCAGAGCTGTACTGCGTGAGGATCCGTACAGATGGACAAACGGTTCCTGCACTAAGGAGATTAAAACCTAAATAGACAAGGGACAAAGGATGGAAGAAAGACAGGGTTACTATCCCCATTTTACACAGGGGCCTCTGGGATTACAAGGGGAAGGTGGAGAAGTCAAACAGATTCTTATGCATTCTTCCTGTTTATCCACAGGTGTCCGGTCCCAAATCCAGTTTGTTCAGTCCGAGGCAGAAATTAAAAAGCCTGGAGAATTTGTGAAGCTCACCTGCAAAGCGTCTGGTTACACATTTACTGACTACTCCATGATCTGGGTCCGACAGGCTCCGGGGAAAAGCCTGGAGTGGGTAGCAACGATTTGGACAAATAATTTCAACACTTACTACCCTGATACTCTCAAAGGGCGAACTACCGTCAGTGTGGACACCTCTATCAGCACCACATACCTCCAGATGAACAACTTGAAATCTGAAGACACCGCTGTGTATTACTGTGCAAGACACACAGTGAGAAAACACACATTCATGGCTATTCATAAACCCTCCCTAATGACCGACAGTGGCATCAAATATACAGAGCCCCTAAAATGTCCTGTTTTCATGGCATATCTAAGGCCCCAGTCCTGGAAACACTTACACACATGCTTACCTTTACTCACGTGTGTAAGCACTTTGGCTGGAAGTCTCAATGGGCTGAAAAGGATGCTGCTGTGAAAAGCCTCATGTAAGAGTCATCCCTTCAGAGTGGCACAAAAAAGGCAGTTCCTGAAATATGCTATCCCCATGGACAGTTTTAAAGATCACCACATAGCTCCTTAAAAAGCTACCCATGGTAAACGGGGGAATCTCAAGTTGGAATAGGCACTGGTGTGATAAAGCGCTCACGGTGTCTAGAGTTTAGCTGCACAGACTCCTTGTCTAGTCAAGGAAGTGCAGAGATATTAAGGCAGGACATTAAGGATACGAATTTGCATCTCTCTTTTTATATGGCACTTCTGATCTCTACTCCTCAAGCTATCTTAGCTACTTAGATTGTCCCTGTTATTGTAGTGTTGAAGAATCTCAATCATGAAAGCATTTACAGTAACAAGAAAACATTTTACAAATACATTACAAGCAAGAGAGACCTGGGGGAGGGTAGGCCCATTACTCAACGGAGGAGGAAAAGACAACAGAAAACAAGGGACAAAGAGTTGAATGCCTTTTTTGTTTAGGTCTTCACCAAAAAGGTTATCTGTAATCCGAAGACTACTACACAGTGGACATCAATGTAAATAGGGTAGGATCAGAGGCTACATTAGGGAAAGGACACATTAAGAATTATTTAGACAAATTAGGTGTTCTCAAGTCAGCAGGGCCTGATGAAATACACCAGAGAAAACTTAAGGAACTAACCAAAGCGATCTTAGCCATTAAATGATCATCTCTGAGAACTTGGAGGACAGGAGAGATCCCGGAGTACTAGAAGAGGGCAAATAGTATGTATTTATAGAAAGGGGAATAAGGAAAACCAGGGAATTATAAATCAGTAAGCTGCACTTCTGGACCCAGAAAGATAACGGAGCAAGTCAATTTGCAAGCACTTAGCAAGAACAAATCATGTCACACCAAACTCATATCTTCCTTCGACAGGGTAAAAAGACTTGTGGCTGGAGGGGAGAGGGAAATAGAGGTGGTGCATCTCAACTTTCGTAAGGCTTTTGATACGGTCTCCGGTAACCTTCTCATAAGCAAACCAGAGAAATATAGCCTGGATGAACCTACTATGAAGGGAGGTACACAACTGGTTGGAAAAAACACTCAGTAGTTATCAATGGTTCACAGTCAAGCTGGAAGGTCCCCCGGAGTTCTGTCCTGGGTCTATTTATTCCTATGCTAGCTGGGCACGTAGCATCTGAATCGACACACCACTGTTAGTATAGACCTACCCTCAAGAGGAGGGTGTCAGCACACAGCCCAATGACTTTCTGATCTCAGCAGGCTTCACTAGGTGTTAACATAATATTTGAAATTGTTTCAGTTATCCCTGAATAAATAAAATGCCAACCCTTTTAAACGGAACGGGAGCTTTAGGGCAATGTTTAAATATGTCAACACAATACAGTACACAGGAACATGGCAGAGAGGACTGGAAGGGACATATCAGAACTCTAAGTCGTTTGGGAATTTCTGGCACTCTAGTGATTTGGGTGCAGTCCTGATACTGGGGAACTCTGGGTTCAATTCCCTGCCACAGACATTATGGACGACTTTGGGAAAGTCAATGCACCTCTGTGCCTCAGTTTCCCCATCTGTAAAATGGGGATGACGCTCCATTAGAAAGGAGTTTGAGATCTACTAATGAAAAGCGCTAGGTATTATTTACTTTTCTGACCGTAAAGTCGAAGGCCATTGCGATCTAGTCTGACCGCCTGCACATCACAGGCCACAGAACCTCCACCTCCTCCTCCTGAAATAGACCCATAATGTCCGGTTGAGTTACTAGCGTCCTCAAATCATGATTTAAAGACTTCAAGTTAGACAATCCACCATTTACTCTCGTTTAAACCTGCCAGTGATCCATGCTGCAGAGAACAGTAAAAAAAAAAACCCAGGGTCTTTGCCAATCTGACTTGGGGGAAAAATTCCTTCCTGACCCCAAATATGGCGATCAGTTAGACCCTGAGCGTGAGGGCGAGATGCACCAGCCAGGCACCTGGGACAGAATTCTCTGTAGTAACCCAGAGCCTTCCCCATTTAGTGTCTCATCTCCAGCCATAGGGGATGTTTGCTACCAGCAGTTGCAGATGTGCCTACAATGCCATGCAGCCATATCATCCCCTCTGCTCCATAAGTGTTTCAAGACTGAGCTTGATAACAGTTAGATTTTGGCCATCCCTTTTAGTATTAATTCTGGCTGAGATTCCTCAGAGCCACCTAAAGACATGTAGATGCCTGGTTTATACTAGGAAGAAAGGCTAAGATTTCCAAAACAGTCTAAGTAAATGAAAAACCTATTCCTATTATTACCTCACCTTCTGTCTCTTCCACCCCTTTGTTTGCTGCCTGGCTTTAAAGGATTTGTTTTGAACTGCCTCATGCAAATTAAGACAGAACTCTTTTTTTAAAGCCAGAGGATTTCTCTCTCTGGAACACTCCAAGCACTCTACTTTGTGCTGTATGTCAAGGCCATGGCTTCATCTGTTCCATTAGATTTCTGATTAAAAATAAAAAAAATAATGACAGGTTTCATTTTTCTTCCCCTGCTGGCAGCTTTCCAAGGTAAGAGCCTCAAAGGCACCTGGGGTAAAAAGAAGGAAAGAAATACCGCCAACAGGAACATTCAGTTCCACCTTTCAGTCTTCAGAGCACTGAAGAACATGCCTAAATGCTTTGCAGAATCATGGCCTAGATCTTTAATGTTGGTCTGTTTGCAGGTGTCTGGTCGCAGATCCAGTTAAGCCAGTCTGTTCCAGTCTGGAACAGAAGTTAAGAAGTCTGGAGACTGCAAAACTCTCCTGTAAAGTGTCTGGCTACACATATACTAACCATGGCATGCACTGGGCATGGAGGACTCCAGGAAAAGGACTGGAATGGGTATCTTCCATTACAAACGGGGCGGGTGACACCACATACTATGCAGATTCAGTTAAAGGGCGATTCACCGTCTCTGGAGACAACACCCAGAACCTGCTGTTCTTGCAAATGAATGGCCTGAAGCCACAGCTGTGTATTACTGTGCAAGATGGGCTGAACACAGTGATGGAGAAGATACCCAGGATCATTCAAAAACATGAGATTCTAATTCATCTACTCACCACTGGATGGCAGCCATAATCCACATTACCTGGCCTCCCCTAGAAAGAGGGTGACCGATTAGGATGACACCTGTCCTATACGGAAAAACTGACATTTATAGGGCTAATGAGAGAAAGCTTTTCTCCCCCACAGAAAATGCCAATGGTCCTTTTCCTTGATGTTTTCATAGCACTTTAACACAATGGAGGGCTCTGTTTTGGTTGAGGTCCCTGGACTCAATTGTAAAAATAATCTTCGGAAGACGTGCCTTCTCCAAATCTTTTGTTACTCATCAAGTAACTGGACACTGTACTTAATTATTCCATTTCCTCTACAGCAGATGAGAACAGTACAGACGCCTGATGGCAATTTAATTCAAAATCCTGGCAGCAAGGAATTAGGTTGGGTCTTTCAAAGGACTTTAGGAGAATTCAACACAAATCGCCCTGAAATTTAGAGAGAGCAAAATGTCATGTTAGATTATGAAACATTTCTTCCCAAAGACTGGCATTTTCTAAGTGAGGATTTTCCCACCCAAGTCCCTTTCAAGTCAGTGGGAACTGAGTATCCAGCGCTCCTTGGAGGTTTTGGAAATCACAGCTTTCATACATATTTCATCAATGAAGAAGGCTAATAAACTGATTCTATGTTATTTAAGGTTCATATCCATTGGGTATTACATTTTGAAAACTCAGTATTAGCCATCTTAAAATTCAAATTCACCATTTACCTTTCAGATCATACTTAAATAGAGTGATAGATACGTGTGAAAAATCAGGACAGGGAATTGGGGTGCAGCAAAGTAATAGGTGCCTATATAAGAAAAACCAGAAATATCAGGACTCTCCCTATAAAATCGGGACATCTGGTCACCCAATACTTCAGTCCCACTGATGTCAAAGTGCTTTAATGTTTTCCTGGATTGGGGCCCAAATTTCATTAATATGCCCTAGCGTATATTATAGTCTCTCTAAATTCCGACCTTTATCTGTAAAGGCTGGTGAAGCTGAGGTTTATTCAAATGCGTTGGCAATAGCCACATGCAAATGAGGAAGGAAAACGTACTGATAAAAGACAGCAATCAATCCTCACCGAAAAACGGCCAGCAGGGAACGGGCCTACTGTTTCTGCAGCCCACAAGGTTGTGGAGAAGAATGAACATGATCTGTCTAGGGTTTCTCTTCTTTCTGGCAGCTCTCTCAGGTAACTGGAGTGAACACACAGGTATCTGGTTAAGGCAGCTGGGCTAGGATAGGAAAGATGGTTTGAAGGTTAAGACATAGGAGTGAGATTCAAGAACCCTTGATTCTAAAACCAATAACTCTGAACAAATCATATTGGGTGGAATTTTAAAGCTACTTAGAGGATTTTGATACCCAATTTTTAATAGCAACTAGGAATAAAAATCCCTTCAGCCACTTTGGAAAAGCTCAAGCTGAATCTGAGCCTCAGTTTCTCATCTGTAAAACGGGTGTAACAGTATTTCCCTACCTTACAGGAGTGTGAGGTGGATACGTTCATCAATATACATAAAGCAGATCAGATACTGCCCCAAGGGGGGCAACAGGAAGACTTGGATGAATCTCAGAAGAGGAGAAAAAGACTGACATGAACTGTTTTTATTGTTCTTTACAGGTGTCAGCTCCCAAATCCAGCTGACCCAGTCTGGAGCAGAAATCAAAAAGCCGGGAGAGTCTGCGAAGGTGACATGTAAAACATCCGGCTACACGTTTACAGACTATAGCATTAACTGGGTACGGCAGGCTCCCGGGAAAGGACTGGAGTGGATAGGATACATCAATCCCAGCAGTGGGGGCACTGGTTATGCGCAAGCTTTCCAGGGCCGATTCACCATCACCAGAGACAACTCCATCAGCACAGCATATCTACAGCTAAGCAGCCTGAGAACCGATGACACAGCCACGTACTACTGTGCTAGATACACAGTGACACAAACCCCATCTACAGCCATTCAAAAACCCTCCGTGAAAGAATCCAGGTCTCCTGCTAGCAGCAGAGCCTTTAGTCACCCCAGTGAGCATTTGCCCATGTGAACAGACTGTGGGTAACTTCTCCCATACTCTTTAGGCTCCAAACTCACTTAAGGCTCATGGCAGGTACATTTTTTCTGGCTCCTAGATCACTTTTCTGAAGAGGAATTAGGCTCCTGTGACACAATAAACCGTCGCAGCAGCAAAACTGTCCTGGGGGAAATGCCCTAAGCACCAGACTTTGGGGGTATTTTTGGAAAGGGGCTTCCAGTCTCTTCTGGTGGTGCTGTTCCACGGTGTATAAATAATTATTATTCACCAGGCCTGAAAGAGACTATCACAGGAGGTCGAGCACTCACACCAGAGGTGGCAGACACAGTGCAGGGATTTCAAATGATATTTCCCTGTTCCAGCTGAGTGTCCTTACCACCGGGCTATTGGCTACGGGGCAGGGCAGAGGCACCTGTTCCTCCACCATCTCCAGGGACAATTGCAACAACCTGCTGTATTCACAAACCACCAGCCTGAAGACACTGCCCTGTATTACTGTGCAAGAGACACCGTGAGAAGAAATCCACACACAGCACTGGAAATTCCCCTGGGGGCAGCCCAGAGAAAGGTTGTCACTTGCACACAACTAAATGTTTTCCCCCGAGCAGCCTGAAGGAGTTAGATGCACAATTTGGGATTGCAGCTCACATTAGTGGCTTTGACATTCTTAGCCTAAGTGGCCAATTACAAGACAAGTGGATGTTCTTGGTAATGCGTGAGATTGCTTTATCTGTCTGTTAATTCCCCCCACCCCACACACACACCCCTACATACTTAGTAAATTGAACAGGAATCCCTTAATTCATACAACCTAGGGCCAGGTCAGGACGTAGAGAGCATACAGTCACATCTCCTGTCCCTAGAGGACATGTACATAGAGCACCTAACACCTGCTCACTGAATGTTCATATCAAAACGTCTCATTGCTACAGAAGAAGGACGGATGTCAGAGCAGACTTCCAGATAACAGTCATGAAAGGCACTTCAGAGAGAGATTTCTTATGAACAGGAAGACAGATGGGCTTTTTCAAGTTCAGTAAAAAAATCCCTGGGAACAGTCCTAAAAGTTCTAAAAAAATCCCTGACCCTTCTCCGGCCCCCTCCACACCAACCGACCACCAACCCCGTCCAGCAACCCAGACAATTAAAAATACCAAGTTACATAAACCTAAAGGAAGAAAAGGGAGAAATATTATTCTCTATGTTTACCAAAGGGACATGCCCACAGGGTGGCAGCAAAATGTCATCTTAGATCATGAAACATTTCTTCCCAAAGACTGGCATTTAAGTGAGGATTTGCCCACCCAAATCCCTTTCAAATCAGCAGGAATTGATTATCCAGCACTCCTTGGAGGTTTTGGAAATCAATTTTCACACATATCACCAATATAGAAGGCTAACTCACTGATTCTGTGTTATTTCAGTTTCATATCCATTGGGTATTACATTTTGATAACTCAATATTAGCCATCTTAATATTCCAGTTTACCAATGATCTTTAAGAGCATCCTTAAGTAGAGTGACTAGATACGTGTGAAAATTCAGGACAGGGAATGAGGGGGGGGGGGAGGTTAATAGGGGGCTATATAAGAAAAACACCAAATATCAGGACTGTCCCTATAAAATCGGGACATCTGGTCACCCAGTACTTCACTCCCACTCATGTCAAATTGCTTTAATATTTTTCTGAATTGGGGCCCAAATTTCATTAATATGCTCTAGCGTACATTATAGTATCTCTAAATTCTGACCTTTATCTGTAAAGGCTGGTGAAGCTGAGGTTTATTCAAATGAGTTGGCAATGGCCACATGCAAATCAAGTAGGAAAACTTACTGATAAAAGACAGCAATCAATCCTCACCGAAAAACGGCCAACAGGGAACGGGGCCTACTGTTTCTGCAGCCCACAAGGTTGTGGAGAAGAATGAACATGATCTGTCTAGGGTGTCTCTTCTTTCTGGCAGCTCTCTCAGGTAACTGGAGTGAACACACAGGTATCTGGTTAGGACAGCTGGGCTAGGATAGGAAAGATGGTTTGAAGGTTAAGACATAGGAGTAAGATTCAAGAATCCTTGATTCTAAATTCAATAGCTCTGAACAAATCACATCGGGTGGAATTTTAAAGCTACCTAGAGGATTTTGATACCCAACTTTTAATAGCAACTAAGAATAAAAATCCCTTCAGCCGCTTTGAAAAATCTCAAGCTGAATCTGAGCCTCAGTTTCTCATCTGTAAAACGGGGTAACAGTATTTCCCTACCTTACAGGAGTGTGGGGTGGATAAGTACATGAACATACATCAAGCAGATGAGATCCTGCTACGAGAGGGGCAACAGAGACTTGTATGAATCTCAGAAGAGGAGAAAAAGACTGACATGAACTGTTTTTATTGTTCTTTACAGGTGTCAGCTCCCAAATCCAACTGACCCAGTCTGGAGCAGAAATCAAAAAGCCGGGAGAGTCTGCAAAGGTGACATGTAAAACATCCGGCTACACGTTTACCAGCTATTACCTTCACTGGGTACGGCAGGCTCCCGGGAAAGGACTGGAGTGGATAGGAAACATCTATCCCGGCAGTGGGGGCACTAACTATGACCAGGCTTTCCAGGGACGATTCACCATCACCAGGGACAACTCCATCAGCACAGCATATCTGCAGCTGAGCAGCCTGAGAACCGAGGACACAGCCACGTACTACTGTGCTAGAGACACAGTGACACAAACCCCATCTACAGCCATTCAAAAACCCTCCGTGAATAAATCCAGGTCTCCTGCTAACAGCAGAGCCTTTGGTCACCCCAGTGAGCATTTGCCCATGTGAACAGACCGTGGGTAGCTTCTCCCAAACTCCTTAGGTTCCCAACTCACTTAAGGGTTACAGCAAGGACATTTTTTCTGGCTCCTAGATCACCTTTCAGAATAGGAATTAGGCTCCTGAGACACATGAACTGTCGCAGGAGCAAAACTGTCCTGGGGGAAATGCCCTAAGCACCAGACTGGGGAATTTTGGGAAAGGGACTTTTAATCTCTCTTGCTGAGTGGGTGAGCAAGGGAGCAAAGAGGTCAGTGGCACCTTTTCCTCTATCTGAGTAGCCAGAAAGCACCTCTAACTTGTCTTTCAGACACTGGAGGTACCAGGCTGTAGGAAGCATGTGTCACAGGGTTAGAATTGTTAGCGATGCTTCATCCCCTCTAGTCAGCCACAGCTACAATCAGGGAAAGGAGCCCTGGACACGAGTATCTTTAAGCAAACCACGAAAGGAGCCAGAGGAGATTGAGGATCTACACCACACAGCTTTATCAACTCTGCCTGTGGGAGGAGAAAGAGCATAAGGAGCGGGAAGAGGAGGGTGTGTTTAAAAGACTACCAGGCCAGTGGGTGCTGTCACTGTGAAGAGAGGCAGGCCCTAGAAAGACTGCACTGACTCTAGGCTCACAGAGAGAAAACGGACAGACTTTGATCACACTGAGCTGTGAAAATGCATGGGGTCAGTGGGACTCCGAACGACTGAATGGTGAAATACAGAACCTCTGCATTGTTTGCAAAATCTGCTCCATCTGTGTCTGCCTTTTCCCCACTACTGCTGCGGTGGGCTGGTCGTCTTGTCTTACCAGTGAGTCCCTGATGACAGACCTTAAAACCCTTAAGCTTTCGGGTGACTGTTTCTTTAAGTGTTTTCCCCTGAACAGAGGATACACAATCATTCTAGCTCAATATAAAGAGACCAGAAGCCAGGAGACATGAGCCTTCTTCACTGAAATTTCACACTTACCAGAGCAGACAACAGCTGCAATTTTCAGATGAGATTAAGGGGATTAGTCTCCAAAACCCCAGTGAAACCGAATGGGACTTCAGTGGAGGATTTTCCAACACAGCTAACTGATGCAGCAGCACAAATCCTGTTGGTTTTCCTCTGCATCCCTGAAACATGAGCCAATAGGTCTGTTTGTGAAGGTCTCATTTAGGCTGAGATTTGGACCACCCCAATAGCATTTAAGTCAATGGGACCCAGCTATGCAAGTCCACTCAGCAACTCTCAAAAATCTCAGTCTGTTCAAATGTCAGCTAGGTAGCTGTGACACGCAGTGGGTATCTGTCTCACACACCCTCGCTGGGTGCCACTCTTACACAGAGGAGGCAGTTCTTGCTCTCAAGCATTTACAATCTAACTAGACAAGACAGACACTAGCAGAGGCTCAGAGAGAAGAAGTGACTCCCCACAATCAACTAAAAGCGAGGAGGAGAACACAGGGATGTTCATTGGAGCGCTTCTTTACAGATTATGCCTGCTCAGATACTGTGCAGGTGTAAGATTTTGGTTTGGGTTTTTGTAGTGCGTGTGTGTGTATTTATAGGTGTGTGTAATTGAAACACATCAGTACGATGTGGGCATAGTTCTATCTCTAGAAATGTGCTTTATACTGGCATATTTCATTCCCATTCCCACACAAGAATAGCTATACTAGCACAAGGAACTTTGTACCATAGGATCATAGATTTCAAAACAAGAAGGGACCATTGTGATCATCTACTGTGACCTCCTGTGCAACACTGGTATGCCTGTCTCCATATTAAGGGTGGAGTTGGATGGAGCGGGATGTTGGATCCCATGAGTTGTAACATTACAGTTCAAATGACACAGCCTTTTGTATGTAGACAAATGCTTAGATTATCTAAAATGTCTAGGGGATTTAGACACCAAGGGGTAGCTATTCAAAGGCACAAATGGCATTTAGGCACTCACCCAATTATAAATGAGATTGAGATGCCCAAGTATTTCTATCCCTGAAATAGCCACCTCTAGTCCCCGTTGATTTTAATGGGGACTGGGTACCCAAATCCCTTATACGGCTCAGGAAATTTCAGCCTCTATAGCTGTTCCCCTTTCAATCCTAATTCTTTTCTTTAAATCCCATTTTGAATATTTAACTTAGATAAATTGTAGTTCATAACGTAAGAGGTGCCTTCTTTTGGGGTTCTACTGCAATATACACACACAAAAAACTAAGAACATAAGAATGGCCATACTGGGTCACACCAAGGGTCTATCTAGCCCAGCATCCTGTCTTCAAACAGCGGCCAATGCCAGGTGCTTCATAGGGATTTAACAGAAAGGGGAATCAAGTGATCCATCCTGTCAGCCATTACCAGTTTCTGGCAAACTGAAAATTCAGATTCATTCTGAAAACTGGACGAATTACAGATGCCAGAACCAAGTGTAATTAACGCAGCTCCTTAGATCTTGTAAGGTGTCTTTGATGTTGACTATGCAAATAAAGTAATTACACTCCTGATTGACAATGGGAGAAAAATCCCCAGCAAAAGGAATCAACTTGTTTTGCCAGGCAGAAGGTGTTGGCAGAAACAAACATGAAATGTAGGAAACGTTTCCTGTTTTTGCAAGCAGCCTTCCCAGGTAAGTGAATTTCAGAGAGATCTAGGGTATGTCGGAGAAAGGAGAGCCAACAAGAAGGGACTCATTCTCAGGCATTATAGTCCCTTATCTGCAGGTGTCCAGTCCCAAATAGAACTGGTCCAGTCTGGTGCTGAGATTAAAACACCTGGACAGTCAGGGAAGCTGTCCTGTAAAACATCTGGGTGAACCTTTACTAGCTACTGGATGTCTTGGATTCAACAGGATAGGAGAGGAGCTGGAAAGGATCACATGGATTAACCTGAATTCTGGAGGAATTGAATATGCCTCAAAATTTAAAGGACGATTCACCATCTCTAGAGAAAACTCCAGAAGTACAACCTATTTAGAGATCAATGGTCTGAAAAGTGACACCGCCGTGTATTACTGAGAGAGAGGCACAATAAATGGAAACCCAGTCAGAGTCATGGAAAAAAAAGCCCACTGTCCACAGAGGGTCCAGATAACAGTGATGAAAGGCACTTCAGAGAGATTTCTTATGAACAGGAAGACAGATGGGCTTTTTCAAGTTCAGTAAAAAAAATCCCTGGGAACAGTCCTAAAAGTTCTAAAAAAATCCCTGACCCTTCTCTGGCCCCCTCCCCACCCGCTGACCACCAACCCAGTCCACCAACCCAGACAATTAAAAATACCAAGTTACAGAAACCTAAAGGAAGAAAAGGGAGAAATATTATTTTCTATGTTTACCAAAGGGACATGCCCACAGGGTGGCAGCAAAATGTCATCTTAGATTATGAAACATTTCTTCCCAAAGACTGGCATTTAAGTGAGGATTTGCCCACCCAAAGCCCTTTCAAATCAGCGGGAATGGAGTATCCAGCGCTTCTTGGAGGTTTTGAACATCACAGCTTTCATACATATATCACCAATAGAGAAGGCTAACTCACTGATTCTATGTTATTTCAGTTTCATATCCATTGGGTATCACATTTTGATAACTCAACATTAGCCATCTTAATATTCCAGTTTACCCCTCCACCCCAATCCCTGTCCTGATTATTCACACGTATCTAGTCACTCTACTTAAAAAGGATGATCTTAAAGATAATTGGTAAATAGGTGCCTATATAAGAAAAAAACCAAATGTCAGGACTGTCCCTATAAAATCCGGACATCTGGTCACCCAATACTTCAGTCCCACTGATGTCAAAGTGCTTGAGTATTTTTCTGGATTGGGGACCAAATTTCATTAACATGCCCTAGCGTACATTATAGTCTCTCTCTAACTTCTGACATTTATCTGTCAAGGCTGGTGAAGCTGAGGTTTATTCAAATGAGTTGGCAATGGCCACATGCAAATCAAGTAGATAAACGTACTGATAAAAGACAGCAATCAATCCTCACCGAAAAACGGCCAGCAGGGAACGGGCCTACTGTTTCTGTAGCCCACAAGGTTGTGGAGAAGAATGAACATGATCTGTCTAGGGTTTCTCTTCTTGTTGGCAGCTCTCTCAGGTAACTGGAGTGAACACACAGGTATCTGGTTAAGGCAGCTGGGCTAGGATAGGAAAGATGGTTTGAAGGTTAAGACATAGGAGTGAGATTCAAGAATCCTTGATTCTAAAACCAATAACTCTGAACAAATCATATCGGGTGGAATTTTAAAGCTACCTAGAGGATTTTGATACCCAATTTTTAATAGCAACTGGGAATAAAAATCCCTTCAGCCGCTTTGGAAAAGCTCAAGCTGAATCTGCGCCTCAGTTTCTCATCTGAAAAATGGAGTAACAGTATTTCCCTACCTTACAGGAGTGTGGGGTGGATACATTCATAAATATACGTAAAGCAGATCAGATCCTGCCACGAGGTGGGCAACAGAAAGACTTGGATGAATCTCAGAAGAGGAGAAAAAGACTGACATGAACTGTTTTTATTGCTTTTTACAGGTGTCAGCTCCCAAATCCAGCTGACCCAGTCGGGAGCAGAAATCAAAAAGCCGGGAGAGTCTGCGAAGGTGACATGTAAAACATCCGGCTACACGTTTACCAGCAATTACCTTAGCTGGGTACGGCAGGCTCCCGGGAAAGGACTGGAGTGGATAGGATACATCTATCCCAGCAGTGGGGGCACTAGCTATGCGCAGGCTTTCCAGGGGCGATTCACCATCACCAGGGACAACTCCATCAGCACGGCATATCTGCAGCTGAGCAGCCTGAGAACCGAGGACACAGCCACATACTACTGTGCTAGAGACACAGTGACACAAACCCCATCTACAGCCATTCAAAAACCCTCCGTGAAAGAATCCAGGTCTCCTGCTAACAGCAGAGCCTTTAGTCACCCCAGTGAGCATTTGCCCATGTGAACAGACCACGGGTAGCTTCTCCCAAACTCCTTCGGCTCCCAACTCACTTAAGGGTCACAGCAAGGACATTTTTTATCTGGCTCCTAGGTCACTTTTCAGAATAGGAATTAGGCTCCTGTGACACATGAACTGTCGCAGCAGCAAAACTGTCCTGGGGGAAATGTCCTAAGCACCAGACTTTGGGGGTATTTTTGGAAAGGGGCTTCCAGTCTCTCCTGGTGGTGCTGTTCCACTCTGGATAAATAATTATTCACCAGGCCTGAAAGACTATCACAGGAGGTCAAGCACTCACACCAGAAGTGGCGGACACAATGCAGGGATTTCAAATGATATTTCCCTGTTCCAGCTGAGTGTCCTGACCACTGGGCTATTGGCTACGGGGCAGGGCAGAGGCACCTGTTCCTCCATTACATATCCAAAAAGCAGCTTCTGAGATTGCCTCAGGATCTGGACTCACAGGCAAGTTGTTCAGGGCAACGCTCGTTTGAGGATCCCACTAAGGCCTGGGGGTGAATCATTCAATGAGTGACAACAGAGGCATCTGTGCACTTGCTCAGTGATACAAGGTTAGGTGCCTTCAGGAACTAACCAGTGAAAACTCAGGCCCCTAGGAAATCCAGGGACCGAGAAGGCTAGACAGCAGTTGAGTAGAGGTTTTTCAGAATCTATTTTGGAGTGAGGGGTGCCAAAAGCGGCTGTTATATGCCCAAATCCTTTTGTGGATCAAACACCAAGTTACCATTAAAAGCCTCAATGGGAAACAGGCACACAAATGCCCTGGGGTGCTCTGAAAAAAAATCTCAGCCTACCAAAATACTGATGGGGGTGTGTGAAAAGCTACAGGTGCCTAGCACAAAAATCCAGGCTGGGTTCCTCAAAGCGGTAACAGCCTTTATTCACCTTACTGCAGGTGTCGAAAAGTCCCATTTGAGTCCAGGACACCCTTGTGCTGGTTCCTGATCCAAGAAGTTTACAATGTAAACTGACAGACATATGGAAGGGTGGCAGGGACCCAGGCACAAATAAGGAATAGAACCTAGGTCTGTTCTCTAGGACTTTTGCTAACAGATTATGCCTGAAGTGTGCTCTGCACATAAACATGGGTTAGATAGAACAATTTGGTTAGGGATGATTTCCCCCCAACACTGAAATAGCTACATCAATACCACCCCTATTAACAGACACAAACATAACAGTATATATGGGCCTTCCAGCAGTATAGTCTCAACCTGACCTTGTGTTTGAAATGTTTTGACTGTGGGGTCCCTTTCTCTTTATTCATCAGGTTCTCCTTAGTTCTTCCTTTGCTAACAGCTCTCAGGTGCGTTCCTCTTCACTAAATCATATCAATAAAAGCGTTAAATTCTACATAGAAGGTAGGCATTGGGCATGTCACTGGTATGTTTTGTGTTCACACGTGTCCAGTGGGATGTGGAGTTGGTGGAATCTGGTGGTGGACTCAGAAAAGCAGGAGAGCCCCTAAAAGTCTCCGGTAAAGCCTCTAGATTTACTTTCAGCAGCGAGTGGATGAGCTGGCTGTGACAGCTCATGGGAAAGGGCTGCAGTGGATAGGCTGGATTAGACACGATTCAGAAACTAACGTACTATACACACTCGGTCAAAGGGCGATTCACCATCTCCAGGGACAATTGCAACAACCTGCTGTATTCGCAAACGACCAGCCTGAAGACACTGCCCTGTATTACTGTGCAAGAGACACCATGAGAAGAAACTGACCTGCACCGTGTCCGGATTCTCTCTCATTAGCTACCATGTGCACTGGGCCCGCCAGCCAGCGGGGAAAGGGCTGGAATGGGTTGGAGGTATCTGGCCTGATGGAGGCACTGCTTATAGTGCGGCTCTGAAAAGTCGCCTCACAATCACCAGAGACACCTCCAAGAGCCAAGTGTACCTGCAACTGACCGGCCTGCAACCCGGAGACACCTCCGTGTATTACTGTGCCAGAGAGACAGTGAGGGAAAACCTACCAGAGCCTGCACTAAAGCTAACCTTGTGCAGAACCAGCCTTGCTGTTGGGTGGCAGAGAGCAGCAGCTGCCAACACAGTGTCCTCTCTGCTTGGTTAGCTATTCGCCTCATCCACAGAACTGTGTAACCATCTGTTGAGAAGAACCATCCGAGAGAAGAAATCCACGCACAGCACTGGAAATTCCCCTGGGGGAAGCCCAGAGAAAGGTTGTCACTTGCTCCCCCCAAGCAGCCTGAAGGAGTTGGATGCACAATTTGGGATTGCAGCTCACATTAGTGGCTTTGACATTCTTAGCCTAAGTGGCCAACTACAAGACAAGCGGATGTTCTTGGTAATGCGTGACATTGCTTTGTTTGTCTGTTAATTCCCCCCACCCCACCCCACACACACCCCCCTACATACTTAGTAAATTGAACAGGAATCCCTTAATTCATACAACCTAGGGCCAGGTCAGGATGTAGAGAGCATCTAGTCACATCTCCTGTCCCTAGAGGATGTGTACATAGAGCACCTAACACCTGCTCACTGAATGTTCATATCAAAACTTCTCATTGCTACACAAGAAGGATGGATGTCAGAGCAGA
Organism: Emydura macquarii macquarii; assembly: GCF_026122565.2. NCBI lineage: Eukaryota > Metazoa > Chordata > Testudines > Chelidae > Emydura > Emydura macquarii. The sequence goes on along the minus strand of NW_027132643.1, from coordinate 103,999 downwards.
CTTCCAGATAACAGTCATGAAAGGCACTTCAGAGAGAGATTTCTTATGAACAGGAAGACAGATGGGCTTCTTCAAGTTCAGTAAAAAAAGTCCCTGGGAACAGTCCTAAAAGTTGTAAAAAAATCCCTGACCCTTCTCCGGCCCCCTCCACACCTGCCGACCACCAACCCCGTTCAGCAACCCAGACAATTAAAAATATCAAGTTACGTAAACCTAAAAGGAAATAAAAAGGGAGAAATATTATTTTCTATGTTTATCAAAGGGACTTGCCCACAGCGGGGAATCAAAATGTCATCTTAGATCATGAAACATTTCTTCCCAAAGGCTGGCATTTAAGTGAGGATTTGCCCACCCAAAGCCCTTTCAAATCAGCAGGAATTGATTATCCAGTGCTCCTTGGAGGTTTTGGAAATCACAGCTTTCACACATATTTCACCAATATAGAAGGCTAACACACTGATTCTATGTTATTTCAGTTTCATATCCATTGGGTATTACATTTTGATAACTCAATATTAGCCATCTTAATATTCCAGTTTACCAATTATCTTTAAGAGCATACTAGACTAGGCTACTGTGAAAAATCAGGACATGGAATGGGGGTGGTAGTGCGGGTAATAGCCGCCTATATACGAAAAACACCAAATTATCAGGTCTGTCCCTTAAAATTGGGACATCTGGTTACCCAATACTTCAGTCCCACTCATGTCAAAGTGCTTTACTATTTTTCTGGATTGGGGCCCAAATTTCATTAATATGCCCTAGCATAAATTATAGTGTCTCTAAATTCCGACCTTTATCTGTAAAGGCTGGTGAAGCTGAGGTTTATTCAAATGAGTTGGCAATGGCCACATGCAAATCAAGTAGGAAAACTTACTGATAAAAGACAGCAATCAATCCTCACTGAAAAACGGCCAGCAGGGAAAGGGGCCTACTGTTTCTGCAGCCCACAAGGTTGTGGAGAAGAATGAACATGATCTGTCTAGGGTTTTTCTTCTTGTTGGCAGCTCTCTCAGGTAACTGGAGTGAACACACAGGTATCTGGTTAGGACAGCTGGGCTAGGATAGGAAAGATGGTTTGAAGGTTAAGACATAGGAGTGAGATTCAAGAATCCTTGATTCTAAAACCAATAACTCTGAACAAATCATATCAGGTGGAATTTTAAAGCTACTTAGAGGATTGATACCCAATTTTTAATAGCAACTGGGAATAAAAATCCCTTCAGCCACTTTGAAAAAGCTCAAGCTGAATCTGCACCTCAGTTTCTCATCTGTAAAATGGGGTAACAGTATTTCCCTACCTTACAGGAGTGTGGGGTGGATAAGTACATGAACATACATCAAGCAGATCAGATACTGCCGAAGGGGGGCAACAGAAAGACTTGGACGAATCTCAGAAGAGGAGAAAAAGAATGACATGAACTGTTTTCATTGTTCTTTACAGGCGTCAGCTCCCAAATCCAGCTGACTCAGTCTGGAGCAGAAATCAAGAAGCCGGGAGAGTCTGAGAAGGTGACATGTAAAACATCCGGCTACACGTTTACCAGCTATTACCTTCACTGGGTACGGCAGGCTCCCGGGAAAGGACTGGAGTGGATAGGATACATCAATCCCAGCAGTGGGGGCACTGGTTATGCGCAGGCTTTCCAGGGGCGATTCACCATCACCAGGGACTACTCCATCAGCACGGCATATCTACAGCTGGGCAGCCTGAGAACCGACGACACAGCCACGTACTACTGTGCTAGAGACACAGTGACACAAACCCCATCAAAAACTCTCCGTGAACAAATCCAGGTCTTCTGCTAACGCCAGAGCCTTTAGTCACCCCAGTGAGCATTTGCCCATGTGAACAGACCATGGGTAGCTTCTTCCAAACTCCTTAGGCTCCCAACTCACTTAAGGCTCACAGAACAACACTTTCTGGCTCCTAAATCACTTTTCAGAATACAAATTAGGCTCCTGTGACACAGTAAACTGTCACAGTAGCAAAACTGTTCTGGGGAAAATGCCCTAAGGACCAGATTTTGGGGAATTTTGGGAAAGGGACTTTTAATCTCTCTTGCTGAAGCTGTTCCACTCTGGATAAATAATTATTCATTAGGTCTTAAAGAGACTATCACAGGAGGTCAAGCACTCACACCAGAGGTGGCGGACATAGTGCAGGGATTCCAAATGATATTTCCCTGTTCCAGCTGAGTGTCCTGACCACTGGGCTATTGGCTACGGGGCAGGGCAGAGGCACCTGTTCCTCCACTATGTAGCAAAAGCAGCTTCTGAGATTGCCTCAGGATCTGGACCCACAGGCAAGTTGTTCAGGGCAACGCTCGTTTGAGGATCCCACTAAGGCCTGTGGGTGAGTCATTCAATGAGTGACAACACAGAGGCATCTGTGCACTTGCTCAGTGATACAAGGTTAGGTGCCTTCAGGAACTTACCAGTGAAAACTCAGGCCCCTAGGAAATCCAGCGATCTGGAAGGCTAGACAACAGTTGAGTAGAGGTTTTTCAGAATCTAAAGTTTGGAGTGAGGGGTGCCAAAAGTGGCTGTTATGTGCCCAAATCTTTTTGTGGATCAAAACCCAAGTTCCTATTAAAAGCCTCAATGAGAAACAGGCACACACTCACACACTCACACCCTGGCCTGCTCTGAAAAAAATCTCAGCCTACCAAAATATTGATAGTCAGTCTCCAGTTGCTAACCAGTGTGACTGGGCAGCCCCATGATAGGACACTCCCCCAGGAACATGAAATACAAGTTAGAGTCCCTGTTCCACTGACTATTTTTCTAAAGCGGAGCAGCTTCTGTAGGAGACGTTGATTGGGGTACCATGCAGAACATCCCACAGCTCTGTGCTCAGGGCACTCTGATGTTGTGGAGATCACCCAGACCAATAAAGGATTCCGTCCCCACCTGACTTGTAACTTTGGGGGCTTTTATCTGGAGCAGCTTGGGCTCAGAGCACTGACACCAGCAGCTTGGCTGTACGTATGAAGCCTCACCCGGGCACGCACCCAACTAGCTACTCTGTGCAGGGTGACACCAACACCCCTTCTAGTCCAGAGTCTGCCCAAGTCCATCTACCCTGAGTTGTTAATAACCAGGCACAGATCATTCACCTCCGGCTCATGACTCCCCAAGGCATAAACCAAGCCCTAGTTTCCTGTTCACTTCGACACCCCTTCTCCCCTTAGTCTCTGTTCTGCAAACTCTGTGTGTGTCTCTCGCTAAAGACAAAAAACCTTTTATTTCACAGAATAAAAAGTCCAAGACATAACGGTAAGGAAAAGGAAAGTTAAGTTACACAGTAACTAAATAAAGACGCAACTGCAGGCTTCACATGTTACATAAAATCCCTGCTCTATTTAAAAAAAAAAAAAAAAAAAAAGAGACCTACTGCCTTTGACCAGTCCCCCCACCTACAGAGAGTATCCAGCATTTCACAGCCAGCAACCTGACTGCACCGCAGTTTTTGGATGAAAACTGCCATTTCAAACCTACTTTTAAAACAAAGACTTGTTCCTCTCTCCTCCCAGGACTAGGACTCATGGTTACTCAGAGTGGACAAATTCCAGCCAGGATGCCCCAGTGTCATCCTATTATCGCTAATGGCCCATCATTTGTCTGTTCTTGAGTTAAACAATGCGAGATGCTCCCAGATCATAGAAGATAAGGGTTGGAAGGGACCTCAGGGGGTTTCTAGTCCAACCCCCAGCTCCAAGCAGGGCCAACCCTCCAGCCAGGGCTTCTTCAAGCCAGTCCTTAAAAACCTCTAAGATTGCCCTGTCTAATTGGGGAGGAAACCTCCCCCCACTGCCTAATTGCCCAGTGTGGGGGAAGAGGAGATGCTGCACCACAGATGCCGAGCAGTTTTCTAGATAAACATATGCATTCATAGACAAGCTGGGTGCAGTTCAAGATTATTAAGTTCAGAGCATTACAAGTGGTCATAAGAGACCTTACTCACCACATTTTATAGCACAACAACATTGCACTGATTCAGCCACTGGGGTTCAAAGCCCCTGTTCTCCCCAGGGGGTGTCTGGACCACAGTTGTCACTCTCTCCTTGGGTGTGGAAGGCATAGGCACAAATCCATGCTACCACAACAGTCAGGGGAGAGGGGAAAAAGGAACCAGGGCAAGTGTTCTAACCACTAGGATGAAAATAAAGGGAAGCCCCTCCAATGCCTTCGCTGGAGAAAGTGGTTTTTTAAACAGTTCAGGCACCTAACACCAGATGAGGTTTCACAGCTGTGAATCCCCACTGGAGTTAGGCACCTAATTCCCTTTCACAGATGGGACTGAGACCCCAACCCCCTCCGCAGCATTTCCTATTGGGGTAGGTCCAGCCACTGCCCCTCTCAGCACACTTGCAGCTCCCACAATCAAGCACCTAACTCCCCTGCACACATGCAACCTTACCTCTAGGGCAGCCATCCTGCCCAGATAGGAGCAGGAGGGAGGGGGCTACAGGAGACTTTTCCTCTCACACCCCTTCTCAGCCACAATGGCCAGACCCAGCCTGTGTCTTCTCCAGGTTCCCCCACTGGGCCTCCTCTGTCTCAGCCCAACTCACACAACTGTTCACTCCCCTTCCAGATTTCCTCCTCACAAATTCTACCTCAGGGCTCATTTCCTCTCTAAGGCCCATCACAGGAGTTAGAGTTATAGGAGCAGGGTTTCTTGGCAGTCCCAAACTACCCAGTCATCCACCCAAAAATCTCCAGCCCCTTCCTTTCCTCCAGACCACTTCCCCTCTGACTGACCTACCCAGCTCTATTTAAGCAGTGATCTCACTCCCGCAGCACCACAGATGGGTTCAGTCTTTCTAATTAAGCCCCATTATATCCAGCTGGGGTCACTAATTAGCTCTTAGGTTACCAGCTCCTCAGGGAGGCTGGAGAATAGCTGCAAAGCCATGGGTTAGGCAGAAGCCAACTGGCATCAAAAGGCCAGCCGGCCAGTGACACTTCCCCATGTGTTTAGTGGAGGGGGGGACCCTGAATCAGGGGGTTGGGTTTGGCAGGGGGCTTAAAATTAGGTACTCCAAGGCTCATCCCAACTCCCCTTTGTAGATCTAGCCACAAGCCCCTAAAGATGCAGATAGGCACTTACTGGGATTTTCCAGTGACTGGCCCGATGGTCCCAAGTGATTTAGGAGCGCAGGGCAGATGGAAAAGTTCCATCTCACCCAAGCCACTAAACTGAGTTTAGAGCTCTATGATTTCAGTGTCAGCCTGGGTGTGGACCCCCGCATTCCCAATGAAAAGCATGTCCCGCTCCAGTCTTACTGCAGGTGTGAATTAAACAGATGCAGTTATTGGGCTGTAAACCTGTGTGTTGACCTGCCTGGGGTCCACTGCCTTAACCATGAGCCCCCTTTGTGTACTTGAAGCAAATCATTCAGATTCGGCCTTTTGTGTAAAACCTGAGCTCCTGCAGACACTTTCCAACCCGCTCCCCCCCCCACCCAGTTTCAGAAGCCCCGCATGTGTTTCTCTCTCCATTCATCACCATGATCCTGAGATCCTTTTCCGCACAGCTCTCCCAGGTGTGTTCTTCTCCCAGCAAATTATTTCCAGAAATAAAGTTAAAATCTATTTCTTTGATCCATGCACTCGGGACATGACTTGCATGTTTTGCGTTTGTGATGAGCTGGTGGCAAAGGTCTCAAAAAAAAAAAAAAACACACACAAAAACACACACACACACAACCCCCAGGAGAGTCCTTAAAACTCTCCTGTAAAGCCTCCAAGTTCATTTTCAGCAGCTACTGGCTGAAATGGGGATGCCAGGCTCCTGGGAAAGGGTTGCTGTGGTTAGCTGACATTAAGCATGATCCAAGTGAAATATACCATGCAGACTCAGTCAAAGGGCAATTCACCCTCTGCAGTGTCCAGCCCACCAACCTGCTGTCTCTGCAAGTCAGCAGACTGAAGACACCACCCTGTATTACTGTGCCAGAGACACAGAGAGACGAAATCCACTCACCACCATGCAAAACCTCCCAAGCGCACCACCGAGAGTAGTTTTTGTTGGAAAAAAAAGATTCCAAATGAGGTTCGTTTACCCTGCACCAGATAGAAAAGAGATCCACGCAGGTAGTTGGGCAGTCTCCAAGCTTTATTTCTGCAGAGGTCAAACACTTCCCAGCAAGTGGTCAGTGTGAGACCCCGAAGTCATGCTCTTTTGCATATTTATACAAACAAGACAAAGAAATTACATATGCATGAATTCTTGATGCTTATAGGTATATTCAAATTATTACTACTATTGATATTGGTTTATACTTTTCTATTTCTAAAGGTATGCATAACAGATAACATGTTAACAGAAGATTTCTACTTATCTATCAAAGTTGTCTGATCTATCTCTCAAGGCTGTGTGACTAATTAAAAAGCAGTTGGCTGTCTCCTTACCCTTTCTCTAACCCTGGCAGAAGATTAAACACTATGGGGGAGAGGAAGAGAAGGAGGGTGATTTCAGCAGAGAGCAGAACACTCAAAGAACTAAGATGGAGTAACTATGGTCAAGCAGACAATTATTTTCCTTCATTTTCACTGGCTAAAGATCAAGAATAAGAGTTCCCAAACTGCCTAAGGGAGTTAGAGGCGCAACTTGGGTTTCCCGCTCCATTCATTGGCTCTGTAATTCAGCCTAAGCAGCTAGACCAGTTCGGCTGTTTGTACTTGCTTTCTTTGGACGTTAATTCAGACTGCGCAGACAACAGACGTCTGTGCATACAGAGCAAAATGAACAGGACTTCTTGGAGTCACACTTCTAGACCTAGAAATGATCCTTATGAGCATGTAGTCTGATCACCTCTACACCATCTCTCCTGCAAATTTCTGCAAAATGAAACAAAGCTAACGCCAGGGACCTAGCCACATGGTGGCAGCCAGATGTCATATGTACGAATGGGGGAGGAGAGAAGATTTCATAAAAAGTGAACCCGATAACAACCGAGAGGATTTTATCCTCCTCAGATACATAAGGCTGGGATTTCACACAACAAATAAATTGAGTGCGTATTCTGCACTCCTAAGAGACTGTGGATATCGCAGCTACCTACACACTTCACTGAAGAAATGGGCTTATGTTCATAGCTTCATAGATTTGGTTATTTCATTTCCCCCCATATCCACCAGGGCCGTTTTAAGACCTTCGTAGGCCCCCCGACTGAAATAACAAATTGATTTTAAGCTATTAATAAATAGTTTTTTAAATAAAAATAAAAAAGTATATATAAGAAATGTTTTCGTAGGCCCTGAACATTTCGTAGGCCCTAGGCACTGTGCCTATTGTGCCTAATGGATAACACGGCCCTGATATCCACAGGGTATCACATTCTGGTGACCCAGTATCCTGCATCTTGACACTCCAGCTTCCCTTTAAATCTAAACTATCCCTGAACTCGGGCATTGATACCAACATGGTTACTGTTTCCCTGTACCAGTGCATAAATGCCCTTCCCAGTGTCTCCCCATCATGCTCTGACTCTGCGGTCTGGGGTCACCTCCTTGCAAAGGCAGCTGAAGCTGAGGTTTATTCAAATGCTTTAGCCATGACCACATGCAAATGAAGGAGGAAAGCCTCCTGTTAAAGGAGAGGACTGGATCCTCACTCAAAATCTGCCGGCAGCCACACAGTTTACTGTTGGTGATTGGGCAGAATGCGAATGATGGGTCTAGGGTTCCTTGTCTTGTTGGCAGCTCTCTCAGGTAAGTGGAGCAAACTTGCAAGCAGCTAGTTAGGGCAGCTGGCTTGGTGTAGGGAGGATGGCTTTATAGTCCAGACATAAGACTTCAACTCAATATTTCTCCCTTCGCTTCCTCTTTCTTTCACGTCTGACTTGAATCCAGTCATGTCATGTGAAGAGTTACCTTAAAGATCTGGATGCCCAATTCTCATAGGTGTCAAAATCCCTTAGGAGTCTTAGACAATCCCAGTCTGAATCTCTGCATGACTCAGTTTCCTATCAGTGACAGGGGGATAACATGTACATCCCCATCTCGGCGGGGTCTTGCGTGGATAAGTGCGTAAGGACACAAGACGCTCAGTTAATTCTGTGGTGGGCAAAGGAGGGGGCAATGCAAGGACCTGAAAGGTCAGTGAAATGGAAGGGGAGACGGAGGGAAGAGAGAGAGACAGAGACATCAACTGTATTTTTCTTTCTTATTTATGGACAGGTGTCAGCTCCCAAGTCCAGCTGACCCAGTCTGGGGCAGAAATCAGGAAGCCTGGAGAGTCTGCGAAGGTGACATGTAAAACATCCGGCTACACGTTTACCAACAATTACATGCACTGGTTCCGGCAGGCTCCCGGGAAAGGACTGGAGTGAATAGGATACATCAATCCCAGCAGTGGGGGCACTGGTTATGCGCAGGCTTTCCAGGGACGATTCACCATCACCAGGGACACCTCCATCAGCACGGCGTATCTGCAGCTGAGCAGCCTGAGAACTGAGGACACAGCCACGTACTACTGTTCTAGGGACACAGTGACACAAACCCCATCTACAGCCATTCAAAAACCCCACACTGAGAGAACCCAGGTCTCCTGCGAACATGGGAGCCCTTAGCCCCCCCGGGGAAGGGTTACCAATGTGAATAGACTATGGCTAATTCCCCTCCTCCCCCCAGTGACTTAGGCTCAGTGAAGCCTAATGGGACTTAGATGCATAAGTGCCTAAATCAGTTTTCAGAATGTGACCAGCTTATTTAGTCTGCAGAAGAGAAGAATGAGGGGGGATTTGATAGCAGCCTTTAACTACCTGAAAGGGGGTTCCAGGGAGGATGGAGCTAGGCTGTTCTCAGTGGTGTCAGATGACAGAACAAGGAGCAATGGTCTCAAGTTGCAGTGGGGGAGGTCTAGGCTGAATATTAGGAAAAACTTTTTCCCTAGGAGGGTGGTGAAGCACTGGAATGGGTTACCTAGGGAGGAGATGGAATCTCCCTCCTTAGTGGTTTTTAAGGCCCAGCTTGACAAAGCCCTGGCTGGGATGATTTAATTGGGGGTTGGCCCTGCTTTGAGCACAGGGCTGGATTAGATGACCTCGTGAGGTCCCTTCCAACTCTCATCTTCTATGAAGGGGAATAAAATAACCAAAGCCCTTTCAGACACCGGATGTACCAGGCTGTAGGAAATGTGTGTCTGCCACAGGGTTAGAATTGTTAGCGAAGCATTGTCTCCTCTATGTACCCACAGCTACAGTGAGGGAAGGGAGCCCTGGATATGAATATTTTTGAGCAGACCAGGAAGGGCGAGAGAGGAGATTGAGGACCTACAAAACACAGCTTTATTAACTCTGCCTGTGGGATTCTCAAAACCATCTAACTGACACAACAGCACAAGTCCTGTTGGTTTTCCTCTGCACTCCTGAAATATGACCCATACGGCTATCTGTGAATGACTCATTTAGGCTGAGCTTTGGACCCCTGAAATAGCATTTAAGTGGGTTTCTGCCCATGAAAGCTTATGCCCAAACAAATGTGTTAGTCTTTAAAGGTGCCATGTAAATCAATGGCACCCAGCTATACAAGTCCACTCAGCAGCTCTCAAAAATCTCAGTCTGTTCAAACAATCAAAGTGTTTTGAGAAGAACAGATGAAAATGCAATATGGGATTGAGCCAATATGGCCTGAAGTCAATGGGCGTCTTTCCACTTCCTTCAATTCCCTATGGATCAGGTCCTACAGGAGTTAGGATTATGCTTGGGTTCTTTCGTATTCAGAGTTCTCTCTATAGAAAATATCCTTATTTCAGGGCCTATTATATCTTCTACTTTTTATGGAAAGGGAAACTTTAATGAACATCAGAGTCTTGCCGTTTTTGTTTAAAACCAAGGTATAGAGTTTATGAGAGACATTCCTACAAACCTTTAAATGCAGGAGTCCCATTCCCTGGTTCTCCTCCCTATGGGAAATACGAATCCGGTGTTCATTTCTTACATCAATTTGGCTTTCCCATCATGGAAGTATTTACTGAGCAGTGTGGTAATTGTGTCTCTGTACAAAGTGTGTTCGTAGCAGAGTTTGTCAACAAACACTGGGATGGAAAATCAGAATTTTTGTAAGTGTTTTTTTTTTTCTAGCTTTTAATGATGCTGGAATTTCATTGAGAGTTTGCAGTCTTGGAAATGATTGTGATGAACTCTACAGTGTTTGAAGAAGAAAGGGGAAATTTTCATGATGATGGTAGGAAATGGATTTTTGGTTGAAATTAAAATTTAAAAGGTCATCCAAAATCATTCAAAGACTTTGATGCATACTTACATTTACTCACATGATGTCAATAGGATTACTCATGTACACTAAGTTAACACTTGCTTTAGTCTTTGCAGGCCAGAGAGGAAGAATGCTCCTGATATCACCATCCTAGCAGACGAGAGGTCTGCCACAGGCTTCCTACATGACTGCAAGGAAGTCCTTTAGGGCCAGATTTTGTTTTAAATATTAAGGCACATAAAGATGCAGATAGACATGTAGACAAGTTTTTCAAAAGTGATTTCTATTAGAGTTAGATGTCTAGGCCGATTTGAAAATGCCACTAGGCACCTAGCTGTTTCTTTAGACACCCAAATCTCTCTTAAAAGCTGGCTGTTAAGTCTCTCAATACCTCATGTGTGAAATTGGGATGAAAGTTCCTATCTCGCTGGTAGGTTGTGAGGATAAATACGCTACAGACTGGGAGGTGTTCAAATACCACAGCGATGGAGCCATTGAAGTAGCTAAGAGAGAAATTTGGGGCATACCTCATTAGTAGAACTCTTTGAGTCTACCATACAAGCTGCCAGCGTTACTGCTTCTGGCAATCGGGTTCTGTGCTTTTTAAGGGTGGTGCAATCTCCATATGCAAACAAACAGGAAGTGTTTTTCCTTTTTAAAAGACAGTGATTGGTCTTCAGAAAATGCTCTTTGCAGCAAAAGGGGTCAGTGTGTTCTACTGCGGCAGGCAACAGCAGGGTGTGCAGAGAAGAATAACCATGAAAAGTTTGTTCAGTTTTCTTCTCTTGTTGGCAGCTCTCCCAGGTAGGTGAATTTCACTGGGATAAGGGAAGGGGGAAAACAGAACTCACCAGAAGACTTCTCATCCTGCTTCTTCTTTATCCACAGGTGGGATGGCTCAAATCCAGCTGGTCCAGTCTGGTGCAGAGATTAAGAAGCCAGGGGAGTCTGTGAAGGTGTCCTGTAAAGGATCTGGTTATACATTCACTGACTATGCAATCAACTGGGTTCAACAGGCTCCCGGGAAAGGGCTGGTTTATATAGGATGGACAAACACCGATACAGGGGTGCCTACTTATGTGGATAGTTTTAAAGGGAAAGTCACCATGAATCTGGACAAATCCATCAGCACAGCCTTTCTACAAGTGAGCAGTCTCAAAGCTGAAGACACGGCAGTGTATTACTGTGCGAGAGACACAGTGAAAGAAACCTCATTCAGGGTCATTCAAAAAGGAGAAGAGGATTTACAACATCTGTTATTACACTAACAAACGCCGTCATTATTTCACAGCTGCATTCCACACCCTTGCGTTTCTGGTATCCACCTGTGTTGGGATATCCCAAGTCTCCTAGGACTCCACTCCCATTCCCATTGATTTCCGATGGGTTCTGGGCATTCACATTCCTTAAGATGCTTTGAAAATCTCAGCCTCAGATTGTCCCCTCTCTGGGGCAGTGGCCATCATTTCTTTAGGGATGTGCATGACACCGAGCAGAGTGAAGGTCATAGCTCTGACTGTGACCTCAACATGCTATAATAGTCATATCACAAGAATAATATCAGTAAAGAATGTGGCCCCACACTGAGATGCCAGAGTTATTTACTGAGCTATGCACCATGGTCCTGGCTCCTTAGCTCAAAGGCCTGGCTCCATGGATCAGGCATTAAAACAGTGGTGTCAGTGGTCACAGGGGCTCAAATCTCAGTAGGGTCTGGGAGATTTATTGGCGGAGGTCAGGGTTGGATATTAGGAAAAAATATTCACTAGGAGGGTGGTGAAGCACTGGAATGGGTTATCTATGGAGGTGGTGGAATCTCCATCCTTACAAGTCTTTAAGGCCTGGCTTTGACAAAGTCCTGGCTGAGATGATTTAGCTGGAGTTGGTCCTGCTTTGAGCAGGAGGTTGGACTAGATACCTCCTGAGGTCACTTCCAACCCTATGATTCTATACTATGAATAAGCATCACTTCATTGACTTTTCTGAAACTATTCAGGCTTATGCCAGTTGGATGTCTGGCCCCATTGACTCCAGTGGAGAGATGTTGATTTACACCGGCTGGAAGCTCTGGTCTCATTGACTCCCATGAAGCTATGAACAATGTAACCCCATTTGGGGTTCTGGCCCATTAACTTCAATAGAGTTACTCCAACTGACATGAGCTGGAACTGTGCCTGTAAGGTAAATAATCTTTAAAAATGGAAAAACAGGTTAAATATGGGAAAATGTGAATGAAATGTGTTTGTATCAGAAATGTGAGTGGCCTTTACGAGTTTATAGCGGGAGATTCAGAATGCAAGAGTGAGGGCTTTGTCTTCATAAATCAAGAAAATAAACCTTCAAAAATCAAAACAAGCATGAGGTTGAATAAACAAGTTAAAGAAAAGAAAAGGGAGGAAACACTAGACACCCCCCGCTGCAGAGAAAGAGACGTGCAGCAGCGTGTCACAAATGATTTGTTCAATCAGGAGTGATCTGAGGAGAGGTTTAGCAAATAGCCTCACAATCTAGCTAGGGTCTCACAGCTTCCCCATCACCAGCTTAGCTTCAAAGCACCACAACTCAGCCGTGTCATTTCAACTTGCCAAGGGGTCCAAGGCGGAGCAAAGATTTGACCCCAGCTTTTTCAAAATGCCTGCACACTCCTATGTTTTTAAGTGATTAAGAAGCACAGTTCCTACTGAACAATCAGAGCTTAGCCACGGACTTGCACTCAAATCCTTCACTGATTTCAAACCTTTCAGTGCCAGGCTCTGTGTAGGCCCTCTTATTTCCAGTTAAAAGTGTTCTCATTTAATCTGCCTTAGACTGGTGATGGTGTGAATTAAACCAACGTGGTCATCTTGCTGCAAAAGTGTGTGTTTACCAGCCCAAAGTCTAGGGGCTTTATAACCATTGCCCCGCTCTGTACACCTCCCACTGGTCATGCAAATTCAGGAAGGAAGCCTTCTGGTAAAAGCCGGACCTCAGTCTGACCATTTCCACACTGCATGCCTTTCTGCAGCTCCGGGGTCTATTTCTTTTTGTTCATTCCCTTTATCATGCTATCCTTCTGGAGATGTCTTCTCTTCCTAGCAGCGCTCTCAGGTGTGTCCTTGTTCCCTTCAATTATATCAGTTTATGTATTGTTTCTGTTTGTGCATTGGGTACCTTGCTTACTTGTTTTGTGTTTCCTGGTGTCCAGTGCGATGTGGAGCTGATGGCGTCTGGTGGAAGACTCAGAAAACTAGCAGAGTCCCTAAAACTCTCCTGTAAAGCCTCTAGATTCGCTTTCAGCAGCGGGCGGATGAGCTGGGTGTGACAGCTCCCAGGAAAGCTCTGCAGTGGATAGGCTGGATTAGACACGATTCAGAAACAACATCCTATACACACTCGGTCAAAGGGTGAGTCACCATCTCCAGGGACACTTCCAACAACCTGCTGTAGCTGCGGATGAGCAGCCTGCAGAGGAAATCCACTCCCAGCCATGCAAAAACTCCCAAGGCAGCACAGAGGAAGCTTGGCGCTAGCCCACCCTTTAGAATGAAAGGTTCCCAGCTGGGTGATGTTTGAAATGGTTTTGTCTGGCTGGGAATTCAGAGCGCTGGCACTCACACCTCTGTACCTCCGTTGCACAGAACTCTCCTGAATTAGAAATGGACACTTCCACATGTCGTCTAACCTTCTGCAGGACCCGTATCTGGGTGGTGCCAATATAAGCTTTATTTCCATTGCTGCACTAAGAAAAATGGAATCCTAAACTGCAAGAGAAGGTGGTGAAAGGAACATGTGAGAGAGAGAAAGTTCGTGTGTTTTTAGAGATGGATGGATGGATAGATGATGGATAGAGTTTATGGATGGATGTTGCAGAGGAAAGGATAGCCAGCATGCGTGCAAAGAGAAGGTAGAATGGGTGGCTGGACAGAAGGATGCATTGCTCTTGCTGATGCATGGACAAATAGGAATTTTTTAAAGTATATTTTTCTAATCTTGCTCTTTTTCTGTTTTCAGGTGTTCTCTCAGAGGTTGCCCTGATCCAGTCAGGTCCAGAAGTGAGGAAGCCAGGGGAGACCCCTAATCTGAAATGTGATGTGACAGGGGCTGATCACAGCAGCTCCATCATCACTTGGATAAGACAGGCTCCGGGGAAGGGACTGGAGTGGCTGGTGTACCATTATTCCCAGTCTAGCATCTTCTACTCACCTACCATCCAGGGGCAATTCACTGCTTGGAAGGACAGCTCCAGCTTCTATCTGCTGCTGAAGAACCTCAGAGAGGAAGACACGGCTGTGTATTATTGTGTGAGGCACGTCTTTTATCACAGTGCTCCATTCCCTTACAAATACCCTGTGGCACAGAAGCAGCTCCCTGTAAAAATCAACACAGCCACTGTATTAACCTCCTTTATTCCCCCTTCCCTAATAAAGGCCATGGGGACCATCACACCTGGACTGCAGAGGACAGTCATTCTGCAGCTGGTGCTGTGCTGTGAGCTCTGCTCTAACCAGGTGTCTAATTAGGTGTGATGTTAATAAAAAGCAGTTAAGTGGCTTAGGAGCGAAAGTGAAATTGGAAGGCATTGGGGCTGGTGTTCCTAAATCACTCAGGCAATTTTTGATGATGAAGAAGAAGAAGAAAAGGCCTTATCCAAAACTTCCATGAAGAGTGCTAAACGCTTTCCCCATTCTTCTTCTAGTATTATTATTATTCCTACATATGGAGAATATGAATTAAAATAGAGATTATTATGTTTATGGCAACCCCCCCAGTCAACCGCTCACTTCCCAGGCCTTCAAGAAGGGACAGACACCCCATATAGGGACGGACAGAGAGGCACTGTGGTAAAGGGAAGGGGATGCACGGATAGATACCTTGATTGTAAACTTTTTGGGGGGAGAGATTAACTTTATGTTAGCGAGACAAGGTGGGTGGTCCAGTAAAAGATATTCACTCACCCACCTTGTCTCTCTAGGGACTTTTCAGAAGTTCAAGAAGTGCTCACCCTTGCCCTGGAGGAGCTCCTACAGTAAGAACAGACAGTAGAGGGGAAAATCAACCAGGAATTTGACAGTTAGCATCCCTCTAGGGAACAGTGCAGAAATGGCTCCGTAAGACAGACGGTAACGCTTCTCTACTCACAGCACCCTTCTCCACTAAACCCATCTCTGGGAGACGGGGCGTCTTAAGAGCTGGGACCTAACACATGTCCTATGACGAGGAGGAGCTGTAAATTCAGGGCCTCAGCGCCCCGCCTAGATCCTCTGAGCCTCCCATGTTAGCAGAAGGAGGAACTGATCAGGGTGTCTGAGCAGTTACTGTTAGAAAACCCTCCAGCATCAACAACAGGATATTGTGGCTGGATCTGGTTTTCTTTCTGGCAGCCCTTCAGGGTAATTTACGCCCCCAGCCCCGACTCCCCATCCCCCACAACATTAACAGAAGGTCCTGGGGAATGTTGCACTTCCTTTACCTGACCCCAGCCACCTCAATGGGAATATCTTCCCCAATGGCTCCCATGGGCTTTGAAGGGATGTTTTTATTTTCAGATGCCTGGTCACAGGTTCTGCTGGCAGAGTCCACGGGGGGAGGCGTTCAAAGGCCTGGGGGATCTCTCCACCTCGCATGTGAACCCTCCGGATTCACCTCCAGCAACTATTACATGAGCTGGCTCCTTCAGGCCCCAGGGAAACAGGGGAGTGGGTCTCACTGATGTGCAGTCTGGCTAATCGTCTCACCACATTTTAGAGTGACTTGGCGAAAGGGAGATTCACCCTCTCCAGAGAGGACTCCCACAGGCTGCTGTGTCTGCCAGTGAGTGGCCTGGAAGCAGAAGACAGGGCCCTGTGTTACTGTGTGAGAGAGAGAGATCAGAAACCCACTGCGGTTAGCACAAAAACCTCCCATGCAAATCTCCCTCCTGCTCTTTGCCAGCGATCACTGCCATAACAGAGCTGTTTAAACAGAAACCAGGAGGGTCCTGGAGCACCTGAAAGACTAACACATTTCTGCAGCTTTCCTGGGCTTCGTCTGACGAAGTGGGTTGCAGCCCCGGAAAGCTTATGCCCGCAGAAATGTGTTAGTCTTTAAGGTGCTCCAGGACTCTCCTGGTTTTTGCTGTATACAGACTAACACGGCTACCCCTCTGGATCTGTTTAGTCAGAGAGGAATATAAAATCTCCCGGCCTTTGTCTGGGCTTCAACTCCTCTGAAAATGTACCTTGGTCATGAAAAACCCACTATGCTGACAGCAGAGGTCGTCTTATTTATTGACCAACAATGCAGAAATGCAGTCTGTGTCTAGGAGGGTGGTGAAGCACTGGAATGGGTTACCTAGGGAGGTGGTGGAATCTCCATCCTTACAGGTTTCTAAGGCCCGGCTTGACAAAGCCCTGGCTGGGATGATATAGCTGAGGTTAGTCCTGCGTTGAGCAGGGGGTTGGACTAGATACCTCCTGAGGTCCCTTCCAACCCTCATCTTCTATGATTCAAGTGCTGGCATGACTTAGCTTTCTCTCCTTCAAGCTGCTTTTCAAATCCTAACCAATTAGCTAAGGTGAAGGAATGCAGGAGATATGATGCAAATAGTCATGGCGGAGTCTCCTCTGGAATTTTGCACGCCAGGACTTTACCACAGTTTTGCACACCACTAACCAAGGGTAAATTATGGTTCTGGAGCAGGTTGTCTTGTCTGATTACATAACAAATTACGGAACAATTAAAGGCATCATTTCAATACATCCGCACAGAGGGGCAGCTAAAGGGTTTTTTTTTGTGCATCCTGAATATTTTCCGCGTCGCTCCTATAGACCTGGCGAGATATCCTGACCATTGGGTTTCCAGGATTTGGTGCTAAAATATGAAAAAGCCATTTGGGGTCTGGATTTTCAAAGGCATTGAGGTCATGCATGCATCCACCCATTGCATTGCAATGCAAACTGGGCTCCTTCGGTCTGCTTGGAAAAATCTCAGCCTGAGGAACGTGCCCCAAACCAGACAGTTCACAGAGCTCCTGATTCACACCCCAGTGCCTTCACCACAGGACAGCCTGCATGGAGAGTGCCCTGTACTCAACCATCCTACCCGGTGCCATAAGGGAGGCAGATTGTGGGGACCTCCATCCTTCACTGCTGCTCAGGGCAGACACACAACAGCGCAGGTGAGAAAGCACAGTGGCCTAAGGACCACAAGGCAGAGCGAAGAAACCACTCTTTCTGCAGGCAATGTCCGAGGCTGGGAGCGATGAGTCCTTCCGATGCTATTTGGCCATTGTCCCATTGTCTTGCGGAGGGTTCGTGTCTTTGTGCGTCTCTACCCGGCCACTCCCCGACCCGTCCAGCCCCTCGCCCTGCGACTCTGAATTCCGGACCTTGTGTGTCCCAGCCGCCCGCCGCTCTCTGGAGATTTCTCTCTCTCTATCTAGCTGTCATATGCAAAGCCGGCAGAGCCCACGCCCTACTTAAATGCTGCCTCTGGCATCTCAGCCACAGGCTGGCCAGCGGCTCACGGATTTCCCATCCCATCACCATGCGGTGTCCACTGAGACTTGTCCTTCTCCTGAGCGGCCTGGCGTGTGGGTGCAGCTGTCTGTCTGTCTGCTTTAGAGAGCGCTGCAATTCCTGGGCGAGGAGTCGGGTTCTCCGAGGTTCCTAAATCACCTAGGAACATGGAGACGGGCAACATCCCTTGCGCGCCTAAAGACCGCAAAAGCCCCTCTGCAATTCATCCGACGTGGGAAGGCGGGGAGGGAGATCGGGGCAGGGCTTTATCAGACCAACGTCTGTCTGTCTGTCTGTCTCCTTCCCACGGCTGTACCTGTCTGATCGCCCCGCTGGTTTCAACATTACTTGGAACCACCCGCTTTTCTTCTCTCTCTCTCCAGGGGCCCGGTCGCAGGTGGTTCTGACCCAGTCCGGCCCGGAAACGAAGAAACCCGGGGACTCCACGCAGCTGAAATGTAGCACCAGCGGCTTCATTCTCAGCAGCTACGGCATGAACTGGGTCCGCCAGGCGCCGGGGAAGGGGCTGGAGTGGCTGATCTACTACCACACATCGTCGAGCAACCGGTACTTACCGACAATCCAGGGCCGATTCACCGCCTCCAAGGACAGCTCCACTTTCTATTTGCAAATGACCGGCCTGAAAGTGGAGGACACCGCTGTGTATTACTGTGCAAAAGATACACAGTGAGGCGAGGCCAGGGCGAGCCGCGACAAAAACCTCCCCTGGTGTGAATTTAAAGAGACTCTCCCAGCCCGTGGCGCTCGGGACCGACAAACAGCACAGGCTGCCCTCCCTAGCTGGTCTCCCTTTCCCTGCATCGAGCAGCGACACCGGATAACAAACCTGCCCTTAAAAACAGTGGCGACTATTGATTTATTTGTTCAATCCACCCAGGAATCCTGTCGGGTTCCTCCCAGCTGAAGTCAATTGCATAGGAAGATAAGCAGAGCGACACTGGATAAGATCAGGCATCAAACGATGCCATTTGCCTCTCTCTGTTAGTGTCCGGTACCAGACACAAGAAGCCCTGCTGTGTGAATTTGTGGACTAGTCACAGGGGAGTTTCTCTATAACTCTCCTCGGTTGTAGGTTGCTTTATCCTACAAAGCAGGTCAGGGTAAGGATTTTTTAAGGCCCTCCTCGGCGTGTTTCACCATCATTAGTGAATTCTAAGAGAGGGAAGCATTATTCCCATTTCACAGATGAGAAACTGAGGCACTGAGAGATTAAAAGGGAGATCTTCAAGGGGAGAACCAGGCGTTAAGGCATCCAACTACCACTGACTTTCAATGAGAGCCCCCTGATTCCTCTGCAAATCTCCGCCTAACTGATTTGCCCAAGGCTACCAACAGTGCCTGTGGCACAGATGGGAACAGGACTGGAATCTCCTGGGTCTCCGTCCGGAGCCTCTTCAACTAGACCGTCCCTTCTATGTCCTTTCCCAACCTTGATGGCCAGAGCTTCATGCTGTCAATCTGTAGAGCTAACTCCATGGCATACGGCAACCTATAACTAGTGGAAAGTAGAAACTTTCTCTCTGGGCAGGTGATTATATAACTGCCAGCTAGGCATTTTCTGAAGCAGATGAGGCTGGTTGCTGTCAGAGATAAGATGAATCATCCTCACCACCTCTTCCTCTGAGATCTCCCAGTGCTTTACAAGGAGGTAAACATCTTTAGCCACATGGTTCAGGTTACTCATAGAGTCCTGGATCCCAAGGCCAGAAGAGACGTGTGATCACCTAATCGGACTGCCTGTCTAACACAGGCCAGAGAACGTCCCCAAAAGTAATCCTATGGGCAGATCTTTTTTTGGAGGGAATGTGCAATCTGGGTTTAGAAATGGTCATTGATGGAGAATACACCAAACCACTGGTAAATTGTTCCAATGGCTAATTACTCTCACTGATAAATATTTGCACCATATTTCCAGTCTCAGTGTGTCTAGCTTCATCTTTCAGCTGTTGATTCATGTTATACCCTTGTCTGTTAGATTAAAGAGCCCAGGATTATGTGTTTGTTCCCCATGTAAGCGCTTACAGACCGTAAACAAGTCACCCCTTAGCCTTCTCTTCGTTGAGGCAAACATATTGAGCTCCTGAGTTTATCACTCTAAGGCCTGTTTGCTAATCCTTTAATCGTTTTCCTGGATCTGTTTTGAACCGTCTCCATTTATCAGATGGGGAAACTGAGGCACTGGGAGGGGACATGCCCACAGCCAACCAGCAATCCAGGGGCAGGGTCAAGAATAGAAACCAAGACCCCTGAAGCCCACTCCATTACTCTGTCCATTAATACAAAGCATAAAGGAGCATTCGATGTTCCTATAGAAACCAATGGACGTCCAGTTCCCTACGCAGTCCAGGTGCACTTTACCGTCCTACGAGACTCTCGCCTTTACCTTGAGGGGCCTGAACAACTCTGAAAATGCAGCCCTCGGGTGATGAAGGGAATCTCACCCGCAAACACTAGGGGAGTTGGGTGCCTAACTACTTCAGGCTCCGTTGCAAATTCTAGACATAAACTGGGTGGCTGAAAGTGACACGACACCTGCTGCGTCCCTCGCTGTCTCCGCGCTCGGTTCTTGTTCGGGGCTCGCTCTCTCACTGGCCTATTAACTCTGGTGACGTGCAAGCAACGCCTCTGGGACAGGAGTCTACTCCCCCTTTATACAGCCCAGGCTATGCAAATCCGCTCACGCCCTTTCCTCTTTAAAGCCAGAGAGAACCCCTGACCCTGCAGCTCCTGGGTTCAGATTCTGCAGCCCCTGGTGTCTGTGCAGTCCGTCCCCCACCGAGTGACTGGCCAGTCCCCGCCGAGGTCTGCACCCCACTCAGGAACATGACGCTCTGGTTACACTTCGCTCTTATTGCGACGGTTGTCACAGGTGCGTTGTTTTCCTGAAGGCGATGGAGAGACCCCAGGTTTTGTGTCCCCCTCACACGGAGTCACCGCTTCTAGGGATCTCATTGTGTCTTTGTTCCCAGGTGCCAGGTCCCAGGTCCAGCTGGTGGAGTCCGGAGGGGATGTGAAAAAGCCCAGAGACTCTCTCCGCCTCTCCTGCAAAGCCTCCGGCTTCACCTTCAGCAGCAGCTGGATGCAGTGGATCAGACAAGCCCCTGGGACGGGACTGGAGTGGATGTCGCAGATTTATCCAACTGATGGTAAACTCCATCAACTACGCACAGCCATTCAAGGGACGATTCACCATCTCCAGGGACAATCCCAACAACCTGCTGTACCTGCAAATGACCGGTCTGAGAGCCGAGGACACCGCCCGCTATTACTGCGCTAGCACACAGTGAGCAGAAAGCTCCTAAACACAGCACAAAAACCGAGCCGCTCACGGTACAACTTTACCAACCAACTGCAGAGGGCAGCGGTGCCCTGCAATGACAATGAAATCATGTCCTATTAAAGCATTGAAGCGCACAGAGCAGCAGGTTCATACTCAAGGTTTTCTGTGTGTTTTACTCAGAGGAGACAAATATTCTTTCAGGTCCGGCTTTGCCAGAGGCACGACTGAAAATAAAGTGCAAAGTTAAATCAGTGGCACTAAGATGTGTGCTTACATTTCAATGGTGTCCCGAAGAGAGCTGGGTTCAAGCAAACGCTTAAGTGCTTCCATGACTCAACGTCTGAACATTGTTCTAGGGGCTGAACTGACATCCCAAATCCATTTGCATCCTTGAAAATCATGCACGGGCCGACTGTCTGCCTTCAACTACTTTGAAAATCCCCAGCCCCAGACTGCTGCAGGATTTTACAAAACAATCTTTGCAACAAATTGTCCCCCGATAACCATAAGTGAGCTGTGCACCTGGGCACACTGTATCTCACCTGGGAAACAACATCTCCTCTGCCCATTCGGGAGTGAGCCTGGGATTCTCGAAGGAATCCAGAATTGTTAGGTTTCCAACTCCCATGGGATTGGAGTCTTTACATGGCAAAAACTGCACTCTGTATCAGAAGCATAAACACAGAGGCAGGGCCCAGATTATAAGGTCCATGTATTATTGTTATTTTATTATCTTATTTGTCATTTTTATCTGGCATTTCCATAGAGACTTTCATTTCGTTTTGGACATTTTTCCCCTATTATCGCCTATATATAGTGAAGGTTGAAAATAATATTAACACTAATACTAAGAAGAAGAGTGAAATAACCCTAAATATGCAACTCAATTTTCCTTATTCCTATAACTAGCCGCACACAAAGCCATGGCTGTACTCTCGGAGTTATAATTACACACGTGCACAAATACCGGCAGGATTATAATCCTGGACTCTAGGTTCGTTCATGGTTTTGACTGCCAGTTTTTACTAAATGGCTTAGCAGAGTCCAGTTCTTGTCTACAATATTCAGAGCAGCCTAGGAGATACCAACAATCAACTCCCATTAATTGTAAAGATGCTCATTTCATAATACTTCTGTCTTGTAGTCCAGCTTCGCTAGGAAGTGTTTCAGAGACTTGCTTCCTTTTTCTTATAGAAGAAGAAAGAGACATTTCAGACATCAGTAACACCACTAAATCCGTAGCATTTATACAGCAATTTTCATCAGTAGATGGCAAAGCACTTCGCAAAGGAGGGTCAGAATTTCTATCCCGATTTTACAGGGAGAAGTGACCTGGCCAAGGCAGACCAAGGAATAAACACACGGTTTTCCATGGCCCAATGGACTGTTCTGTACACACCGTGCCAAGAAACTCACAAAATAAGACCAGGCAGAGTTTAGCGGTCGGCGAACCATCCATAATGCATTTTGTCTGTGAGAGGCAGCTAGCAATCCTGTAGAGACCACTGCAGAAATGAGCCTAGAAGAGAAACTAACTAACTCTTCTTCAGCCCCATCTCTTTTCTCCTCTGAACCTGTCTCCGGGAGGCCCGAGTTTAATGAGGGTTGTGCTCTAGGCTGTGGGTTTTTTAAAGAGGAGGAGATGCAAATTCAGTGTCTCAGGGCCCTGCATAAATCCTGCGTCTCTCAGACTGCCCAGGGTGAAAAGGGAGCAGGCCGAGATCTTGGTGTCTTTGCAGCTACCATCAGAAACCCTCCAGCGTCAACAACATGATGTCCTGGCTGAACCTTTTATTTATTCTAGCAGCCCTTCAAGGTAATTCTCCCGTCTCCTGCCCCCAGCACTGGTTGGAGACACCAGGGCAGGCTGCACATTCCTGTCCTAAACCAAAGCATAGTGTGTGAATGGGCGTCTTCTCTGAGCTTTGGGCCGGCTTTGAATTATTGTGATTCTTAATAGCTTTTTTCCTTCTTCTTCTCTTTCTTCCTTCCCTCCCTTCTCCCAGATGTCCGGTCCGAGGTTCTTCTGGTGGAGTCCGGAGGCGGAATTCAAAAGCCTGGGGGATCTCTCCGGCTCTCCTGCAAAGCCTCCGGGTTCACTTTCAGCGACTATCATATGAGCTGGGTCCGACAGGCGCCCGGGAAGGGACTGGAGTGGGTCTCACTGATATACAACGCTGCAAATAGCTACAGTACATTTTACAGTGATGCGGTTAAAGGGCGATTCACCATCTCCAGAGAGGACTCCAACAACCTGCTGTACCTGCAGATGGACAGCCTGAAGGCTGAAGACACCGCCCGCTATTACTGTGCCAGAGACACAGTGATCAGAAATCAGCTGCAGTAAATACAAAAACCTCCTCTGCGAAGCAAACCGCCTGCAGAGAGCAGCAATCGCTGACAGAACAAACCAGCGTAGCCAGAAGAACATGGATTATGAAGTCTCCAGTCCTTGACCGGGCCTTCAGTCCTCTGCAAACGCACACTGGCAATGAAAGACTCACCGTGCTCCCAGAACAGAGAGCATCTTATGTACTGGATAGCGATGCAGAACTGGATTATCCGCCCCAGTGCTGTGAATACCGAGTTTTCTTCCCACCAACCCGCTTTGCAAAAGCGAACTACCTAACTGAGAGGAAGAAACGCAAGAGACGGTGTTTAAAGAGGCTGGTGGAACCGCCCTAGAATTTGGCACTCCGTCATTTTGCCTCTATTTATACGTACCTGCAGAAGGTTGCATTGCGCCTCTGAAGCGCCCTGTCTCTGCTGAACCACTCCAGATTGCACAGTAACGCATAAGCACGAGGGGAGAGAGTTATACATTTGGTTGTGCTTCCTGAGTGATTTCTTTCCTACACTGCTGGTAGTTCACGAGACCCTCAATTCAGCTGCTGAGGCCTTGCCCCCCAGAAAAGAATCCCTTTGAGTTTGGGATTGCCAAAGGCACCTGGATCCCAGGGCATTGCAATGGGAACTGGACTTCTCACTCCTTTGACCTCCTTGAGGACTGCCCAGGATCAGAAAGGGAGTCGGTAGCAGAGACAAAATTGACCCCAGAGTTGCTGACTCCGAGCCCAGGGCAGCTCGTAGGGAACTAGTAAACCCTGGGCCGCAGGAAGATGGACATCTGGCACCGATGGCTATTCCAGCGTTCGTGTTCTAAGCTTCTGGGGCGGGCTGTAATTCCATGGGCTAGGGCAGGGGCTGTGTGCTGGGAACAGCTGCGGAGTGGTGCTTGCTACAGGGAGGGACCAAATTTACAAGGAGACCCCGCAAGGAAGCATCTTGCGCCAGTTTTTTACCCGTAATGTCCTAAGATGGGAGGGACTCGTCCTTCCCGCTCTGGTTTCACACAGTCCCGTTCTCCTGCTGAGGGGTCTGGCCTCTGCTCCTCTCTATCAGGCCACTCCCCAAACCCCACAGGTTCACAGACCCGCTCAGCCCCATTGTATAGGATCGCCGTGCCACGTACCTTTCCCTCATTTTAGCTCCTGCAAACCGAGCAACCGCTGGAATCACAGACACGTTGTCAGTTCCCAGCCAAGCGTCTCTCTTCTGAGCGGTCAAGAGAAAAGGGGACAAACCCCTGGAGAGCCATTTTGACCTCAAGTGGCAATCCGGATTACAAGGTCATCAATAATGGGAAGTGCTTCCACCTGCTCCACCATCAGGGGCAAAGGCAGGGACAGCTGTCGGTGCCCCTGGATCTGCCTTCTCAATCAGCTGTCTGCGTGGACAGGAAACGGAGAGTTGTAAAGGCACTCAGTGTGTTATAAAGTCATCCTAGAAGATGAGGGTTGGAAGGGACTCAGGAGGTCACCTAGCACAACCCCTGCTCAAAGCAGGACCAACCCCAACTGTGTTAACTGTGTGTTGTTACAAACCATTATCTAAGTATCGGGCACACCCCTAAATCCTTTTAACAAGGGGGAACCAGAGAACCTGAAACAGCGGCAAATCCAACTGCCTGTTAATATCCTCTGTTCCCCACTCGACTGCTTGAATCTAGGTATTTCAAGGCCCGCATCGCGTCAGTATTTGAGCTTCTCCCATTGATTAGTGGGTCTTAAAGTAAACAAACATCATTCCCACTGCACAGAAGAGGAGCAGTTTCAGGGACCTGGGAGCCTAAATCCAACTTGCAAAAGTGACTTAAATTTTAGGAGCCTAAATCCCCGAGAAAGCCATCAGGATTTATGTTCCCAGGTCATTTAGGTTCCCCAAGCCCGACTTCCTGTGGCTCCTTTGACTATCCCAGACGCACAGACCGTGTAGCTGAACGACACCACATGTGCACCTCACAGCCTCAGTGCCCCACTAACACCTCGCTCTCCCAGTAGGTGTTAGCCCTGCTACTCCAAGCAACGCACTGGAGACCGGAGTTTAATCCCCTCTTATAGGAAGCGGACTATGCAAATTCTCTCACTCACTTTCCTCTTTAAAGCCAGCCACTCCCCTCCCCCTGCAGTTCTCGGGTGGAGAATCCGCAGCCCCCACGGTCTGTGCAGTGACCGGCCCAAGGCCCGGGTAACTTCTCTCCCCAAGCGGAATCATGGACCTCTGGCTGCGTTCCCTTCTCATTGCAGCACTTTTCACAGGTGCGTTGTTCTCCTGAAGGCGCTGGAGGGACCTCGGGTTTCGCATCGCTCTCCCTAGCAGTCGTGTCTGCAGGGAGCCAGCCCATGGTTCCTTTCTTTGCAGGTGTCCTGTCCCAGGTGCAGCTGGTGGAGTCCGGAGGGGGTGTGACAAAGCCCGGGGACTCTCTCCGCCTCTCCTGCGAAGCCTCCGGGTTCAAGTTTGGGGATTATCCGATGCACTGGGTCCGCCAGGCTCCTGGGAAGGGACCCGAGTGGGTGTCGCTCATTTATTATGATGGGAGCGAAGAATACTACGCTTACTCCGTCAAAGGGCGATTCACCATCTCCAGGGACAACGCCAACAACCTGCTGCACCTGCAGATGACCGGCCTGAAGGCCGAGGACACCGCCCGCTATTACTGTGCGAGACACAGTGAGGGGAAGCCGGGCTGGGCTCAGACAATAACCTCCCGTTGCTATCTAAGGGCGAGCGCTCAGCGCGGGGCGCTGCAGATCTGCGTCTTGCGGGAGGAAGCGGTGAAAGTGACTCCTCCTGATCGTCACAGCTCCACAACTGCACACACACACACTACAGCACTGCTAGAAAAGGGCTGTCCCACTACGTTATCTCCCCCCCATTGCGCTCTGGGTCCCTCACTCCGCTTCCCTCGCCCTCCCGTCCTTCTCCTTCCTTGCAAAGTAGCTGTGAGAACACAGCCTTTAATCCCTCTCCGACAGCGAGGCCGAGGTTTTCCCAGCCGCCCTGCGGCTATGGACACCTCATTGCTGTCATCCTCCCCCGAGAGCTTCTGAAAATCTCAGCCTGGGCACGTCGGTTTGAATTCTAAGAGAGGCAGACAGCCGAGTGCCGCGGACTGCCAGTGTGTGTGTAGGGCTCGATCCCTGCAGTGAATTAAGCACCCAACAGCGTCCTGATGTGCCTCATTGAGCTCCTCCAAGCCAGCCCTCAGATTCAGCCTAATCCTCTACGCACAGAAACTGCCCAGGTGCCGAAATTTCCGCTGGTGATATTTCCTGGGCCAGAGAGAGCGAGACAGCGATGAACTCTACAGAGCAGTGACAGGGACTCTCCCTGGGTTTCAGGAGACTCAACCCCCCGCTGTAATGAGTCTTTCATTATTCAGAGCAATTCAATTGCTACTTATGACTTATAAAAATTACTCATGGTGGAGAGAGTCCAAAAGAGGGCAAGGAAAATGCTGAGGGGGCTGGAGCACAAGACTTATGAGGAGAGGCTGAGGGAACTAGGCTTGTTTAGTCCGCAGAAGAGAAGAATGAGGGGGGATTTGATAACAGCCTTCAACTACCTGAAAGGGGGTTCCAGGGAGGATGGAGGGAGGCTGTTCTCAGTGGTGGCAGATCACAGAACAAGGAGCAATGAACTCAAGCTGCAGTGGGGGAGTCTAGGTTGGACATTAGGAAAAGCTTTTTCACCAGGAGGGTGGTGAAGCACTGGAATGGGTTACCTGGGGAAGTGGGGGAATCTCCATCCTTAGAGATTTTTAAGCTGCGGCTTGACAAAGCCCTGGCTGGGATGATTTAGCTGGGGTTAGTCCTGCTCCGAGCAGGGGGTTAGACTAGATACCTCCTGAGGTCCCTTCCAACCCTCATCTGCTCTGAGTCTGGTGGAAGGTAAACACTCAATAAGGAATTTTGTCTCTAAAAAAAAAACAACTAGCCGAACTGTAGAGAAAACTGCAGAAATTATTCTGAGAGTGGAGTTCTTACTCTTCGTCACCAGATAACCCTTTCTCAGCACACCCCCCTCCGAGATGTGTCTTATAAAGAGGAGGAGATGCAAATTCAGTGTCTCCAGCGCACTATAGAAGCCCTGTGATCTCTGGGAGGCTGCAGTGTGACAAGAGAGGAAAGGCAAGTCAGGGCGTCTGTGAGGTTCCCCAGCAAACCCTCCAGCATCATGATACTGTGGCTGAATCTTGCTTTCTTTCTAGCAGCCCTTAAAGGTGATTTGTTTTTTTAATCCCCTTCCCCGCAGCATTGACTGAGGAGACACCCGGGACTGTTGCACATTCTCAACCAGACCCAAAGCGCAAAATCTTCCCGCTGCTTCCAGAGGTCTTTGAGTCAAGCCGTGTATGAAAGTGATTCTTGTTCTTTCTTTTTTCCACCCAGATGTCCAATCCGAGGTTCTTCTGGTGGAGTCTGGAGGGGGGCTTCAAACGCCTGGGGGATCTCTCCGCCTCTCCTGCAAAGCCTCCGGATTCACCTTCAGTAGCTACTGGATGAACTGGGTCCGCCAGGCTCCAGGGAAAGGACTGGAGTGGGTCGCACAGATCCGCAACCCTGCTCATAGTTCAGCAGCCTATTACAGTGATTCCGTTAAAGGGCGCTTCACCGTCTCCAGAGACGAGTCCAACAGCATGGTGTATCTGCAGATGGGCAGCCTGAAAGCCGAAGACACCGCCCGGTATTACTGTGCGAGAGACACACAGTGATCAGATGCCTGCGGCGGCTAGCACAAAAACCTCCCGTGCAAGTTCCTCTTCCGTCGCACTGGCCTCGAGGGAGCAGCTTAGACAGAGAGGCGCACAGCGTGTAAAGTCTCCAGCCCTTTCTCAGGGCTTCACTCCTCTGAAAAGCCACGTTGTTGGGGGGACCCGCGATTCTGACAGACCCGAGACCGCCGTACGCATTTCCTAGGAAGGCAGAGACCGATTCCTTCTCCAGAGTATGATCAACATGGAGCTTTGCACCAGCAAACTCCGACAGTCGGGCAGCAGTGAGCACAGAGCCCGCGTGGAACTTGCCCTAGAATGTTTCACACCGTGAGGTTGCCACGTTTTTGCGCACTCCTCAAGAGGGTTGAATTGTGCTTCTTGAACACACTCCTTCATTGGCAAAGCGGCTAGAGTATCCGGACTCGTCAATGCCACGTTGAGAAGGAAGGAGGTCATGGGGCCAGGAGCCCTAAAGTCGTAGGCAGAACATGGGAATTTCCTATGCAGGATCTAAGTTATCTTCATCCAAACTCCAAGCTGCTTGCAAAAGCCCATTCATAATAAAATACCCATTGCCCAGAGGTCGTCTCATTTACAAAATTGTCTTTTTTTAAAAATAAATGGTGGGTTTTCTGAGCACACAGAAAGTTAGCCCCGCTGTTCTCTGGTTGATTCATGTCTCACGCAGTCATTCTGCCTGTCTTGTGTTTAAACACATTTGTTCACACTGAAATCGAAGTCACGATTGCCATTGAGCAGGGCATAGCCTGTCTCTCAGGAGCCGTGTCAGCATGTAGCATCACCTCATTTTCCTTCCTTCAGAGAATCAGAGAAGATGAGGGTTGGAAGGAACCGCAGGAGGTATCTAGTCCAGCCCCCTGCTCAAAGCAGGATTCCACGCCTCCCTAGGTAACCCATTCCAACGCTTCACCACCCTCCTAGGGAAAAACCTCTTCCTAATATCCAACCTAGACCTCCCCCACTGCAACTTCAGACCATTGCTCCTTGTTCTGTCATCTGCCACCACCGAGAACAGCCTAGCTCCATCCTCCCTGGACGCCCCTTTCAGGTAGTTAAGAATCATCCTCTTTATGGTACATGTATGATAACTACACTCCCTATTTTGCAAACACGGGTACTGAAATTTCAAGCAATGGTCCCAGAGTTTTCCTGACTCGGGTTTATGAACATGGGGTGTCATCCAGCTAACACTGAACTAAACAGCAGGTTGTTGTAGGGTGGTTGGTTCCCCCCCCCCCCTTTCATCGCCTTTCCATCAGTAGTTAGCACTATTATCGTATTTACAGCGTATCTTTTACTCAAGTTATCCAGCTCAGAAAACCATCAGATTTCATATGGCACGGAAAATCCACCCAGTGTCTCTCTGGAAATGTTTCAACGTGCAGTGAAGTACTGGACACATACCCATTCATTCCTAGGATCTTTGGGCCAGGCCCAGGCTACGGGACTTTCTTCTATTTTAGGCTCTTTCATGGCCACATCACATGGCAGCTGGGAACCGCACAATCTTTTTAATGCATTTCTCTTCACAGCCACCCTGTGAGGCGGGAAAGTGCTGTAATGTCCGAAGGGCAGGCGGAAGCTTGAAAGACCAGGGTTACACTTGCCCAAGGGAACCCAGGAAGTCTGTGGAGCAAAAAAAAAAAAAAAAAAAAAAAAGGATTTCCTTATACTCAAAACCCCAGCCCGGCTCTCTAACCACTGACTTCTGACTATGCCCGTGTGAATCCCCAAACCTGGATTTTCACACCGTGCTCTTAACGAGTTCGTCTCTCTTATAAGGGGAGGGACATGCAAATGGCGGAGACAGTTTCCCGTTTAAATCGGTCCCTCTCTCTGCCCAGGCTGCACCCGTAGAGACAATCCGCAGTGACCAGCTAATTCCCACCGTGCACTTTCCTCTCCAACTCCTGGGAAAATGAGCCTTTGGCTCCATTTCGTTTGCTTTGTCGCCGCTCTGGAAGGTATTTTCTCCCCTATCCATTCACTGGCGGGGCGGGGGAGGAATAGTTTTGCTTCTGAGATCGATGTGCTGTGTGAGGTTTCTTTCCCTGGCTGTCTGGCGCTGATTGATTTCGAAGTGTCCAATGTGGGTCTTTCACCCTCCCCGGGTTGGGTTCGTTTGCTCCTGGAATCAGGGGCTGGTTCCCTACGCTGAGCTGAACTTGCAAATCTGCGCTTTTTCCATTCTCCCCCAGGGGCCCGCTCGCAGGTGGTTCTGACCCAGTCGGGTCCAGCGCTGAAGAAGCCCGGAGAGTCCCATAAGTTGCAATGTGCCACCAGCGGGTTTACTCTGAGCAGCTACTGGATGGGCTGGATCAGACAGCAGCCGGGGAAGGAGCTAGAATGGCTGGCCTGGTACTACGATGAAGCGAACACCAAGTACTACGCCTCCTCCATCCAGGGGCGATTCACAGCCTCCAAGGACAGCACCAACTTCTATTTGCAAATGACCGGCCTGAAAGCCGAGGACACGGCCGTGTATTACTGTGCGAGACACACAGTGAGGGGAAGTGAGTCTGAGCTGAGACAAAAACCTCCCCTCCTGCCATTTCATCGGGGACTGAATTCACTCAGCCTGAAATCCCCCTGAGCCTCAGACGCTGCCACGGAAAGATTCATTCTGATCCTTTTTGTAGTCCGAACACACAGAGAGACAAACACACACACACACACACAGAAAGCACACTCGGGCACAGACCAGCATGGCCAAGTCACTCACATCACACGGAAAAACAATCTCACGGGTCCTGATGGGAGATTCTATACCTCGAAATTTCAAGCAACACGATACTGGCTAGCTGGACCATCGGTCTGAACCACTATGCCAGTTGCTATCTGTCTGTCTGTGTGTTATCTTAAGGGAAGGAGATCTCTTTCTAGCCTTCTTTCGCTCGCAACGTATCTTCTTCATAGTCTTGGATGCATAGACGCGGAAAGTGGGATGGTGCGGAGAAGGCGTCACTGTCTCGAGGAGACCCCAGCTGGGTGGGTGCGGACAGTCTGCGCGCTGGAAGCTCAGAAGAGAAAGCAATTTCCTGTGTGTGAAAGGGGGGAAATGAACCCGGCTTTTCTGTCAGATCTAGACTCCCAGGCAGCAGCGATACAGGGAACTGGTGTCCCCCATTGGGTGTGGGGGTGACTGACTCGGCCCCGAACATTTTAGTGCAGGTATTTATATAGAATAAAAATAATCATCATCTGCCGCAGAGAAATCCACATATTGCCTTGTTAGCACAGCTCCGGTGTGAGGACAGGAAGCAGGAGAGGTGAAAACACAAATCCTGGCACGTGTAAAAGGGAACGAGGCTGATCCCCAAATCGCTATAGATCAGTGCCATGGAGCTGTGCTGTGTGTGTTTAGTGTGTGACACGTTTATTCCACGCCCTGCCCCCAACATTGTCTCACTTCTATTGACCGCATCAGTGAACAGGTCTCCAGCCAGTCTGAGAACCTGGTACCACGTCGCATTATGGAGCCACCACATCCGTCCTTAGCTTCTCATTCAGTGGAAGTGTCTCTCTAACATTTCCTAACCAAATTACATATTTCTCTGTCTGTCTGTCTCTCTGTTAGTCTACACACCCGCACACAGCCCCTTTCATCCATCAATCCCCACACAATCTATCTGTCTATCTATCTAAGAGGCGACTTAGGAGACATATGAGAGAGGTCTATAAACTCAGTAATGGTGCTCAGAAAAGTGAATAGGGAACTAATTATTCTTCCCTTTCCCCAAATACAGAAATAAACCCAGAGGGTCCCCAGGTTAAATTAAGGGCCAGCGGAGTTAACACAAACCAGAGGAAGCTCTTTGTCACATAATGCACAAGTAACCAGCAGAACTCATGGCCACGAGATGTTGTGATGGCCAAAAATATCACTGGGTTCAAATAAGATCTCGATAAAGTCCTGCAGGATCGAAGCCTGTTTGACATTTCGGGCTGCCAGAAGCGAGGAGTGGAAGATGGGTTTGGTTCGCTCCAAATATCGCTGTTCTGTAGCTGGCCGTGCACATCTGGTACCGGCCACTGAGCAAGACAGGATACTGGCTACATAGACCATCAGTCCTAACCACTACGGCAGTTCCTAGCTCTCTTTCTGTCTGTCTGTCTGTCTGTCATCTTAAGGGAATGAGATCTCTTTCTATCCTTATCGTCTCTGCACCGCATGACAAGAAAACGTGACGGCTCAAGGAAGGAGCATCTCACTTATAAGGAGAGGGACATGCAAATAAGGGTGACTTTTTCCTGTTTAAATCTCTCTGTCAGTCCCAGCAGCAGCTGGACAGACCAACTGCAGCCCCGGTGTCTGTGCGGTTAGCAGCCACTCCGCTGAGCACTGTCCCCTCCAACACCCGGAAAATGAGACTTTGGCTCCATTTACTCTGCCTTGCGGCAGCTCTGGCAGGTACTTGGTCCCCATCACTTTTCCTGGAGAAGCAGGCACGCCTTACCGCTTTTCTGCAGGGCTCTAAACCTATTTGATCATGTGTTTTCATGCTCGTCTTCCCCTGTTAGCTGAAGGGGAATGTGTGTCCTGTGCCCGGTTCCCTCATTGCTGTCTTTTCTCTTTCCCTGTCCCACAGGGGTCCGGGCACAGGTTGTTCTGACCCAGTCGGGTCCAGAAATCAAGAAACCCGGAGAATCCACTCGGTTGAAATGCGCCGTGAGCGGATTCACTGTCTCCGACTATTATATGGCTTGGGTCAGACAGGAGCCGGGCAAGGGGCTGGAGTGGCTGGTCAGCTACTGGAAACCAGGACAGAGCGAGTATTATTCCTCCACTATAAAGGGGCGATTCACAGCATCCAAGGACAGCGCCAATTTCTACCTGCAAATGAACAACCTGAGAGCCGAGGACACCGCCGTGTATTACTGTACCAGAGACACAGCGAGGGGAAGTCCGGGTAATTTCAGACAAAAACCTCGCCTTGCAGAGACTGGGGGAGAATTTTCCTGGCGGTGGCGCTCTCCATCCACCGCAGTGAGAAGCCAGAGACACAAGGTGTTTCCCCTCCGCACACCGCACACAGCTGGCAGGGAAGGGGGAGGCTCTGCGGATTTCATCGCCCCTGGGGAGCGAGGGAGCAGACGCTGAAATGGATATTTTTATAGCCAAGAAGGAGCAGATGCGTCTGCCCTCCCTCTGCGACGCTTCCCCTGACTCAGTGGGGCTTTCTCAGTTGGAGGGAGAAGCTGAGCCCCCGAGGGAAGGCCGGTGGGATGCGGAGCCCTGCGTGAAGGTGATTGACTGGAAAGGTGGGGTCAGTAATTTAGAGGTGACCTGCCCCCTCCGCCCGTCGGTAATTTTATGGGGGTGAAATTCGCTCCTCTGTGGGGGCCGAGCAGAGAGGCCTGTGGCACTGCTGTGTCCCACCTCGCCAGAGGAAAGTCTCAGCCCCACAAAACAATTTAGAAGTGTGTCATCCTGATTTCCCGCGTCTGTTTACACTCCAGCCTGTGCTAATTGGTTAAGATCCAGTCCTGTTTTTACGTACACTTCTACTGCATCTCCTGCACTTTAAGAACAGGGGCACCGCGGTGTCCCTGAACCAGCTCTGACACCTGCCAAGGCGCAGACTGGGGGAAGAATCCCACGTGAGTCCAGTGAGCAGAGACACAACAAGAATAACCCGAGTGATGAATGTTCCCAGGACACAAACCACCAACGTTTTGAACCTTCATCATCAGAGCCAACCCGAGACGGACAGAAAAGCAGCCCCGCTGCACAATCCAATCCCCTCATCCAGAAAAGGGGCGCTAAGAGACACCCACATTATTCACCGGAAGTGTCCCCTTCTCAGCAAAAAGGGGGAGTTTTTCCAAGCAACACAAACATTGTGAGGTGCCCAAAAACTATTCACTTTCAACGGGCCCAGACTCCCTGCGTGGGTTTGAAAGAAGCAAAGCGAACAGAAGTCTTGTCTGTCTAGGTTATAAAAGGAAACCCATGGCGCTTTGCTTCGTCACCCGGAGATTGTAACGGCTTTGTCCAATATTTCTGTAATGATATTATCGCTCTCGTGTGTCACTGCCCGTATTAATACACCGCTGGGGGGATTTCTAACTCGAAGGTGATGCTGAGCAATACCGGCCAGAGTCACCTGATACTGAAGATGTGTCTATGGGCAAAGGCTCGGTATCAGCTCCCGGGAAGCGTCTGCAGCGGTTCTCCTTTTATTTTATATCCTCCATCCTTTTTTGACAGATACATTGGTTTCCTGTTACAGCCACAGCACCGAGTGCTCAGTTATGAAACTGAGTCAAATCATCTGTTAATAAACAGAACCATTGAGATCACAGTGGTACCATCCGGCCTACCATGGCTGGAGACATCTGTCTACCGATCTATCTACTGTGGCGAACAGCCGGCCTCCCCCTAGTGGGTCCCACCCATCACCCCTTGTAATGGGCCAGGGAGTCACCAGTAACCCCGTCTCCCCTGGGAGGTACCTTGCTCAGGCTTCGCTCTGCCGGCTGGGGCCTAAGGTTTTCCCCTTCTCTGGCTGCAGAGAAGCACCGTCTCCTAGCCCGGGGGGAGTTTCTCCTCCAGCTCCCACAAGTCTTCTGGCAGCTTCCTTCTCCTGTGCTTTTCCCCCTCCCCGTAGGGAAGGCAGGTTTAACTACACCTGGAACAGCCCATCATTGGGTCCAGGTGGCTCTAATTGCCCTGCAATCTTCTCTCCTCTGCCTGCAGGAAAAAGGGTTTTTGGCATTGTAGGGCTCACACCCCAGCCCTGGTATGACCGTTTGAGGCCCTCTGGCCTGACTTTATCACACTATCTGTCTATCTATCATCATCAAACAGGCGACTTAAGAGACATTTGAGAGAGGTCTATAAACTCAGTAATGGTGCTGGGAAAAGTGAATAGGGAACTAATTATTTTTCCCTTTCCCCAAATACGGAAATAAACCCCAAGGGTCCCCAGGTTAAATTAAGGGCCAGCGGAGTTAACACAAACCAGAGGAAGCTCTTTGTCACATAATGCACAAGTACCCAGCGGAACTCATGGCCATGAGATTTTGTGATGGCCAGAAGTATCACTGGGTTCAAATAAGATCTAGATAAATTCCTACAGGATCAAAGCCCATCCGACATTTCGCACTGCCAGAAGCGAGGAGTGGAAGATGGGGTTGGCTCACTCCAAATTGCGCTGTTCTGTACCTGTCCGTGCACATCTGGTACCGGCCACTGAGAAAGACAGGATACTGGCTACATAGACCATCGGTCTGAACCACTATGGCAGTTCCTATCTCTCTGTCTGTCTGTCTGTTATCTTAAAGGAAGGAGATTTCTTTCTATCCTTATTTCGCTACCAACGGATCTTCCTCCTAGGCTCGGATCCCTAGACGCAGAAAGTGGGAAGTTCGGAGAAGGGGTTGCTGTGTTTTATAAGCCGGGCAATATGCAAATAGGGGGTGTAAGTTTCCTGTTTAAATCTGTCTCTCTGCCCAGCCTGCAGCCAGAGAGACAAGCCGCAGCCCCGGTGTCTGTGCAGATACCAGCCAACCCCCGCCCCTGAGATCTGTCCCCTCCAACACCCGGGAAAATGAGACTTTGGCTCCACTTGGTTTTCCTGGTAGCGGCTCTGGCAGGTATTTTCTCCCACTGGTTTCTTTGTGGGTGGAGGGGAACACGGTGGTCTTCGCAAACAATGTTCATATTATTCTTAACGGGACTTTATTCCCAGGTGCCCGGTCCGAAGTCTTACTGGTGGAGTCTGGAGGGGATGTGAAAAAGCCCGGAGACTCTCTGCGCCTCTCCTGCAAAGTCTCCGGCTTCACCTTCAGCAGCTCCTGGATGTACTGGGTCCGCCAGGCTCCCGGGAAAGGGCTGGAGTGGGTCTCTGCTATTAACACGGATGGCAGCAGCACATACTACGCTGATGCAGTCAAAGGGCGATTCACCATCTCCAGGGACAACGCCAAGAATCTGCTGTACCTGCAGATGACCGGCCTGAAGGCCGAGGACACCGCCCGCTATTACTGTGCAGACACAGTGAGGGGAAGCCGGGCTGGGCTCAGACAAAAACCTCCCGTTGCTATCTAAGGGCGAGCGCTCAGCGAGGGGCGCTGCAGATCAGCATTTTGCGGGGGAGAAAGCGGTGAAAGTGACTCCTCCTGATCGTCACAGCTCCACAACTGCACACACACACACTACAGCACTGCTATAAAAGGGCTGTCCCACAACGTTACCTCCCCGCCCCCCCCATGGCGCTCTGGGTCCCTCACTCCACTTCCCTCGCCCTCCCGTCCACCTCCTTCCTTGCAAAGTGTCTGTGAGAACACAGCCTTTACCCCCTCTCCGACAGTGAGGCCTAGGTTTTCCCAGCTGCCCTGCGGCTATGGACACCTCATTGCTATCATCCTCCCCCGAGAGCTTCTGAAAATCTCAGCCTGGGCGCGTCGGTTTGAATTCTAAGAGAGGCAGACAGCCGAGTGCCGCGGACTGCCGGTGTGTGTGTAGGGCTCGATCCACGCAGTGACTTCAGCCCCCAACGGCCTCCTGGTGTACCTCACTGAGCTCCTCCAAGCCGGCCCGCAGATGCAGTTTTCTTGACAGCTAGAGAAAAAATTCCTTATTGATTGTTCACCTTTTACTAGAATCATAGAAAGAGTTGGAAGGGACCTCAGGAGGTTACCTAGTCCAACCCCCTGCTCAAAGCAGGATTAACCTCAGCTAAATCATCCCAGCCAGGCCACAGCTTAAAAACCTCTAAGGATGGAGGTTCCACCACCTCCCTAGGTAACCCATTCCAGTGCTTCACCACCCTCCCAGTGAAAATGTTTTTCCTAATGTCCAACCTAGACCTCCCCCACTGCAACGTGAGACCATTGCTCCTTGTTCTGTCATCTGCCACCACTGAGAACAGCCTGGCTCCATCCTCCCTGGACCCGCCCTTCAGGTAGTTAAGAATCATCCTCTTTATGGTACAGGTATGATAACTACACTCCCTATTTTGCAAACACGGGCACTGAAATTTCAAGCAATGGTCCCAGAGTTTTCCTGACTCGGGTTTATGAACATGGGGCGTCATCCAGCTAACACTGAACTAAACAGCAGCTTTGTTGTAGGGTGGTTGGTTCCCCCCCCCCCCCTTTGACTTTCATCGCCTTTCCATCAGTATTTAGCACTATTATCGTATTTACAGCGTATCTTTTACTCAAGTTATCCAGCTCAGAAAACAATCAGATTTCATATGGCACGGAAAATCCACCCAGTGTCTCTCTGGAAATGTTTCAACGTGCAGTGAAGTACTGGACACATACCCATTCATTCCTAGGATCTTTGGGCCAGGCCCAGGCTAAGGGACTTTCTTCTGTTTTAGGCTCTTTCATGGCCACATCACATGGCAGCTGGGAACCGCACAATCTTTTTAATGCATTTCCCTTCACAGCCACCCTGTGAGGCGGGAAAGTGCTGTAATGTCCAAAGGGCAGGCGGAAGCTTGAAAGACCAGGGTTACACTTGCCCAAGGGAACCCAGGAAGTCTGTGGAGCAAAAAAAAAAAAAAAAAAAAAAAAAAAGGATTTCCTTATACTCAAAACCCCAGCCCGGCTCTCTAACCACTGACTTCTGACTATGCCCGTGTGAATCCCCAAACCTGGATTTTCACACCGTGCTCTTAACGAGTTCGTCTCTCTTATAAGGGGAGGGACATGCAAATGGCGGAGACAGTTTCCTGTTTAAATCGGTCCCTCTCTCTGCCCAGGCTGTACCCGTAGAGACAATCCGCAGTGACCAGCTAATTCCCACCGTGCACTTTCCTCTCCAACTCCTGGGAAAATGAGCCTTTGGCTCCATTTCGTTTGCTTTGTCGCCGCTCTGGAAGGTATTTTCTCCCCTATCCATTCACTGGCGGGGCGGGGGAGGAATAGTTTTGCTTCTGAGATCGATGTGCTGTGTGAGGTTTCTTTCCCAGGCTGTCTGGCGCTGATTGATTTCACAGTGTCCAGTGTGGGTCTCTCACTCTCCCTGGGTTGGGTTCGTTTGCTCCTCGAATCAGGGGCTGGTTCCCTACGCTGAGCTGAACTTGCAATTCTGCGCTTTTTCCATTCTCCCCCAGGGGCCCGCTCGCAGGTGGTTCTGACCCAGTCGGGTCCAGCGCTGAAGAAGCCCGGAGAGTCCCATAAGTTGCAATGTGCCACCAGCGGGTTTACTCTGAGCAGCTACTGGATGGGCTGGATCAGACAGCAGCCGGGGAAGGGGCTAGAATGGCTGGCTTATTATTACAACGAGGCAAACACCAAGTACTACGCCTCCTCCATCCAGGGGCGATTCACAGCCTCCAAGGACAGCACCAACTTCTATTTGCAAATGACCGGCCTGAAAGCCGAGGACACGGCCGTGTATTACTGTGCGAGAGACACAGTGAGGGGAAGTGAGTCTGAGCTGAGACAAAAACCTCCCCTCCTGCCATTTCATCAGGGACTGAATTCACTCAGCCTGAAATCCCTCTGAGCATCGGACGCTGCCACGGAAAGATTCATTCTGATCCTTTTTGTAGTCCAAACACACAGAGAGACAAACACACACACACACAGACAGAAAGCACACTTGGGCACAGACCAGCATGGCCAAGTCACTCACATCACATGGAAAAACAATCTCACGGGTCCTGATGGGAGATTCCATACCTCGAAATTTCAAGCAACAACCACAGATCTTTGCTGACCCGGGTACATGAATACATGGCCGAAGTGAAGGCCCACGGAGTTGTATAGCAGACTCTCTATTGACCTTCATACCATATACGTAAGGGCCTAGATACTGTTTAAATGGCTTTCCCCACACTAGCCCTCTTTTCTCACATTAACTGCGATTCCTACCCCAGCACCTGTCAAATATCTATCCACCGAAGACACAGATCCAAAGGCGGTAGCCTTCCTCCCCGGGAACATCTGGTGGCCTGCCTTATACTTTGCTCTCGCCTGATAGTGGTTCTCTGATTTTCTGGCTCAAGGCAGTCACCTATTTAGTTTGTGACCATTGGATTTACTGGTACCGCTCCCGGGGGCAGTATTCCTTCAAACGAAGCGGCCATATGCCGATAGATCTTGGAGTCACCTTATATCGCTGGAGGCGATGTGAGAGTCGGAACAGGAGTTGCAATGGAGAAGGGGATATGAACGGGTACGCGCCTGAAAACTGAGATAAAGCAAAGGGAGCTGGGCGCCTCGGTGCTTGAGAAAATCCCGCTCGATGCCTCAAATCTGGCGCCAGGAGACCTGCCCGGGTCACACAGGAAGTCTGGGAGGGACCAGGGAGCCGAACCTGGGCAGGCAGTGTCCCAGGGGTGGGCCCTAAACCCGGAGTGATCCTTTCTCACTTCCTGGCGCTGCTCGCTGAATCCCCAGGCGGGTCAATGGGACGTTTTCAGTGAGGAAGTTTAATGTGTCCTAAGGAGGGCGATATGCAAAGCGGGGGGCAGATTCCTGTTTAAATCGGTCTCTGTCCTTGCCCAGGCTGCACCGGGGAAACATCCGCAGTCCCTTGTCTCTCTGCAGTTCCCAACCAGCCAACCCCAAGCCCCAGGAAACATGAAACTCTTGCTACTCTTATTTCTCGTGGCCGCGGCTTCGGAAGGTATTTTCTCCCCCACTCACTCGATCGCAGGGCGGCAGGAGTCACTGGAGGATTGACTGCGATTCACAACAGGGCTTTCGTCTGCTTTCTCACGCGGTCCATCGGTTAACGTGGCGCGTTGATTTTAATTCGCTCGCTGAATCCGGAGCTCGCGGGGGGGAGGGGTGTTATTTACAACTGGCCTCTTTTCCCTTCCCCCCCAGGGGCCCGCTCGCAGGTGGTTCTGACCCAGTCGGGTCCAGCCCTGGAGAAGCCTGGAGAATCCAACACGCTGCAATGTGCCACCAGCGGGTTTACTCTGAGCAGCACCTGGATGGACCGGTTCAGACAAGAACCGGGAGAGAATCTGGAGTGGCTGGCGGAGTATGATGATGAGTCAAAAGCAAAGCATTACGGCCCCGCCATCCAGGGGCGATTCAACGCCTCCAAGGACAGCGCCAATTTCCACCTGCAAATGGCAAACCTGAAACCCGCCGACACGGCCGTGTATTACTATGCCAGAGACTCTCAGTGAGGGGAAGCCAGTCCGGGCTCAGACAAAAACCTTCCTGACAGCTGCAGCAGGGGCCAATCACCGGCTCATCCAGCCATCGACAGCAAGGGCCACGGTGATGGGCGCATTGGAGAGAAAGGATCAGAGGAAGAAATTGTTCAGCCTGGAATTCCTCTGCACATCTGACACTGCCGTGCCAAGAGATATTCTCCCCCCCTCCCCGGTTTCCATTCTGGACACAGAGAGCAAAACAGAAACACACACACAGAGACACCTAAGAACACACCTGTGCATGCATAAACACACTCGCACACCATACCACAAACATACACACATTGAAACACACATAAAATATTTGCAAACATATATGGACGCATACACACTC
Organism: Emydura macquarii macquarii; assembly: GCF_026122565.2. Taxonomy (NCBI): domain Eukaryota; kingdom Metazoa; phylum Chordata; order Testudines; family Chelidae; genus Emydura; species Emydura macquarii. The sequence goes on along the minus strand of NW_027132643.1, from coordinate 63,450 downwards.
CCACACAAACACGCACCGTTCTTCAAGCACCCACACAAACACCTACACACGTAAACACATGCACACACTCACTCCAGACCCTCTCAGAGACACACTCCTACCTTCAAGCACTCAAACAACCACACACGCACGGAAACACACATACGGGAAAAAAAAACCTCTCCGACAATTTGTGTGTGGCTTAATGATGACGAAACTGGATTTGAAAATGCCTGGCCAAATTCTGATCTCCCTTACACTGGCCTAAATCTGGGATCAATCCTCTGAACTGAACAGAATTATTCCGAATTTCTGATGAGTATCTGAGAACAGAATCAGAACTAACACGGAGAGGGAAACAGTCAACCTCTTTAGAGAGCTGGTCTAGCGCCTTTATCTACCCTTCCATTTCTTGTCCTGTACAGGGGTCCGTGAAATGCTTTCCATAGTGCAGAGCACCAAACGGAGACTCAGCGGAGCTGGGAAATGGGTTCCACTTCCTCTGCCACTTACTTCTTGGGTGACCTTTTTTAAAATCAGGGTTAGCATTTAGCGCATTAAACTCGGGACAGAAATGCAGGGTTCGGATACAAACGTAGGATTAGGGTTAATATCCGAATTCTGTGTTAGAGTTTACAGTTGGGGCAGAGCTGGGATTTGTGGTAGGTTCAAGGTACACGTTAGGGTGTCAGGTTAAGAGAAGCGTGCAGGTGAGTGTTAGAATTTATCCTTGGGGTGAGGATTGGGGTTGGGAGGCAGGGAAGGGATAAAGAAGACGGGAATTTGACCTCCATACATTCAGATAGGAAGCTCGAATGCAATCCTGCTCGGTGCCCTGCGGTGAGATGCTGGGTCCCAGCCCTTCTCCCTCAACCTCACACAAATAACCGGCGTTTGCTCGAGGAAATGAGGGGTGTCTCTAATAAGCAGAGAGATATGCAAATACGGGTGAGAGTTTCCTCTTTAAATCTGTCCCTGTCTCTGACCAGACTGTACCCGGAGACACAACCCACAGCCACGTGTATCTGCCGTACCCAGCCAACCTCCCCTGAGAACTTTCCTCTCCAATTCCAGGGAAAATGGGACTTTGGCTCCATTTCGTGTTTCTTGTAGCAGCTTTAGAAGGTACTTTCTCAACCAAAAACAAACAACGAAAAAAAAAATTACAGGAGAAAAAAAATGTCCTCTTCTGTTTGAACTAGAACTCACCTGCCTGTCATGCATCTTTCTTCCCAGGGGCCCGCTCGCAGGTCCAGCTGGTGGAGTCCGGAGGGGGTGTGAAAAAGCCCGGAGACTCTCTCCGCCTCTCCTGCAAAGCCTCCGGCTTCACCTTCAGCGACTACGAGATGCACTGGATCCGCCAGGCTCCCGGGAAGGGGCTGGAGTGGGTGTCACTTATTAGCAGCAGCGGGGAAATGATCTACTACTCCGACATCGTCAAATGGCGATTCACCATCTCCAGGGACAACTCCAACAACCTGCTGTACCTGCAAATGACCGGCCTGAGATCCGAGGACACCGCCCGCTATTACTGTATGAGAGGCACAGCGAGGGGAAGCCGGGCTGAGCTCAGACAAAAACCTCCCGCTGCGGTTACTCGAGGAGGCCCAGCTGGGTGGGGGCGGACAGTCCGCGCGCTGGAAGCTCAGAAGAGAAAGAAATTTCCTGTTTGAAAGGGGGGAAATGATCTAGACCCACAGGCGGCAGTGATACAGGGAACTGGTGTCCCCCATTGGGTGTGGGCATGACTGACTCGGTCCCGAATATTTTAGTGCAGGTATTTATACAGATTAAAAATAATTATTATCTGCCACAGAGAAATCCAAACATTGCCATGTTAGCACAGCTCCGGTGTGAGGACAGGAAGCAGGAGAGGTGAAAACACAAATCCTGGCACGTGTAAAAGGGAAGAGGCTGATCCACAAATCGCTATAGATCAGTGCCATGGAGCTGGGCTGTGTGTGTTTAATGTGTGACACGTTTATTCCACGCCCTACCCCCAACATTGTCTCATTTCTATTGACCGCATCAGTGAACCGGTCTCCAGACAGTCTGAGAACCTGGCACTATGTGGCATTATGGAGCCACCCCGTCCATCCTCAGCTTCTCATTCAGTAGAAGTGTCTCTCTAACATTCCCTAACCAAATTATCTATCTCTCTGTTAGTCTACAAACCCGCACACAGACCCTTTCATCCATCCATCCCCACACAATCTGTCTGTCTGTCTATCTATCTAAGAGGAGACTTAGGAGACATAGGAGAGAGGTCTATAAACTCAGTAATAGTGCTGGAAAAAGTGAATAGGGAACTAATTATTTTACCCTTTCCCCAAATACAAAAATAAACCCCAAGGGTCCTCAGGTTAAATTAAGGGCCAGCGGAGTTAACACAAACCAGAGGAAGCTCTTTGTCACATAATGCACAAGTAACCAGCGGAACTCATGGCCATGAGATGTTGTGATGGCCAAAAATATCACTGTGTTCACATAAGATCTAGATAAATTCCTGCAGGATCAAAGCCCATCTGACATTTCGGGCTGCCAGAAGCGAGGAGTGGAAGATGGGTTGGTTCACTCCAAATGTCGCTGTTCTGTACCTGTCCGTGCACATCTGCTACCGGCCACTGAGCAAGACAGGATACTGGCTACATAGACCGTCGGTCTGAACCACTACGGCAGTTTGTATCTCTGTTTGTCTGTCTGTCTGTCATCTTAAGGGAAGGAGATCTCTTTCTATCCTTATTTCGCTATCAACGGATCTTCCTCCTAGGCTCGGATCCCTAGACGCAGAAAGTGGGATGGTGCGGAGAAGGGGTTGCTGTCTCTTATAAGCCGGGCGATATGCAAATAGGGGGTGTACGTTTCCTGTTTAAATCTGTCTCTCTGCCCAGCCTGCAGCCAGAGAGACAAGCCGCAGCCCCGGTGTCTGTGCAGTTACCAGCCAACCCCGCCCCTGAGATCTGTCCCCTCCAACACCCGGGAAAATGAGACTTTGGCTCCACTTGGTTTTCCTGGTAGCGGCTCTGGCAGGTATTTTCTCCCACTGGTTTCTTTGCGGGTGGAGGGGAACACGGTGGTCTTCGCAAACAATGTTCATTGGATTCTTAACGTGATTTTCTTCCCAGGTGTCCGGTCCGAGGTGCTGCTGGTGGAGTCGGGAAGGGGTGTGAAAAAGCCCAGTGACTCTCTGCGCCTCTCCTGCAAAGCCTCCGGCTTCACCTTCAGCAGCTCCGAGATGAACTGGGTCCGGCAGGCTCCCGGGAAGTGGCTGGAGTGGGTTGCATTTATTTACGGTGATGGATCTGGCCCAATCTACGCAGACTCCGTCAAAGGGCGATTCACCATCTCCAGGGACAACTCCAACAACCTGCTGTACCTGCACATGACCGACCTGAGAGCCGAGGACACCGCCCGCTATTACTGTGCTGCAGACACAGTGAGGGGAAGCCGGGCTGAGCTCAGACAAAAACTTCCCGCTGCGGTTACTCGCGGAGGCCCAGCTGGGTGGGTGCGGACAGTCCGCGCGCTGGGAGCTCAGAAGATAAAGGAATTTCCTGTGTTTGAAAGTGGGGAAATGAACCCGGCTTTATAATCAAATCGAGACCCACAGGCGGCAGCGATACAGGGAACTGGTGTCCCCCATTGGGTGTGGGGGTGATTGTCTCGGTCCCGAACATTTTTCTGCAGGTATTTATACAGAGTAAAAATAATTATTATCTGCCGCAGAGAAATCCACATATTGCCTTGTTAGCACAGCTCCGGTGTGAGGACAGGAAGCAGGAGAGGTGAAAACACAAATCCTGGCACGTCTAAAAGGGAACGAGGCTGATCCCCAAATCGCTATAGATCAGTGCCATGGAGCTGTGCTGTGTGTGTTTAGTGTGTGACACGTTTATCCCACGCCCTGCCCCCAACATTGTCTCACTTCTATTGACCGCATCAATGAACCGGTCTCCAGCCAGTCTGAGAACCTGGTACCACGTCGCACTTTGGAGCCACCCCATCCATCCTTAGCTTCTCATTCAGTAGAAATGTCTCTCGAACATTCCCTAAACAAATGATCTATTTCTCTCTCTCTCTGTCTGTTTGTCTGTCTGTCTGGTAGTCTACACACCCACGCGCAGCCCCTTTCATTCATCCATCCATCCATCCATCCATCCCCACACACTCTATCTATCTATCTATCTATCATCTGTCCATAAATACTGGGGCATCAGGAGTTTGTACAGGTTTGAATATGGCCCTTTTCACACACGAAGGTAAACATGCCCCAGTGCAGACGAGGAATATTTGGGCAACCCATTGTCCAAGGTGTAATAACGAGGACTTGGATTTCCAAAGGTGCCTCCATGCGCAGGCTGTCAACCGCCCACCCCCGCACTACCGTTTGTTGGGAACCGGGCATTGCACACTCCGCTTCCTTTGGAAAAAATCACCCAGTGCAGCTATAGACGGAACAGACTCTGCAAAGGGTTACAAACGCCTCTGGCCTCGATACGGAGACAGATCTGCCCCTGATGCTGCCCTGCTCACCAGCGAAACAGCCTCCTCTCTTAGGGCCTGACACAAAGTCTGCCGAAGCCAATGGTGGGTCCTGCAGCCCCGCCAATGGACTTCAGATTAGCCCTGCAATCTGGAGGGGCGTGCGGGAATTCAAAGCAGCGCTTAGTGCCGCAGTGTGAGCAGGATGGCACCGCAGTCACTGGGCGCTGGCCAGCCGCTGCCTTAGCCCCAGTCTCACCCCTTAGAGCCCCAAGCCAATAACTCGGATCATGCAGGGACAGGGCGCGGGTCTCTTACAAGGAGGGCGATGTGCAAACGGGGTGTGAGATCCCTGTTTAAATCTGTCTCTCCCTCTGCCCAGGCTGCACAAGGAGACACAATCCGCAGCCCCCTGGGTGTGTGCACAGACCATCCCTGTGAGATCTGCCCCCTCCAACACCCGGGAAAATGAGACTTTGGCTCCACTCGGTTTTCCTCGTAGCGGCTCTGGCAGGTATTTTCTCCACTGATTTCTTTGTGGGTGGAGGGGAACACTGTGATCTTCCCACACAATGTTCATTGGATTCTTAACGTGACTTTTTTCCCAGGTGCCCGGTCCCAGGTCCTGCTGGTGGAGTCCGGAGGGGGTGTGAAAAAGCCCGGAGACTCTCTCCGCCTCTCCTGCAAAGCCTCCGGCTTCCTCTTCAGCAGTTATCTTATGGATTGGATCCGCCAAGGGCCCGGGAAGGGGCTGGAGTGGCTGGCCAGAGCGACGGCCGAGGGGAGCTCCTACTAAGCCGATCCCGCGAAAGGGCAATTCACCATCTCCAGGGACAACGCCCTGAGCCTTGTGCATTTGCAACTGAGCAGATTGAGAGCGGAGGACACCGCCCTCTATTTCTGTGTCAGACACACAGCCCGGCAGCGAGGACCAAAACCCCCAGCGCTGCCTTTAGCCACCCTGACACTGGAGTCTGCTCCGTGGGCCGCACGGAGTTTGCAAAGCTGTTGAAATCTGGGGGGGGGGCGGGGAAACGATATTTACACACCAGAGCCTTCCGAGTGGGAACAGCGATTGTGTCAGTAACTAGAGAGTCCTTGCGGCTCGATTCACATAAGGGTCGGTCATTATGACAGCCCCTGACTATAGGTCCCTGGCTGCCCAGGGGGATTTCCAGCCTCCAATTAAACATCCGGACTCTCAGCCCCTCTATGCCCCAACCAGAGACTCGACTTCTTGATCGATCTTATACCTCCCAGGAGAGTGCCCTGGCCACGGGACTATACGGTATTCCTGGGGTCGTCTTCCCAGCCATCTGCGGGGTGACGTTGTTCGCCTTGTAACGGAAGACTTGAAAAGCTTTTGGAAGAGCGAGCAAGGCAGAGTGTGACGGGGAATGAGTCGCCAGCCCGGGGTAGAGGATCACTTTCCTGGGGTCGAAGGAGACCCATCTTCAAGTCTCTGTGCTCCAATGACTATTTACATGATATCTTAATGGCTTCCAGGGCAGTGTCGTGGCTAGATCACTGGGTCTCCGCAGATCTGTGGGTTGTTTCTTTATTTTATTATTATTATTCCAGGTTCTGCCACTGACTGGCTAAGGGAGCGTGGACAAATCAGTGTCCTTCTGTGTGACTCAGTTTCTCCACTTGTGAACAACGAATACTAACACTGACCTTCCTTTCCCAAGTCTCTGCTAGACGGCTATCTATTTTACAGAGGTCTAGGTTGGACATTAGGAAAAAGTTTTTCACTTGGAGGGTGGTGAAGGCTGGGTTCCCTAGGGAGGTGGTGGAATCTCCATCCTTAGAGGTTTTCAAGGCCCATCTTGACAAAGCCCTGACTGGGATGATTTAATTGGGGTTGGCCCTGCTTTGAGCAAGGGGTTGCACCAGATGACCTCCTGAGGTCCCTTCCAGTCCTAACCCTCCATGATTCTGTGATCACCCCAGGCTGCAACTTTCCTGAGATAAATTTAAGAGCATGGGAAAAGTCCGTGTTTGACATTACTTTGAATATGTTTCTGTTCCCTGAGGTTCTCACACCTTATCACGGTATCTCCCACACCCCGGCACAAGGAACCTCAGTGAGAAATGACATGCCAGCCCCTGGGGCTCCGTTTTAAGAGGGACGATATGCAAATCGAGTCATTGCATTCCCTCTTTAAAATCTGCGGTTCCCCTTCGGGTTGAGAACTTTCAGCTCCCACTGTCTGTGCTGTGAGCAGCCCAACCCCTAGAGAACTTTTCCCTGCAGACCAGGAGGATGTTTTGGCTGGATTTCCTTTTCATGATGTCACTTTTCCAAGGTAGGTATTGTTTCTGGGTGGGAGGGGAGGGGGGAAATGGAGATATCCTTGTTGGTAAATGATTGCTGGCAGTATTCCAACCAGTCGCAATATTAAAGGAAGCAGCGATCACATTAGCAGCAATGTTAGCAATTTATTCTTGGATCAGCGCCGTTATTGGACTGTTGATGTGCGTCTTATATCCTCAGGCTCAGGCAGAGGTCGTGGAGTCCGGAGGAGACATTAAGCAGCCCGGACAATCTCTGCGCCTCACCTGTAAAGGCTCTGGATTTGATTTCAGCCAGTTCGGGATACACTGGATCCGACAGGCTTCCGGGAAAGGGCTGGAGTGGCTCTCCGTCATTGTCGACGACGACGGGAGTAAGGAATATTACGCCGATTCCGTCAAGGGGCCAGTCACCACCTCCATGTACAACTCCAAAAACCTGGCCTATTTGGACATGAGCGGCCTGAGGGCAGAGGACACCGCCCGGTATTACAGTGCAGCCGCCCAGTGAGTGAAAGCCGGTCTGAGCCCAGACAAAAACCCTTCCTCTGCCACGGCATGACAACGCGGCTCTTTCTGAGTGGTGCTCCAGGTCTGCCAGTTTCAGTGCGGCAAAGGGAAGCAAACAAAGTTATCAGGGGTTCGCTCCGAGTTCTTTCCCACGCTGAATTTCACAGCAGGCCAAGTGAGAATGTAGATGTTTAGTCAGAGACATTCATGCTTCATAAAGACTCCTTCCACCTCCACTCCCCCAACTCGAGGTTGTCCTTCCCTCACTCCACAAAAGGAAGAGAGACATCCTGGGATGTTCGGGCTCAGTGTAGCATCCTGTCTCCTAGACCATGCGGCCCCTTCGTGTGACCTTTGCACTGACTGATAACGCTGCCGGGGGGGAGGTTATATTCAAACACAGTGACCGGCTTCTGTCCCTGCTCGTAATGAATTCATGGCCTGACACTCTCACTCCCTTTCGGGAATCCGAATTAAAATGGGAGCAGGAATATCTGGGGTGGGTGGGTGGGGAGAGAACCAGAACCCCACAGTCCTAGGCACGGTGCAGACACAGCCCACAGCACTGGTCTGCCCCCACTCAGTTCACAAGCCGAATATAAAAGGGAAGCGCAGTGTGAACGGGAATGGGAATAGCAATGTGCAAAAGGGTGTGAAATATCAATGGTGCATAATAACCGCCCTTCAAGGCCGCTTGAATCCTCCCCCTTGACTCCGCCCTACAGAAAGACTCCCAGAGACGCTGCTCTCGGCAGACGGATCTCCCTCAGCCAGGTGCCACGGCAAAACCTGCACCCTGCCCTCACAGGTACCCCCGACATCTTCTCCCGTCCTCTGTGCCCACAAACGCATCCCCAGACCTCGAACAAAGCAGGAGTCCCGCTTCCCAAGATCACGTTCCTAGGGTCGTGGGTCATTTCAATGCCACCGGTCATTGCTGGGAACCGGCTTCGGTCCCAAATCACTCCCTGCGCTCTGGGGAAATTCCTCTCCAGCGGCTGTCTCAGCCCCATGGATCCTTGGGACACGACCCCTGCCCAGACACTGGCCCCACTGACTGGAGGATGCGGGGCGGCACAGCTGTCTCCCTCCACCCCATCCTTCACAACAGGCCCTGAATTACTTTCTGCGGCAGGAGACATGGCCTCGCAAGAACCAGGCCCGAATTCGAGTTTATGGGAGGAAATCTCCTGGCTGCAGGGAGCTGTTTATTCTTCCGAGGGGTGCAAGAGTGAGGCGAGGATCCCAGCGGCCTGTGACCGGCGCTGCACAAACACACGGGACGGGTCGCTCTGACTCCTGCACCCTGAGCCCGAGAGCGAGTAAAGCAGAGACGTGACGGGGAGTTTGTGTCTTTTATAAGCAGGGGAATATGCAAATGAGGGAGATGGGTTCCTCTTTAAATCTGTGTCTGCCTCTGCCCAGGCTGCACCCGCAGACACACCCCGCACCCCTGTGTCTGTGCAGGGACCGGCCAGCCCCGCTGCGGACTTTCCCCACCGACACCAGGAAAAATGAGATTTTTACTGCCTGTGATTTTCGCTCTCGCGGCTCTGGAAGGTATTTTCCTCTTCTAAATAACTGGCGGGGTTCGGAGAATATTGTGTCACCGCTGCTTTTATAGCGATATTCACAACCTGTCTTTGTCTGCAGGTGCCCGCTGCCAGGTGCAGCTGGTGGAGTCCGGAGGGGATGTGAAAAAACCTGGAGACTCTCTCCGCCTCTCCTGCAAAGCCTCCGGCTTCACCTTCAGCAGCTCCTGGATGAACTGGGTCCGACAGGCTCCTGGGAAGGGACTTGAATGGGTCGCGCGTATAAACCCCAATGGGGGTACAACATATTACCCTGATTCAGTGAAAGGGCGATTCACCATCTCCAGGGACAACTCCAAGAGCGAGCTCTATCTGCAAATGAGCGGCCTGAAGCCCGAGGACACCGCCCGCTATTACTGTGCGAGAGACACAGTGAGGGGAAGCCGCTGGGAGCTCAGACAAAAACCTCCCGCTGCGGGCAGCAGGGAAAGTCCCAGCTGCTCAGACACTGACACTGCGGCACTGGAAACTCAAGAGAGGAAGCGACGTGTTCATTGCCAGCGGCTCAGTCTTAGCCAGATCTAGCTTCACACCGAGCACAGAGCCAAGGCCGGTCCCGACCTGACTGAGGAGGGCTGGACCTGAACCTTTCCCCCCTATTTGTAACACATTTTAAAATTAGTCTGTGGGCAAATAAAGACACCGATTAAACACCCCCTTTAAGTCGCGGGTGGGGGGAGAACGCGATAAACAAAGCCACAAACACAGTCAGATAAAAACATGGGCACAGTGAAGCTATCAGTCAGTGCTGGGTATTTCACCACTATTTGCTGAAACATATGAAACATGTTATATAACTAATCGACTCCCTCCCCCTGCACACTGCCTCCTCTCTATCGGCCTCATCAACTAACTCCAGACATCCATGGGCCCAGCTGGGTCCTTAGCAAAGAGCAACGGGAATGAATGGCAGGGCCTGGCCAATAACCTACCAGGGACCTTCCCCGCCAGCCACTGGCAATTCTCTAGGGATGAAATTCACCCCTTTGCACAGGGACCATCACAAGGGCCTGTCCAGCGACTGAGCACCGGCTGTGACATTATCCTGCCGTGCAGCACGGTCCCTTCTCATCGCACTAAGCAATCATGCTCCACAATCCTTTCCAGCCACACAGCCCAGCGCAGAGACTTTCCCGAAGCAGCTTTGCACACTTGGTTTGCAGACCAGTTCTGCAGATTGCCAGGAACAAGGGATGGTTCAGTGATGTCAGGGGCTGCTAGGTTATAACATTGACACCAACATCCACAGTGGGGATCGCTGGAGAGGCATCATAGATGGATAGATAGATACGTAGGTGCAATTGGTAGCATTATATGTTTCACGTGTTATTCTATGTATAAAAATACTCAAAGGGAAGCTCCAGTTTTAAGATTGAACCCTCAGATCTCCCCGACACTGGGTTTAAACTCGATACACTGTCACACTCCTGCGAGATCTCCCCTTATATTGTCCCCACCCCTTGTCCCATGCAAATGAGCCGCCCGGGGCCCTCTTCATAGCTCAGTGGCAGGCCGCTCACACCGCTCAGAGCCAGCTCAGCTTCCCAGCTCGCCCAGGGAACCAGCCCGACAGCTGCAGACATGGCCCCCAGCCTGGTCCTCGCCTTCCTCTGCTGCTCCCAGTGGGTAAGGGCTAGATCTGCGCTCCAGCTGTGCCCCCGGTACCACATGTTCCCTAGTAACCGTGCCTCTGGGAATCAATAAGATATTTACTTTTATTTCTCCCCGCTGCAGGTGTCTATTCCCAGATTACCCTGGTGGAGTCCGGTGGAGGAATCAGGAATCCCGGAGAGACCCTCAAACTGACCTGCTCCGTGACCAGATTCTCTCTCACTTGCTACGGAGTGCACTGGGTCCGCCAGCCGGTGGGAAAAGGACTGGAATGGGTGGGAGAAATCTGGGGTGCTGGAAGCACTCTCTATAATGAGGAGGTGAAAACTCACCTCACCATCACCAGAGACACCTCCAAAAACCAAGTGTACCTGCAACTGACCGGCTTGCAACCCACAGACACCTCCGTGTATCACTGTGTCAGAGATCCACACAGTGAGGGAAAACCTACCAGAGCCAGCACTACAACTAACCATACGGAGAACCAGCCTGCCTGTGTCAGTGGCAAACAGCAGCTGCTGCCAACACAGACCCCTTTCTGCTTGGCTGGTTTCTCGCTTCATCCACATAGCTGCATGGCCTCTGTCTTTGGTGATTTGTACAAAACAAACCCTGTGTCCAGATGGGGGTTAAGCTGGGTGGCCCTTGCTGTCCCTTTTCACCCTGCAGTTCTGTGATTCCATGGCATAGCACAAGCATGTATAAATTAATCTCTCCTTATACTGTTAACATCCCATTGCCCGTGACAATAAGCTCCCTGGTGCCCTGCTCAGCGCCCAGTTGCAGAATCCCACATACAAAGGACTCTCCAAACACCTATTTTCCTTCCAAAAGGAGCAGCCAGAGAAATAAAGAAATGAACTTCTGTGTTCCTAGTATAGGCAAGGCATTCAAATACTATGAGAACGAGAGGCAGAAGGAAACCCTAAAGCAGATTGGATTGACAGATAGACAGACAGACAGTTGGCATTTAATGGGTTTAGACTTTCAAATGTCAGGACCAAATAAATACAATCAAGGAAGCATCTCAGGTAAGCTTGAACGCTCAGAGCAACCCACAGTTGGGTTTACAATTCAATGCAGTGTTACACTTCTGCTAGGGCCCCACCTTTATATTGTCCCCATCCCTTGTCCCATGCAAATGAGCTTCCTGGGGCCCTGTTCATAGCTAACTCACAGGCCGCTCAGAGCCAGCGTTGGGCTTCAGCTTCCCAGCCCACCCAGGGAACCAGCCCATCAGCCACAGACATGGCCCCCAGCCTGCTCCTCACCTTCCTCCTGCTCCTCCCAGAGGGTAAGGGCGGAATCTGAGCTCCTTCTGTGCCCCTATTAACAGATAATCACGCCTCTGGGAACCACGAACACATTTTCCCTTTATTTCTCCCCTCTGCAGGTGTCTATTCCCAGATTACCCTGGTGGAGTCCGGGGGAGGAATCAAGAAGCCCGGAGAGACCCTCAAACTGACCTGCTCCGTGACCGGTTTCTCTCTCACTAGCTACCAAGTGCAGTGGGTCCGCCAGCCAGCGGGGAAAGGGCTGGAATGGGTCGGAGGTATCTGGCCTGATGGAGGCACTGCTTATAACGAGGCTCTCAAAAGCCGCCTCACCATCACCAGAGACACCTCCAAAAGCCAGGTCTATCTGCAACTGACCGGCCTGCAACCCGCAGACACCTCCGTGTATTACTGTGCAGAGACACACAGTGAGAGAAATGTACTGAAGCCAGCACCAAAACTAACCAAGCAGCCTGCCTGTGTGAGTCTGAGAGAGCAGCAGCTGCCAACACAGAGTTCTTTCTGCTTGGTCAGCTAAGTTTCATCCAGGATCCATGGGAAATTGAACCCTTGTGTGATGTGCTTGTGCAAAAACCCTAGCTGAAAAATCACCCTTCTCCTCATGGGGGCAGCAGCGGGACAAACCGCTGGGGACTCAGTGTGGTGACTGTCACATAAACCTGACCCCTGATTTAACCTACCCCGTTCCCTGCCAGTGTCTCCCCTCCCTGCACGGAGCATCGCCAGACCTGTGGTGCAGAGACCCCTCGCTTCATCCGTGAGCCCCACTCCGGAGTGAGTCCGGCTTTGAGTCACTCTCCCCTCGTGGAGAGGAAATGCTGACTGTGCTAGGGCCTGTCTCTGTCTCAGAGTCACAGGACAACCTGTCGGATTACAGTGGACAAGAAGCTTGATATGAGTCAAAGTTGCCCTTATTGCCAAGAAGGCTAACGACACATGGGCAGCATTTGTAGAAACATTGCCAGCACATGGAGATTGTTCCCCTCCGTTCGGCACTGGTGAGGCCACATTTGGAGTATTGTGTCCAGTACAGGAAGGATGTGGAGAAATTGGACAGAGTCCAGCGGAGGGGAACGAAAACGATGAGGGGGCTGGAGCACAAGACTTATGAGGAGCGCCTGAGGAAAGTCCTCTTGTTTAGTCTGCAGAAGAGAAGAGTGAGGGGATTTGATAGCAGCCTTCAACTACCTGAAAGGGGGTTCCAGGGAGGATGGAGCTAGGCTGTTCTCAGTGGTGGCAGATGACCAAGAAACGAGCAATGGTCTCAAGTTGCAGTGGGGGAGGTCTAGGTTGGACATTAGGAATAACTTTTTCACTAGGAGGGTGGTGAAGCACTGGAATGGATTACCTAGGGAGGTGGTGGAATCTTCATCCTCAGAGGTTTTTAAAGTGAGGCTTGACAAAGCCCTGGCTGTCATGATTTAATGGAGGTTGACCCTGCTTTGAGCAGAGGGTTGAACTAGGTCAATGTTTAGCAACCTTTTCGGTATCAGGGACCGACATCCTATACTGTGTTCGTCATTGAGAAAAACTGGACTAGATGATCTCCTAAGGTTCCTGCCAACCCTAATCTTCTATCATTCTAAGACAGGGTGTGTGATTTCAAAGGAGAGCAGTGCATTGCGGGGCGGATCAGAGTCAATGGGGGTCGATCCTTCTGACCCCACTTGGCCTTTGCATCACACCCAGTGCATGTGGGGCCGAATCCTCCGCTAGTTTAAAGTCACACAACTGCTTTCCCTCGGCTGCAGTTACTCCAGATTTACACCTGTGAGGATCTGGCACTTTGAGCAGACTGGATTGTTTGGAGATTATCAGTACATTATACCACGTACGGGGCCCCCCACCGTGGAACCAGAGAATGACGGCAGAGTGGGGTTGGAAGAAACCTCAGGAGGTAATCTACGCCCAGCCCTTGCCCCAGATGTTACGGCCTTTATCCTCACAAAGACGCCGTGAGGATGGGGACCTATCTCTGCCCGTCATTGAAGGAGGAGGGACCAAGACACAGAGGGATGAAGGCTGGGACTTTCCAATGGGAAATTCAGACTGCCGGTGGGGCTGTGCTGCGGAGATCACTCGGTGCCTGAATAAACCGCACTCAGCTAGACCGGGAAAGCTGGGCATAGCTGGGCCTTTCCAAAGGGACACGGCAGAACAGCTGGGAAGTGCCGCGTCGATGGGAACGGCGATAGCAACGTAGACAGGACTATGGATGTCAGTGGTGGATAATTACCTCCCTGCTGTGCTGCATGAATCCTCCCTGGACTCTGCTCTAACCACAGAGTGCCAGACACGCCGATCTCCGCACACTCATCTCTGTGGCTCTACCGCAAAACCCTGAACTCCGCCCTCAGCCTTCCCACAGCATGTCCCATCTGCACCCACCACCGGGTGCCCAGACCTGCTCGACAGCACGTGTCCCGCGTGCTAAGGTCACGTTCCCAGTGTCTTGGGTCATTTCAATGTCACCGGTCACTGCTGGGAACCGGCTTCGGTCCCCAACCGCTCCCAGCGCTCTGGGGAATCTTCCTCTCCTGCAGCTGTCCCAGCCCCATGGATCCCTGGGACACGATCCCTGCCCAGACACTGGCCCCACTGATCGGAGGTTACATGGCCCCGCTGTGCATGGGACGGGGCAGTACAGCTCAGTGCCCCCCACGACATCGCCTCACAATAACCAGCCCCTCAGTTCGTGCGGGAGGAAATCTCCTGACTGCAGGGAGCTGTTTATTCTTCCCAGGGGCCCAAAGATTTGGCGAGGATCCCAGCGGCCTGTGACGGGCGCTGCACAAACACACGGGACGGGTCACTCTGACTCCTGCACCCTGAGCCCGAGAGCGAGTAAAGCAGAGAAGTGACGGGGGGAGTTTGTGTCTCTTCTAAGCAGGGCAATATGCAAATGAGGGAGATGGGTTCCTGTTTAAATCTGGGTCTCCCTCCGCCCAGGCTGCACCCGCAGACACACCCCGCACCCCTGTGTCTGTGCAGAGACCAGCCAGCCCCGCTGTGGACTTTCCCCATCGACACCAGGAAAAATGAGATTTTTCCTGCCTGTCATTTTCGCTCTCGCGGCTCTGGAAGGTATTTTCTTCCTCTGAATAACTGGCGGGGTTCGGAGAATCTTGTATCATCGCTGCTTTTATAGCGACATTCACAACCTGTCTTTGTCTGCAGGTGCCCGCTGCCAGGCGCTGGTGGAGTCCGGAGGGGATGTGAAAAAGCCCGGAGACTCTCTGCGCCTCTCCTGCAAAGCCTCCGGCTTCACCTTCAGCAGCTACTACATGAGCTGGATCCGCCAGGCTCCCGGGAAGGGACTGGAGTGGCTCGCATATATAAGCGGCAGTGGGGGTGATATAAACTATCTTGACGCAGTGAAAGGGCGATTCACCATCTCCAGGGATAACTCCAAGAGCGAGCTCTATCTGCAAATGACCGGCCTGAAGCCCGAGGACACCGCCCGCTATTACTGTGCGGGATACACAGTGAGAGGAAGCCGGTCTGAGCTCAGACAAAAACCTCCCGCTGCGGGGAGCAGGAAAGTCCCAGCTGCTCAGACACTGACACTGCAGCACTGGAAACTCAAGAGAGGAAGCGACGTGTTCATTGCCAGCGGCTCAGTCTTAGCCAAATCTAGCTTCACACCGAGCACAGAGCCAAGGCCGGTCCCGACCTGACTGAGAAGGGCTGGACCTGAACCTTTCCTCCTATTTTTAATACATCTTAAAATTAATCTGTGTGCAAAAAAAGGACTCCTATTCCACACCCACTTAAAGTCGGCGGAGGTGGGGGAGGGGGGGAAGGAGAGAAAATGGGATGAACAAAGCCCACACACTGTCAGATTAAAAAAATGGGCACAGTGAAGCTAACAATCGGAGCTGTCTATTGTAGCAATATTTGCTAAATGTGTAGTTCTATAACGTGTGTGACACCAATTTCAGTGACTGATATTTTGCAGCAAATTAACAACCTAGCCTGGAATTCTGAAAAATCAACCCCAAGAGCACTCCCTGTATCTAACGTGGGAATTGGGTATTTCAGCAGGAGACTCCCTTGCAAATGTATCCTTTGGTCAAATGTCACTGAAATCTAGGAATCAGGCCAGAAATGTGAGTCTCTTATAAGGAGGGGATATGCAAACGGCGGAGACTGTTTCTGGCTTAAATCTCTCTCTCTTTCTGCCCAGCACGCACCCAGAGAGACAACCTGCAGACACCTCACCCTGAGAACTGTCCCCTGAAGTACCAGGGAAAACGAGAGTTTGCCTCCATTTCCTTTTCCTTCTGGCAGCTCTGGCAGGTATTTTCTCCCCACAAACACACTCAGACACAGCGGACCATGACTGTCCTTCTGCAGCGATAGTAACACAGTGTGTAAAGTTCTCTTCCTCCTTTTATTCTCCTGCAGAGACGGGGAAGGGATTTCCTGGTGGTGGCGCTCACCCTCCACAGCCATGAGAACCGACACAAAATATCTCCCCTCAGCCACACTACATACAGCTGTGATAGCAGAGAGAGGCTCTGCTGATCCCATCTCCCCTGGGGAGACCAGGGAGCAGATGCCCAGGGTGTATTTCAGCGGTGTAGGAAGAAGAAGCAGGTGCATCCGGCCGTGCTCTGTGGATGCCCCCAGTGACTCACCAGGGCTTTCTGCTCAGACACTCGCCACCTCCCTCCTTTTCCCACTGCAGTCAATGGAGCAGCTGGGTCCTTAGCGAAGAGCAACGGGAGTGAATGGAGGGTCCTGACCAATAACGTAGCAGGGACCTTCCCCGCCAGCCACTGGTAATTCTCTAGGGATAAAATTCACCCCTTTGTACAGGGACCACCACAAGGGCCTGTCCAGCGACTGAGCACCAGCTGTGACATTATCCTGCCCGTGCAGCACAGTCCCTTCTCATCGCACTAAGCAATCGTGCTCCACAATCCTTCCCAGCCACACAGCCCAGCGCAGAGACTTTCCCGAAGCAGCTTTGCACACTTGGTTTGCAGACCAGTTCTGCAGATTCCCAGGAACAAGGGATGGTTCAGTGATGTCAGGGGCTGCTGGGTTATAACATTGACACCAACATCCACAGTGGGGTGGGGCGGAGAGACAAGATGGATGGATGGATAGATGGATATATAGAATTACATAGGTGAAATTGGTAGTATTAAAAGTTCCAAGTGTTATTCTATGTATATAAATACTGAAAGGGAAACTTCTCTCTTAAGATTCAATCCTCAGATCTCCCCGACACTGGGTTTAAACTCGACACAGTGTCACACTCCTGCTAGATCTCCCCTTATATTGTCCCCACCCCTTGTCCCATGCAAATGAGCCGCCCGGGGCCCTCTTCATAGCCCAGTGGCAGGCCGCTCACACCGCTCAGAGCCAGCTCAGCTTCCCAGCCCGCCCAGGGAACCAGCCCGCCAGACGCAGACATGGCCCCCAGCCTGCTCCTCGCCTTCCTCCTGCTGCTTCCAGCGGGTAAGAGCTGGATCTGGGCTCCAGCTGTGCCCCCGGTACCGCATGTTCCCTAATAACCGCGCCTCTGTGAATCACTAACACTTTTTCCTTCTCCCCTCTGCAGGTGTCTATTCCCAGGTTAGCCTGGTGGAGTCCGGTGGAGGAATCAAGAAGCCTGGAGAGACCCTCAGACTGACCTGCACCGTGTCCGGATTCTCTCTCACTAGCTACGATATGAACTGGGTCCGCCAGCCAGCGGGGAAAGGGCTGGAATGGGTGGGAGTTATCTGGTACGATGGAAGCACTGCTTATAGCGAGGCTCTGAAAAGTCGCGTCACCATCACCAGAGACACCTCCAAGAGCCAAGTGTACCTGCAACTGACCGGCCTGCAACCCGCAGACACCTCCGTGTATTACTGTACCAGAGACACACAGTGTAGGGAAAACTTACCAGAGCCAGCACTAAAACTAACCACGCAGCCTGCCTGTGTGAGTCTCAGAGAGCAGCAGCTGCCAACACAGAGTTCTTTCTGCTTCGGTAGCTATGCTTCATCCAGGATCCATGGTAAATTGAACCCACATATGATGTGAACTCAACCACATAGAACCCCAAAGTCTCACAGAGAATCAGAACTGCCAGGCCTGGGAATCGAGTCCAGCATTTCTGACACCCGCCCTCCAACTCGCTCAGTTATTCTGTCATTCTGCCAAGCAGGGAAGGGAAAGGCCACAGGAATTTTCATCCCCAAACTCTGGCTGTTGCAGCTGGACTCACCGAACTGTTGCTGTCTCCGGTAGCTGGGAAGTTGGACCCGGACTCCTTAAATCCGCTGTGGAATCCAGAGCCACTATCATGGCGCAGAGGTGGGAATTCCGTTCCCTGCTACATGGCAAAGTCTGAGAGCTTATCTGAACAGGATATTTATTCAGATCCAACATTCAACAAGGGATTGTCAATCAACGCGTGCAAAGGCCCGAGTGTGCTAAAACCTCTGGGATTGTCACATGAGAGCTCAGTAACTCAGACACTCACAATCTTGCGTGTTTGGATCTCATCTATGCCAGCCTCCATGTTTCAGTCCCTTTCCACACAGAATTACCCCCCGTCACTCTGCAATAATCACTGTTCTCTCACAGCACCATTAGGAACATGGGGTCCTAACAACCGCCACCCTCAAAAATCTCCCAGAACTCATTTATCCCAGTCACTTGTCTCAACAGCGTCCTTGACCAGCTGCTTTATAGGAAGCAGCAAAACAACCTGACTGTTGTCAATTAGCCGCCCACTGCAGAAAGGATGTGGACAAATTAGAGAGAGTCCAGGAGAGGGGAACAAAAATGATGAGGGGGCTGGAGCACAAGACTTAGGAGGAGAGGCTGAGGAAACTGGGCTCATTTAGTCTGCAGAAGAGAAGAGTGAGGGGAGATTTGATAGCAGCCTTTAACTACCTGAAAGGGGGTTCCAGGGAGGATGGGGCTAGGCTGTTCTCAGTGGTGGCACATGGGAGAAGAAGGAGCAATGGTCTCTAGTTGCAGTGGGGGAGGTCTAGGTTGGATATTATGAAAAAAAACGTTTCCCCTAGGCGGGTGGTGAAGCACTGGAATGGGTTACCTAGGGAGGTGGTGGAATCTCCATCCTAAGAGGTTTTTAAGGCCTGGTTTGACAAAGCCCTGGCTGGGATGATTTAGTCAGGGTTGGTCCTGCTCTGAGCAGGGGTTTCACTAGATGATCTCCTGAGGTCCCTTCCAGCCCTCATCGTCTATGATTCTATGATACACACTGCACCAAGGGGCAGCCCGACTCCTATCTGAGCTCTCTCCAGTGCAAGTAATGCAGATTTTTAATGGCAGGAGTTTGTCTCTCTTATAAAGAGAGGGAGATGGGAGTAACACGTTCCTGTTTAAATCGCTCTCTCTCTCTGCCCAGTCTGCACCCAGGTAGATAATCTAGAGCTCTGTAATTGTGCAGTTGCCAAGCAATCCATCCTTGAGAACTTCCCCTTCGCATACCAGGGAAAATGGGACCTTGGATTCACTTACTTCTCGCTGTAGCATCTTTGAAAGGTAGTTTTGTGCCCTCAGCAATGTTAAGAAACAGGTGAATGTTGTATTATCACTCCTTTTTTCTAATAACATTCGTAATGTGTCTATTTGCAGGTGCCCTGTCCCAGGTCCAGCTGGTGGAGTCTGGTGGGGATGTGAAAAAGCCCGGAGACTCTCTGCGCCTCTCCTGCAAAGCCTCTGGCTTCACCTTCAGCGACTACTACATGGACTCGGTCCGTCAGGTTCCCGGGAAAGGGCTGGACTGGATGGCCGGAGTTAGTTCCCCAAGCGGATCGGACCAATGGTATTCTGAGGCTGTTGAAGGGCGATTCACCATCTCCAGGGTCAATCCCATCAGCACGGGATATTTGCACATGAACAGCTTGAAGACGGAGGACACCGCCCTGTATTACTGTGCGAGACACACAGTGCGGGGAGGCCGGTCTGAGCTCAGACAAAAACCTTTCCCTGCAGAGACAGGGGGATACATTTCCTGGGGGTGGCGCTCCTGCTCCACAGCCATGAGAACCGACACAACATGTCTCCGCTCAGCCACCCCGCACACAGCTGGGATGGAATCAGCAGAGACTTTCTCTCCTATCGCCCCTGGGGAGCGCGGGGAGAAGATGCCCCGAGCATATTTCGAGCCATGAGCAGGAATAAAGGACAGATGCATCCGCCCTCGCTCTGTGGATGTCCCACTGACTCACCAGAGCTTTCTGCTCGGATGCTCTGCAGTTTAAGCAGCTCCCCGCCTCCCACAGAAGTCAATGGAGAAGCTGCCCCCGTGGTGAACAGCAGTGGGAATGCTGAGCCCTGAGAGAAGATCATTGACGGAAAGGGCGGATCAGTGACCTCTGAGTGACCTTCCCTCTCAGCCCATTGATAGAGGACTTTAGAAAGGGGCTAGCACAAAGGGGTTTGCCCCATACTGAGCCCACCTAAGCCTTCCGTGGTTAAGTCTCCTGCTGCCGTTCTGTACAGGGGTGACTTTTATCCCCTGGCACTACGCAATTTGACCCCAAGATGCTTTGCAACGTTATAACCGACAGCATGAATTTTATGAAGCATCTTTGCCAAGTCTCTTCCTATCCTCATGCTCCAGCTCATCCTGCAAAGGAATGGATCAGTCCTAGAACTAACTGCGGGTACGTCACACTAACAACTACACTGAAGGGCAGAGAGACCGAGACAGAGATACAGATATAGATCGGTGCAGATAGAGCGAGATCGTTTTCACTCAGTGGTTTTATGTTTTCCAATCAAACAGTGCACAAGAAATGCAGCACGTTTGTTTATGGAGCTTGGATTCTCTGTTGAGACTCATTAACCCACCTGCTTCTAGACTGAACCAAACCTCCCAGGTCCACCCTTATATTGTCCCACCCCTTGTCCCATGCAAATTAGCTTCCCAGAGCCTTGTTCATAGCCCAGTGGCGGGCCGCTCTCACCACTCAGAGCCAGCTCAGCTTCCCAGCCAGCCCAGGGAAGCAGCCGCCAGCTGCAGACATGGCCCCCAGCCTGCTCCTCGCCTTCCTCCTGCTGCTCCCAGTGGGTAAGGGCGGAATCTGCGCTCCATCTGTGCCCCCGGTACCGCATGTTCCCTAATAATTGGGCCTCTGGGAATCACTAAAACATTTCCCCGTTTTTTTTGTCTGCTCTGCAGGTGTCTATTCCCAGGTTAGCCTGGTGGAGTCCGGGGGAGGAATCAAGAAGCCCGGAGAGACCCTCAAACTGACCTGCACCGTGTCCGGATTCTCTCTCACTAGCTACTGGATGAGCTGGATCCGCCAGCCAGCGGGGAAAGGGCTGGAATGGGTCGGAGTTATCTGGACTGATGGAAGCGCTGCTTATAGCGATGCTCTGAAAAGTCGCCTCACCATCACCAGAGACACCTCCAAGAGCCAAGTGTACCTGCAACTGACCGGCCTGCAGCCCGCAGACACCTCCGTGTATTACTGTGCCAGAGACACAGTGAGGGAAAACCTACCAGAGCCAGCACTAAAACTAACCTTGCGGAGAACCAGCCTGCCTGTAAGAGCCACCGAGAGCAGCAGCTGCCCACACAATCTGCTTTCTGCTTGGGTGGTTGTTTGCTTCCTGCAGATCGCACAGCAAGTTACCCCGCCTCACCCAAAGTCTCACAGTCTAAATACCACAGCTGAGAAGGGAACCCAGGAGTCCTGCCTCCCAGGGCCCCGCTCTACCAGTTTGTCTGTCATTTTACGAAGAAGTGGAAGTAAAAACCCCCAGGGATATTCACCGCTAGACTCACGCCATAGCAAATGGATTATTCTTCCCTCCCATGGCTGGGAAAATACACAAGGAGCCTCTTTGTACCGGTGTCTCCCATAGACACGAGAGCCCGACTCTCACAGTACAGCTGGGAACACAACCTGGCCTCTGTGTCGTGGAGGACAAAGACTGAGTCACTGGCCCAGGAGCCCCTTGATTCAGAGCCAGGAGCCAACAAGTGACTCTGGCTCGATGCCTGGGAGGTGCTGAGGGGCTAAATTTCTTCCCCCACAACCTGCTGTTAATTCTCCGTGGGTGAAACTTATCCCAGGGCCAGGACCTCTCACAAGACCCGGTGCCACAACCGAGCCCCACCGAAACATGACGTGTCCTTTTAATATTTCACAGGCCTTGTCGAGCCAGCTTCTCTCTTCTCACAGCATTTCCCCGGAGGTGTTGCCTTTTGTGACTCCCACATTCAGCCCCATCGAACCAATTCATAATCGAACAAATGTTCCCAGAGATCCACTGTCAGGTGTGCACTCGACGGCCTCGGCTGGAACTTCACCTCCACACACAAGGCATTGGTCACCCACAGGCATTTCTCAAACCCAGACCGATGCTGAGAGATGAACAATCCGGATTCTCCTCATCTGCGGCCCATTTTTAACTCCCGTAAAGTGCATGGGACGTTGGCCTTTTTTGATGGACAGCACCTCCTACACTTGAACCGGGGCAGGTTCATCTCCCATTACTAGAGTGGACGTCAGCTAATATGTAGAATAGGGGGAGAAGCCCAAATGACCAGGTGACCACAGCCACAATTTAAATGAACTGCGGATTAATATTCCACGGGAACAGGTCAAACATTTCACAGGGTGAATTGTATTCATCTCCACCGAGCCTAGGTGCACAGACAACCAAGGTCACGCTACAAGCAGCTCCCTGGGTTAGAGCAAGGGGTGAGTTAGAGAAGAATATTGCACACCGTGTATCTCTCTCTGCTGTGGAGGAATACAGGGAGATTTTTCAGAGGCACTAACACAGGTTTGGGGTGTTTAACGCCATTCACTTTCCACGGGACCTGGGTACCAAACGGCTCTTTGTAAATCCCTCCTCCCCCCAGACAAAAGTTACAATTCCAGCATTTCAAAGGTAACATTTTCTTCTTCCTTTGCGTGGTTCCTCGTGTTAAAATAGACACTTTCCCTACGTGGTTTTAGTTCTCTCGCAGCCTGCGTGTTCGGCTTGGGTTCCCTAGATGGCGATATCTCCTCCTCAGAAAATGCCGCACCCCCTGTGGGTCTCTCCCTGGGACACGATCCCTGCCCAGACACTGACCCACTGATCGGAGGTTGCATGGCCCCGCTGTGCATGGGACGGGGCAGCACAGCTCAGTGCCCCCCACGACATCGCCTCACAATAACCAGCCCCTCAGTTCGTGCCGGAGGAAATCTCCCGACTGCAGGGAGCTGTTTATTCTTCCAAGGGGACAAAGATTTGGCGAGGATCCCAGCAGCCTGTGACGGGCGCTGCACAAACACACGGGACGGGTCACTCTGACCCCTGCACCCTGAGCCCCAGAGCGAGTAAAGCAGAGAAGTGACGGGGGGAGTTTATGTCTCTTATAAGCAGGGAATATGCAAATGAGGGAGATGGGTTCCTCTTTAAATCTGGGTCTCCCTCTGCCCAGGCTGCACCCGCAGACACACCCCGCACCCCTGTGTCTGTGCAGGGACCGGCCAGCCCCGCTGCGGACTTTCCTCACCGACACCAGGAAAAATGAGATTTTTACTGCCTGTGATTTTCGCTCTCGCGGCTCTGGAAGGTATTTTCTTCCTCCGAATAACTGGTGGGGTTCGGAGAATATTGTGTCATCGCTGCTTTTATAACGATATTCACAACCTGTCTTTGTCTGCAGGTGCCCGCTGCCAGGTGCTGGTGGAGTCCGGCGGGGATGTGAAAAAGCCCGGAGACTCTCTCCGCCTCTCCTGCAAAGCCTCCGGCTTCACCTTCAGCAGCTCCTGGATGGACTGGGTCCGCCAGGCTCCTGGGAAGGGGCTGGAGTGGGTCTCTCAGATTCACACAGACAGCAGCAGCACATACTACGCTGATGCAGTGAAAGGGCGATTCACCATCTCCAGGGATAACTCCAAGAGCGAGCTCTATCTGCAAATGACTGGCCTGAAGCCCGAGGACACCGCCCGCTATTACTGTGCAGACACACAGTGAGGGGAAGCCGCTGGGAGCTCAGACAAAAACCTCCCGCTGCGGGCAGCAGGGAAAGTCCCAGCTGCTCAGACACTGACACTGCGGGCACTGGGAACTCAAGAGAGGAAGCGACGTGTTCATGGCCAGCGGCTCAGTCTTAGCCAAACCCAGCTTCACACCGAGCACAGAG
Source organism: Emydura macquarii macquarii (assembly GCF_026122565.2). Taxonomy (NCBI): domain Eukaryota; kingdom Metazoa; phylum Chordata; order Testudines; family Chelidae; genus Emydura; species Emydura macquarii. Next base: position 39,559 of record NW_027132643.1, on the reverse strand, counting down.
CCAAGGCCGGTCCCGACCTGACTGAGAAGGGCTAGACCTGAACCTTTCCCCCTAATTTTTAATACATTTTTAAATGAATCTATGTGCAAATAAAGACACCGATTAAACACCCCCTTTAAATCGGGGGTGGGGGCAGAACGCGATAAACAAAGCCACAAACACTGTCAGATAAAAACATGGGCACAGTGAAGCTATCAATCAGTGCTGGGTATTTCACCAATATTTGCTGAAAGGTATCACACATGTCATATAACTCATCGACTCCCTCCCCCTGCACACTGCCTCCTCTTTACGGGACTCATCAACTAACTCCCAGACATCCTCGCGCCCAGCTGGGTCCTTAGCAAAGAGCAACGGGAGTGAATGGCAGGGCCTGGCCAATAACCTACCAGGGACCTTCCCCGCCAGCCACTGGCAATTCTCTAGGGATGAAATTCACCCTTTGTACAGGGACCATCACAAGGGCCTGTCCTGCGACTGAGCACCAGCTGTGACATTATCCTGCCCGTGCAGCACGGTCCCTTCTCATCGCACTAAGCCATCGTGCTCCACAATCCTTCCCAGCCACACAGCCCAGCGCAGAGACTTTCCCGAAGCAGCTTTGCACACTTGGTTTGCAGACCAGTTCTGCAGATTCCCAGAAACAAGGGATGGTTCAGTGATGTCAGGGGCTGCTGGGTTATAACATTGACACCGATATCCACAGTGGGGATCACTGGAGAGGCATCATGGATGGATAGATAGATACGTAGGTGCAATTGGTATTATAACTTCCAAGTGTTATTACATACATATAAATACTCAAAGGGAAGTTCCTGTGTTAAGATTGAACCCTCAGATCTCCCCGACACTGGGTTTAAACTCGACACAGTGTCACACTCCTGCTAGATCTCCCCTTATATTGTCCCCACCTCTTGTCCCATGCAAATGAGCCGCCCGGGGCCCTCTTCATAGCCCAGTGGCAGGCCGCTCACACCACTCAGAGCCAGCTCAGCTTCCCAGCCCGCCCAGGGAACCAGCCCGCCAGCCGCAGACATGGCCCCCAGCCTGGTCCTCGCCTTCCTCCTGCTGCTCCCAGCGGGTAAGGGCAGGATCTGCGCTCCAGCTGTGCCTCTGCTACCGCATGTTCCCTAGTAACCACACCTCTGGGAATCAATAAAATGTCTCCTTTTATTTCTCCCCTCTGCAGGTGTCTATTCCCAGGTTACCCTTGTGGAGTCCAGAGGAGGAATCAAGAAGCCCGGAGAGACCCTCAGACTGACCTGCGCCGTGTCTGGATTCTCTCTAACTATCGACGGAGTGCACTGGGTCCGCCAGCCAGAGGGAAAAGGACTGGAATGGGTGGGAGAAATTTGGGGTGCTAGAAGCACTCTCTATAACGATGCGGTGAAAACTCGCCTCACGATCACGAAAGACACCCCCAAAAACCAAGTGTACATGCAACTGACTGGCCTGCAACCTGGAGACACCTCCGTGTATTACTGTGTCAGAGACACACACAGTGAGGGAAAACCTACCAGAGCCAGCACTAAAACTAACCATACGGAGAACCAGCCTGCCTGTGTCAATGAAAGAGCAGCAGCTGCCAACACAGCCCCCTTTCTGCTTGGCTGGTTATTCGCTTCATCCACATGGCTGCATGGCCTCTGTCTTTGGTGATTTGTACAAAACAAACCCTGAGTCTAGACGGGGGTTAAGCTGGGTGGCCCTTGCTGTCCCTTCTCACCCTGCAGTTCTGTGATTCCATGGCATAGCACAAGGACGTGTAAATTAATCTCTCCTTATACTGTTACCATCCCACTGCCCATGAAAATAAGCTCCCTGGTGCCCTGCTCAGTGCCCAGTTGCAGAATCTCACATACAAAGGACTCTCCAAAAACCTATTTTCCTTCCAAAAGGAGCAGCCAGCGAATTAATGAAATGAACTTCTGTGTTCCTAGTATAGGCAAGGCATTCAAATACTGTGAGAATGAGAGGCAGAAGGAAACCCTAAAGCAGATTAGATAGACAGACAGACAGACAGTTGACGTTTAGTGGGTTTAGACTTTCAAACGTCAGGACCAAATAAATACCATCAAGGAAGCATCTCAGGTAAGCTTGAACACTCAGAGCAACCCGCCGTTGTGTTTACACTTCAATGCAGTGTTACACTCTCCCAGGGCCCCACCCTTATATTGTCCCCATCCCTTGTCCCATGCAAATGAGCTTCCTGGGGCCCTGTTCATAGCTGACTCACAGGCCGCTTAGAGCCAGCGCTGGGCTTCAGCTTCCCAGCCCGCCAAGGGAACCAGCCCATCAGCCACAGACATGGCCCCCAGTCTGCTCCTCACCTTCCTCCTGCTCCTCCCAGAGGGTAAGGGCGGAATCTGAGCTCCTCCTGTGCCCCTATTAACAGATAATCACACCTCTGGGAACCACTAACAAATTTTCCCTTTATTTCTCCCCTCTGCAGGTGTCTATTCCCAGATTACCCTGGTGGAGTCCGGGGGAGGAATCAAGAAGCCCGGAGAGACCCTCAAACTGACCTACACCCTGACCGGTTTCTCTCTCACTAGCTACCAAGTGCAGTGGGTCCGCCAGCCAGCGGGGAAAGGGCTGGAATGGGTCGGAGGTATCTGGCCTGATGGAGGCACTGCTTATAACGAGGCTCTCAAAAGCCGCCTCACCATTACCAGAGACACCTCCAAGAGCCAGGTCTACCTGCAGCTGACCGGCCTGCAACCCGGAGACAGCTCCGTGTACTACTGTGCAGAGACACACAGTGAGAGAAATGTACTGAAGGCAGCACCACAACTAACCAAGCAGCCTGCCTGTGTGAGTCTCAGAGAGCAGCAGCTGCCAACACAGAGTTCTTTCTCCTTGGTCAGCTAAGTTTCATCCAGGATCCATGGGAAATTGAACCCACGTGTGATGTGCTTGGGCAAAAACCCTAGCTGCAAAATCGCCCTTCTCTGCACGGGGGCAACAGCGGGACAAACACAGCTGGGGACTCAGTGTGGTGACTGTCACATAAACCTGCCCCTCTGATTTAACCCACCCCGTTCCCTGCCAGTGTCTCCCCTCCCTGCACGGAGCATCGCCAGACCTGTGGTGCAGAGACCCCTCGCTTCATCCGTGAGCCGCACTCCGGAGTGAGTCCGGTTCTGAGTCACTCTCCCCTCGTGGAGAGGAAATGCTGACTGTGCTGGGGCCTGTCTCTGTGTCAGAGTCGCAGGACAACCTGGAGGATTACAGTGGACAAGAAGCTTGATATGAGTTAATGGTTGCCCTTATTGCCAAGAAGGCTAACGACACATGGGCAGCATTTGTAGAAACATTGCCAGCACATGGAGATTCTTCCCCTCCGTTCGGCACTGGTGAGCCCACATTTGGAGTATTGTGTCCAGGACAGGAAGGATGTGGACAAATTGGAGAGAGTCCAGCGGAGGGGAATGAAAACGATGAGGGGGCTGGAGCACAAGACTTATGAGGAGCGCCAGAGGAAAGTCCTCTTGTTTAGTCTGCAGAAGAGAAGAGTGAGGGGGGATTTGATAGCAGCCTTCAACTACCTGAAAGGGGTTCCAGGGAGGATGGAGCTAGGCTGCTCTCAGTGGTGGCAGATGACAGAACTAGGAGCAATGGTCTCAAGCTGCAGTGGGGGAGGTCTAGGTTGGACATCAGGAATAACTTTTTCACTAGGCGGGTGGTGAAGCACTGGTATGGGTTACCTAGGGAGGTGGTGGAATCTTCATCCTCAGAGGTTTTTAAAGTGAGGCTTGACAAAGCCCTGGTTGTCATGATTTAATTGAGGTTGACCCTGCTTTGAGCAGTGGGTTGAACTAGGTCAATGTTTAGCAACCTTTTTGATACTAGGGACCGTCATCCTATACTGTGTTAGTCATTGAGAAAAACTGGACTAGATGATCTCCTAAGGTTCCTGCCAACCCTAATCTTCTATCATTCTAAGACAGGGTATGTGATTTAATAGGAGACAAGTGCATTGCGGGGCGGATCAGAGTCAACGGGGGTCGATCCTTCTGACCCCAGTTGGCCTTTGCATCACACTCAGCGCATGTGGGGCCAAATCCTCAGCTAGTTTGAAGTCACACAACTGCTTTCCCTCGACTGCAGTTACTCCAGATTTACACCTGTGAGGATCTGGCACTTTGAGCAGACTGGATTGTTTGGAGGTTATCAGTACATTATACCACGCACGGGGCCCCTCACCGTGGAATCAGAGAACGACAGCAGATTGGGGTTGGAAGAAACCTCAGGAGGTAATCTACGCCCAGCCCTTGCCCCAGATGTTACGGCCTTTATCCTCACAAAGACGCCGTGAGGATGGGGAGCTATCTCCGCCCGTCGTTCAAAGAGGAGGGACCGAGACACAGAGAGATGAAGGCTGGGACTTTCCAATGGGAAATTCAGATTCCCGGTGGGGCCGTGCTGCGGAGATCACTCGGTGCCTGAATAAACCCCACTCAGCTAGACCGGGAAAGCTGGGCACAGCTGAGCCTTTCAAAAGCGACACAGCAGAACAGATGGGAAGTGCCGCGTCAATGGGAACGGCGATAGCAATGTAGACAGGACTATGAATATCAGTGGTGGATAATTACCTCCCTGCTGTGCTGCATGAATCCTCCCTGGACTCTGCTCTAACCAGAGAGTCCCAGACACGCCGATCTCCGCACACTCACCTCTGCGGCTCTACCGCAAAAACCTTAACTCCGCCCTCAGCCTTCCGCACAGCGTGTCCCATCTGCACCCACAACCGGGTGCCCAGACCTGCTCCACAGCGCGTGTCCCGCGTGCTAAGGTCACGTTCCCAGTGTCCTGGGTCATTTCAATGTCACCGGTCACTGCTGGGGAATCTTCCTCTCCAGTAGCTGTCCTAGCCCCATGGATCCCTGGGACACGATCCCTGCCCAGACACTGGCCCCACTGATCGGAGGTTGCATGGCCCCGCTGTGCATGGGACGGGGCAGCACAGCTGAGTGCCCCCCACGACATCGCCTCACAATAACCAGCCCCTCAGTTCGTGCGGGAGGAAATCTCCTGACTGCAGGGACCTGTTTATTCTTCCCAGGGGCCCAAGATTTGGCGAGGACCCCAGCGGCCTGTGACGGGCGCTGCACAAACACACGGGACGGGTCACTCTGACCCCTGCACCCTGAGCCCGAGAGCGAGTAAAGCAGAGAAGTGACAGGGGGAGTTTGTGTCTCTTCTAAGCAGGGCAATATGCAAATGAGGGAGATGGGTTCCTGTTTAAATCTGTGTCTCCCTCTGCCCAGGCTGCACCCGCAGACACACCCCGCACCCCTGTGTCTGTGCAGGGACCGGCCAGCCCCGCTGCGGACTTTCCCCACCGACACCAGGAAAATGAGATTTTTCCTCCCTGTGATTTTCGCTCTCGCGGCTCTGGAAGGTATTTTTTTCCTCTGAATAAGTGGCGGGGTTCGGAGAATATTGTGTCATCGCTGCTTTTATAGCAATATTCACAACCTGTCTTTGTCTGCAGGTGCCCGCTGCCAGGTGCTGGTGGAGTCCGGAGGGGATGTGAAAAAACCCGGAGACTCTCTCCGCCTCTCCTGCAAAGCCTCCGGCTTCACCTTCAGCAGCTACTGGATGGACTGGGTCCGACAGGCTCCTGGAAAAGGGCTGGACTGGGTGGCTTCGATTAACGAGGGTGGATCGAGCCAGTGGTATTCCCCGGCTGTCCAAGGGCGATTCACCATCTCCAGGGACAACGCCAACAACCTGCTGTACCTGCAGATGACCGGCCTGAAGGCTGCAGACACCGCCCGCTATTACTGTGCCACACACAGTGAGCGTAAAGCAGCTGCTGCTGGTACAAAAACCGGAGCAGCGGAACTTCTCGCGTCGGGCGCCTGGCGGCAGCAGGACACAGACCAAACACTGCTGTGCTGGGCACAAGGGCGTGGGGGGGGATGGAAAACTCTGACATCGCGGATTAACCCTTCAATGCCCTGCATGCCTCCCGCTATCGCAGTGTGTTCGCAGTCCTGCTCGCCTCCCGCAAAGGGCTCTTCTCATTGACTAGACGGGGGGATCCAGGGAGTGAATCAGCAACTGATCATCATAGGATTTCCCTGGTGGGAGGCGCTCAATCTGTGAACAACTAAGCGAAGCTCAAACACAGGGGCCGAGAGAAAAGGAGGCACTTTGTTCAGTGTCCCTGCCGGGGAACAGGCAGGCGTGACCCAGAAATATTTCAGTGGCACTGGACAGCAGCTGCTGTGTGTACACACACAAACACACACACAACTGCTTGCCTTTGATAAACCACACAGAGTGCGCATATTCATGGCCTGGCCTGTTCACTTTCCCCTCTGTTTCACTGGTCAGTGAATGTTCAGGGGCAGCTTTTATCGGGTTTCACTGGACCTTTAATAAAACCCTAAATAAAACATACCTCACAGAGCCAGGTCGGCAGCTGTTGTACACTGTGGAGGCCCCATTGATTTCTAAAAATCTGTCTAAAAAGCTGAGGATCTGATGCATTTATTCAAACAGAAAAATAAACACATTATTTAGCCCAGGGGCCCTATTGTACGTGAAGATGAGGGTGCAAGACCCCCAGAAGTACCTTTAAATACTGACGGCATTTCCAAGAGGCGACTTTATTTCCAGCTACACATTTAGACATTTATTTTGCCCCCGTCAACAATCAGTGAGCAATAATTGAAGTGGAATAAGTGATTAGCAATTGGCTATTTCAGCAAAGAACAATTATAGTTTATCCACAACAAGTCACAAACCTGGGATCTTCAAAAAGACTAAGAAACCCCCAGATGACAGAACAAGGAGCAATGGTCTCAAGTTGCAGTGGGGGAGGTCTAGGTTGGATATTAGGAAAACCTTTTTCCCTAGGTGGGTGGTGAAGCACTGGAATGGGTTATCTAGGGAGGTGGTGGAATCTCCATCCTTGGAGGTTTTTAGGGCCTGGCTTGACAAAGCCCTGGCTGGGATGATTTAGGTGGGGCTGGTCCTGCTTTGAGAGGGGGTTGGACTAGATGGTCTCCTGGGGTCCCTTCAACCCTCATCTTCTATGATTCTATGGTCAGTTAAAGTAGGAGGCACCCTAGAAAAGTTGTCCTCTTATCAAAACGTTAAAGAAATCTCAAGTGCAAAGATCCCACAATCAATGGTGCAATGCTTCGACTTTCAGGGACCCACGAGGGGAGAGGCACTTCTTCCCGCGTGAACTGGAGATAGTTTCCTATTCCCCTATTCTTTCGGAAAACCGTACCCAACCACAGGCGTCACTTCAGTTTTATTTTCAGCTCTCCCATCACTACAAACAAACTGAACCCCATCATCAACATCAGGGGCCTGATCCCCTCCCCTCTATACCTACACCTCCCTAGCCCACCTCGGAAACACACTCCCCCTTCTCCCCCACCACAAACACACACTCATCAACCGCACGATTTGCTCCCCTCCCGTCTGCACCCTGGCACAAGCTCCCCCATCACGGCCAGGGCACTGCTCTTGCTGGTATCTCTCCCTCACAGAGGGGTGGATCCCGTATTTCTACCTTCACATCCCCACCTGCGAGCCGCATGCAAATCTCAAGAATCTCCCTCCCTACGTAAGACGCAACGCAGCCCTCTCTCGAAACAAAGATTCCAAGAGCCGGCTCCGAGAGTCTATTTGGTTCTGACCCGTCCCAGCTCCACTTCCGCTCTGCTCCCATGGCGATGTTACCGCCCTTGTACACAGTCCTGGCACTGGCCTGGCTCTCCGGTGAGTCGGATTGAGATGTGCTCCATCTGTGCCTTTACACACACAGACAGCTGTTTAATATGGGGGGGCTGGTTTACAATATTCTTCTTCCCTCTTTTCCCCAGGGGCCCGCTCGCAGGTGGTTCTGACCCAGTCGGGTTCAGCGCTGAAGAAGCCCGGAGAGTCTCATCAACTGCAATGTGCCACCAGCGGGTTTACTCTCAGCAGCACCTGGATGGGCTGGGTCAGACAGCAGCCGGGGAAGGGGCTGGAGTGGCTGGTCTGGTACTATGATCCCTCCAACAAGTACTACGCCTCCTCCATCCAGGGGCGATTCACAGCCTCCAAGGACAGCACCAACTTCTATTTGCAAATGGCCGGCCTGAAGGCGGAGGACACGGCCGTGTATTACTGTGCGAGAGACACAGCGAGGGGAAGCTGCTCTGAGCTCAGACAAAAACCTCCCGCTGCGCTGAAAAGTGGAAGTCCCAGCCGGCTTAACACTGACAGGCGAACCCGAAAAAACCCTGGATTTTATTCAAACCCTAATTTAACCCTTCCTCTAACGATAACTCTGACTGTATTGATGACAGTTACTGTAGCACTGACCCAGACAGGACAGGGAACTCTGTCCCTGACACGTTTGCCCCACTGGACTTCTACCCTTTCCCGTCCACCAAAATTGAAGCCAAATCCTAACCTTAACCCTAACCCCAGTTACACCCTGTGATGGAGTCACCCCAGGAACAGGGCTCTGGGACCACACAGACGCAGCCACTCAGTGCTTTGGTGTTTGCTCCCTCAGATCCCCGAACACCCATACAGCCGCCTCCCGACCCTTGCTTTGGACGGGTCTGGATTTCTACTCGCCAGACCTCCCCGTGTGGGTCCCCGTGGCTGGGACCCTGGAGAGCCCTGCACACCCCAAAGGGGCCATGCACTTCCCCTGGCAGTCAGGAGTGTTTCACACACAGTGTGGAAGTGAGAAGGCTTTATTAATTCTCAGGGTCACAGCGTTGAAATACTTTTTTGGCAGCTGAATTAGAAGTTACAGCAGCGACCAACCGAGGAGCCCCAGAAATCCCCTCTTTGGGCTCTGCTTCCATGCAAACCCCACAGGGTTCTCTTCCAGCCAGCAACACACAGACCCATCCACCTGCCCCCTCCCCAGTCCTTTCTCTCCTTCCTGGGCAAGGTGGCCACTCCTCCTGGTTTCCACCTGCTACAAACTGCTGGAGCTGGCAGACTCAAGAGGACAAAGGGGAGTGGATGGTGGACGTGTGGCTGGGGAAGGCCTTTCCGTCCTCCAGAGGCCTCTGCAATGATCATACACCCGGGTCTCATCACCCAAATACATGAGTAACGTATGGGGGAAACTGAGGCGCGCACACAGCACTCCAAGAAAACCGCAAAAATACCCCGACTTCATCACATACCTTATCCATAACCTTATCCATAACAGCATCTATAACTCTAACCACAACACTCTGATTTTTGCACTTTCATGTACATAGATGTTAACGAGGTTGCATTTGCATCTTTCTAAATCTCGGTCAGTGAACTGTCACTGCTGGAAGGAGTGGCAGAATAATTCCGGAGATATTTAGTTTTGTTTTTTAAAATAATTTCATTACAGTCCCAACCCCCACCCTTTACTAAAAACAGCAAGAAAACACGGACGAAGAATCTTACAAGGAGTGTGGGTAGAAGATGTGAGAATCTAGAACAGGCTAAAACCAGCAGTGCTATAACAAAGCAACTACTGGCTGCATTTGCAAAAAAGCAGCCTTCAGATCCGAGTGCACCGCGCTGTATTACTGGGCCAGACGTGGACACCAGGCTGATAAATCAACCAGGTGATAAATCTGCTGGAAAGATATTTCTGCTGTATCTGGATATTGACCTTTCCACCATCTTCCTAGTGCTCCGATACATTATCACTTGGGAATCATTTAAGATAGAACGGTTTATTTACAGAAGTGTTTTTAAAGGGATTTACAAAAGTTAAGTCTTTAATTGCCATCCATGCTGGAACTCGGTGCTTCCTGAGTGCCTGAATCCCTTGGGTTGCCTTGAAATGTGCAGCATCAGTGAAGGGTCAGAAGTGTGACAGTGGTCCCGAGACATGCCACTCAGCACCCCAGGGATTGTTAACTCTCCACTGAGTGTCCCAGCCCAGCCCCCCCCAGTCACTGACCCGACCTTCGCATGGGCATGGGTGACGGAGACCACTTCCCCACCATCCAATAACTGGATGATAATCAGGTCCTAAATCTGTAACCGGTGAACTGTGCTTTCATAAGGCAGCTGTTTCTTCCCCCTCCATACCCAGAATTAGGATCCCGCCGCATTCATGTACACAAACACCCAGCCAGGGATGATCTGACTCCTCCCTCGGCCCTGGTGCAAGTAACTCACCGCACTCAGGGAAGGAGTTTGGGGCCTTTATAAGCAGGGCGATATGCAAATCGGGGGGGGGGGGGGGAGTTTCCTCTTTAAATCCGTGCGTCTCTGACCAGGCTGCAGCCAGAGACAATCCGCAGCCCCCTGGCTGTCTGCAGTTCCCAGCCAACCCCCCGGAGCACTTTCCCCTCCAACTCCAGGCAAAATGGGACTTTGGTTCGCAATTGTTCTCACGGCAGCAGCTCTGGAAGGTATTTTCTTCCCCTGATTAAATGGCAGAACCAGGCACTAGACAATCATTGCTGTTTTATACCATTATCTGTGCCATGCCTTTATTTGCAGGTGTCCGCTCCCAGGTGCAGCTGGTGGAGTCCGGAGGGGATGTGAAAAAGCCCGGAGACTCTCTGCGCCTCTCCTGCAAAGCCTCCGGCTTCACCTTCAGCAGCTACTACATGAGCTGGGTCCGCCAGGCTCCCGGAAAAGGGCTGGACTGGGTGGCTGCGATTAACGAGGGTGGATCGAGCCAGTGGTATTCCCCGGCTGTCCAAGGGCGATTCACCATCTCCAGGGACAACTCCAAGAGTGAGCTCTATCTGCAGATGACCGGCCTGAAGGCTGAAGACACCGCCCGCTATTACTGTGCCAGACACAGTGAGCGGAAAGCAGCTGCTGCTGGTACAAAAACCAGAGCAGCGGAACTTCTCGCGTCGGGCGCCTGGCGGCAGCAGGACACAGGCCAAACACTCCTGTGCTGGGTAAAAGGCGGGGAAGGGCCGGCAGGATGGAAAACTCCGACATCGCAGATTAACTCTTCAATGCCCTGCATGCCTCCCTATTTGTACATTCAGATCCGGGTGCAAGGCCCCCCCAAATACCTTTGGAAATGCCATCAGTATTTCAGAAGCGACCTTCTTTCTAGCTACACATTTAGGCATTTCTTTTGCCCCCATCAACAATCAGGGAGCAATAATTCAAGTGCAATAAGTGATTAGCAATTGGCTATTTAAGCAAAGAACAATTATAGTTTATCCATAACAAGTCACAAACCTGGGATCTTCAGAAAGACTAAGAAACCCCCAGTCTATAATTTGGAACTGCCACAGACTGGGGACCGAGGGGCTAGGCAGCAGCTCTGCAGAAAAGGACCTGGGGGTAACAGGGGATAAGAAGCTGGATATGAGTCAGCAGTGTGCCCTGGTTGTCAAGAAGGCTAATAGCATATTGGGCTGCATTAGTAGGAGCATTGCCAGCAGATCGAGGGAAGTGATTATTCCTCTCTATTCAGCACTGCTGAAGTCACGTCTGGAGTATTGTGTCCAGTTTTGAGGCCCCCCACCACAGGAAAGACGTGGACAAATTGGAGAGAGTCCAGCGGAGGGCAACGTAAATGATTAAGGAGCTGGAGCACAAGATTTATGAGGAGAGGCTGAGGGAACTAGGCATATTTAGTCTGCAGAAGAGAAGAATGAGGGGGGATTTGACAGCAGCCTTTAACTACCTGAAAGGGGGTTCCAGGGAGGATGGAGCTAGGCTGTTCTCAGTGGTGGCAGATGACAGAACAAGGAGCAACGGTCTCCAGTTGCAGTGGGGGAGGTCTAGGTTGGAGATTAGGAAAGAGTTTCTGAGGGTGGTGAAGCACTGGAATGGGTTACCTAGGGAGACGGTGGAATCTCCATCCTTAGAGGTTTTTAAGCTGCGGCTTGACAAAGCCCTGGCTGCGATAATTTAGGTGGGGCTGGTCCTGCTTTGAGGGGGGTTGGAGTACATGGTCTCTTGGGGTCCCTTCCAACCCTCATCTTCTATGATTCTATGGTCAGTTAAAGTAGGAGGCACCCTAGAAAAGTTGTCCTCTTATCACAACGTTAAAGAAATCTCGAGTGCAAAGATCCCACAATCAATGGTGCAATGCTTCGACTTTCAGGGACCCACGAGGACAGAGGCACTTCTTCCCAACTGAACTGGAGATAGGTTTCTTATTCCCCTATTCTTTCGGAAAACCTACCCTACCACAGGCGTCACTTCAGTTTTATTTTCAGCTCTCCCCTGAAGGAAAATAATTGTCTGCTTGACCCCAGTTACTCCATTTTAGTTTTCTTTAGTGTTCTGCTTTCTGCTGAAGATTGCCCACCCCCTCCTCTTTTGTTCTTACAGTGCTTATTTTGTGCCAGTGCTTATTTTGTGTCAGAGAAAGATTTCCTAGAAGAAGCAAGGAGATAGCCCCAACTGGTTCCCGCTAGTTATACAGCCTTGAGAGATAGACCAGGCAACTCTGATAGATTAGCTGAAATCTTCTGTTAACATGTTTTCTGTTATGCATACCTTTATAATTAGAAGAAGTGGAAAAGTGTAAGCCCAGAGCAATGGTAGTAATAATTTTGAATGTACCTATAAGCATTAAGAATTTATGCATATGTAATTCCTTTGTCTAGGTTTGTATAAATATGCAAAAAAGCATGCCTTTGGGGTCTCACACTGACCACTTGCTGGGAAGTGTCTGACCTCTGCAGAAATAAAGTTTGGAGACTGCCCAACTACCTGCGTGGATCTCTTGTCGGTGCAGGGTAAATGAACCTCAATTGGAATCTTTTTCCAACACCCTCCATACAAACAAACTGAACCCCACGCTCCGGTCAGACTCCTAGAGATTCTGATATGCATCGCCCCTCGTATTCTAGCCAGTTTCTCTCATCCCAGATTCAAAAGTCCATGGAAGACAACGGGAATCTTCGCAGTCACTTCACAAAGCTTTAGATCAGAGAAGGATGCCTAGAGATTCGAGATGGCTTCATGTCTCCCTTAGGCAAGAGCGTAATCAGCGTCACACCGCTCAGTGCTCGGCGCTGCACAAACAAACTGCCAGGAACCGTCTGGCTCCTGCTGTGAGTCCTACGGCTAGCAACTCAGACCATTAAGGGAAGGTCTCTCTGTGTCTCTGATAAGACAGGGGCTATGCAAATGAGGGTGAGAGTTTCCTGTTTAAATCTGTCTCTCCCTCTGCCCAGTCTGCACCCGCAGAGACAACCCGCAGCCCTTTGTGTCTGTGCACTGACCAGCCAGTCCCCCCGAGAATTGTCCCTTCAACATGAGACCTTGGCTCCATTTCGCTTTGCTTGTAGCAGCTTTGGAAGGTATTTCTCCCTCTAGAAACATCTTAGAGTCAGCAGGCGTGCTGCTCTTCATGTGATTTCTAATTGTGACTTTATTCCCAGGGGCCCGCTCCCAGGTCCAGCTGGTGGAGTCCGGAGGGGATGTGAAAAAGCCCGGGGAGTCTCTCCGCCTCTCCTGCAAAGCCTCCGGCTTCACCTTCAGCGACTATGCTATGAGCTGGGTCCGCCAGGCTCACGGAAAAGGGCTGGAGTGGGTGGCTACGGTCAGCAAACCAACTGGATCCAGCCAATGGTATTCCCCGGCTGTTCAAGGGCGATTCACCATCTCCCGGGACAACTCCCTCAGCTTGGCTTATCTGCAAATGTCTGGCCTGAAACTCGAGGACACCGCCCGCTATTACTGTGCGAGAGACACAGTGACAGAAAACCTACGAGTTCTGGTGCAAAAACCCCGCTGTGCCGTCCCCCTTCTCCTGTGAGCCGCGTGCCGCCGGGAACAGATGCAGCCCGGGGCACTGGCGTGAGACGAAGCGTCAGGGTGAATTAAAAAACCTGCCACGAGTTTTTAACCCCGTAATTCCCCGGCCACGTCACTTCTTCCTTCAGGACGGGCTGCGTACTTGGACGGCTCCATCCCCGGGCAAATTAAAACCAGCTACAGCTGGAGATAGGGGGTTTTCAAAGGGGACCCATGAGTTAAGGCAGCCCCACCCATCTGGAAACCCGCCCCCTAGGCTTGTGATGGGGGAGTTTAGTGTGTGGTCCACAACCTTCAGTCACCATGGAAAATTATTATATAATATAAGGTAAATATAACGCACCTGCAGGCTTCCCCCACCCCCAAATCTGCCCAGTGCTGGGCCTGAGGTCACTGGGGCGAGTAATGGGACTAAGACACCACTAGAGTTGGTGCAAATACAGATTTAGAAAGAGAAATCAGTTTTCACAAACCACTGCCCCTCCCCCATTCACAGAGATCATCATCTTCATCTCCCTTATTCTCTCGGGATAGAGTCTTATCTCAAAAGGACTGATTCAGGACCCCCTGAAACCAGTCAGGGCATCTTTCCTATGAGTACAGTAGTCTTCGGAATCAAGCTAGGAATATGAGCTCTCTCAAGAGGATAGTTAATTTCTCCATTAGACAAACTATACTCAGGATCCCACTCTGCTGTGCGGGGCGCTGTACAAATATTCTGCCTCTGTCTGACTCTGGGCAAGTCTGTCAGTTTACACCATGAAGAGAAAGTTTGTGACTCTTATAAGGCAGACGATATGCAAATCGGGGTGACAGTTCCCTGTATAAATCGGTCTCTCTCTGCCCAGGCTGCACTGAGAGACCATCTCCAACCCCCTGTCTGTGTAGTTACCAGCCAACCTCCCCCTGAGAATTTTCCCTTCCAACACTTGGGAAAATGAGACTTTGGCTCCATTTCGTTCTCGTTATAGCTGCGTTGGAAGGTATTGTCCAACCTACATGCCCCGGAGAGGCAGCTCAATATTGTACATTCGCTATGTCGATACTAATATTTCTATCGCGTCTTTAGTGCCAGGTGCCCGGTGCCAGGTGAAGCTGGTGGAGTCCGGAGGGGATGAGAAAAAGCCCGGAGACTCTCTCCGCCTCTCCTGCAAAGGCTCCGGCTTCAACTTAGCGGCTACAGTCTGCACTGGGTCCGCCAGGCTCCCGGGAAGGGGCCCGAGTGGGTCTCACGTATTTTCGACGACAGCAGTGCTGTGAACTACGCCGACACAGCGAAAGGGCGAGTCACCATCTCCAGGGATAATGCCAAGAACTTGGTCTATCTGCAGATGAGCAGCCTGAGGCCGGAGGACACGGGCCGCTATTACTGTGCGAGAGACACAGTGAGAAGAAACTCCTACAAAAACCCAGTGTGCAGGATCCCCCTTCTCCCGTGCGGGGGCAGCACTTCCACACACTCCGCAGCTCTGCAGACAGGCAGGAGAACAGGCCTGGGGAGTGTGTGGGGGGGAACAAAGATCCGATCTCAGGTTTTAACCCTGCAGTTGCTGCCAATGTCCCCCCTTGCAGCACAAAATCCCGCTGGGCCGGGGCTGCAGAGCTTCACGCGGCTGCTGAATAAATCACACGCAGCTCACCTGCGGGACAGGGCGCAGGGCTGCGATTTTCAAAGCAGCGCCCTGATTTTAAGTCACCCCAACTCCCCTCTGAAAGTCACAGCCCAGACTCTCAGCGGGTGTCAAGGGGCGGAGCCAGGGATCCAGCCCATAATACTCTGCCACAATTAACTATAGTAACCATGGAGCTAAAGGAACCCACCTTCACCTACCGAGCCTTGGCACCTCTCCAAGGCCAGCCAGGTGAGCGGGGTTCTAGATCCGAGCCCAGCAGGGTTCTCCGGAGGCGCTTCGGCGGAAGCAGAGCCCCGCTGGCGATGGGCTGGGGGCTCCAGGGTTACACCGCGTAGGGATGGGGGAACTGCCTGGCGTCTTTGGAAAGCAAGGATCTGGGGCAGGACCAAAGGGTGAGGGTCTCAAACACAGCCCGGATTCAAATCCCTTTTCAGCCTTATTTTTCCAGGAAAGGAAAGGATCCTGCTCTCTGATTCCCGCACAGAACAAAGGTTAAGATAATTCAGGAAATAAGTTGGTCTCCTTTCTCAGGAGGAGGCTGTGCAACCGCGGCTGTTTCCTGTTATTATCCGTCTCTCTCTCTCTGTCACTGCACCCGAGAGACAATCCCCAGCCCCCCGTGTCTGTGCAATTACCAGCCAGTCCCTCTGAGCACCTCCCCTCCCACTTCAACAACAGGGAAAATGGCCCTTCCCTTCCGTTTGTGTGTCTTTTTGGCAGCTCTGGAAGGAGACTTGGATACGGGCTCCCCCTCGACGCACTGGGCAGACAAGACAATGCTACGTTCTCGCCCTAGGCCTGGATTCACAGAGGTGCCCGGGTTAGGGGAGATCAGTGTGGCACTGCCTATCTTTCAGGCACCTAGAAAATCACAGGAACAATGTATTAGGGTCCGCAAAGCCTGAGATTGGCACCTAAACTCCTGGAGAAACAGGCACCTAAGAACAGGATTCACAAAAGCCAGCACACTAGGCAGGGGGCCGTCGAAGCTCACCAGTGGGATACACTTCACCAGTGGATACACTTCACCCTGCTTGCAATTCCTGAATGGGAAAGGAATCTGCCCCTGCAGCCAGGCATCTGACCTGCCCCTGCCTTTCTGGTGTGGCTGGCACCATGCATCACACGAAATGGTCAGACAAGCAGGAGGTGGTGGCACCCACCTTATGACTTTTAGCCCAGGGGTTAGAACCCCTTAGAAGAGATGTGGGAAAACACAGTTCAATCCCCCCACCTGCCTTCTGTTTGATAAAGAGAAAGCAGACCTCTGTTCAAATTCTACTCACAGCTGAACACGCTAAACACTGCCTTATGGGATACGCTGAGGTGGGTCTCCCTCCATCTCTTGTGTTGAAGATGTTTCGCTGTGGATAAATAATGAAAGTGGGATTGATGTGAGGACTGGACTCTGGGTCCCCTCTCTCCTCTGGTGGTGCCCGAACCACCAGCTACCCAGTGTGGCGAGGGCAGCCTGTTCTGCCCTTCTGGGGGTCCTGGGTCCTTTTCAGCTATGCAGCTGGGTGGGGGCTCAGTCCCACCCTCTACCCCAGGCCCAGACCCAGGAACCGTGAGGAGCAGCTTATTCCATGAACTACGACCTTCCCCGGGTCACCTCTCCTTGGCCCCACTGCGTGTGGTCACTTCCTGGAACCAGGGGTGGAGTGTGGAGTCCTCCCTCAGGCCTCTGTACCTAGGATCCCTGGCCATGCCCGGAGAGGCTTCCCCTTGACTCTGGTACCTTTTGGGTTGTGGTAGCAATTGCACCAAGCTGCAGAACAACTCCTTCTTTTATCTACCTTTTAGCTTCCGGCAGTTGCTTAGCCGGGAGGCTTTTAACTGCTGGGACCAGCTCCTTGATAGCCCTCAGCTGGCCTAATTGGCCTAATTGCCCTGGAGTGTCCCCAGCTGAATCACCCAGGGAACAAGGATTTGTTGACCCTGGGGCTAATATAGATACCCTGGAACTAAATGGCCAATGGGATGTTCTCATCAACATGCAACGGAGATGGGGTGGGGAAAACAAACGGGTTCTGTGAAAACACCCCTTGTCTCCATTGTGGCATGTTCCTTCGACTTTATCTTTATATTCCAGGCAGTTATTTTGCTCTCATTGTTGACACACAAAAACCTTGCACACTTTGTTTGATCGGATCATTTCAAGGTTTTTCTTTTCTCATTGTAAAACCAAGGAGGATTTTATCACTGTTTTGTATGTCGCTGTTACAGGCAGAGCAATTTCCGTCTAAGTCGGGGTAAATTACTCCACAAAATATCGATCCTAGATAGTTTTCCCTTCAAGTAAAGCGTCTTGTTGTTTAGATAAACTTCTTGCTTAAAACAATAATAATAAAAAAGCCTACTCTCCTGTAGCCATCAGGTCTGGCCCTGTCTCCCCAGCCATGCTCATTCTCTGCCCCCCCAGTACTGGATACGCTCCCATGTATGATGAAATGATCATCGACTCTGTTCTGGGCACTGCACACACACACACGGTGTGGGACTCTCTGAATCTCTCTCTGAGTCCCTGTACAAGTAACGCCCAGCACTGACAGAAGGAGAGTGTTTCTCTTATAAAGAGGGGGATATGCAAATGAAGGTGAGAGATTCCAGTTTAAATCTCCAGCGCTCTCTCTTTCTCTGCCCAGGCTTCACCCGCAGAGACATTCCCCGGGGTCTGTGCAGCGACCAGCCAACCCCTCTGAGAACTTCTCCCTCCAACACCAGGGAAAATGAGACTTTGGCTTCCCTTCGTTTTCCTTCTAGCAACTTTTGCAGGTAATTAACCCCCCTCAGTGCGCTGGGAGACAGAAAGTGAGATTGCTCCAGCTACAATGGATATGAATTGAAGTATTATTGTATTCCCAGGTGTCCGGTCCCAGGTGCAGCTGGTGGAGTCCGGAGGGGATGTGAAAAAGCCCGGAGACTCTCTGCGCCTCTCCTGCAAAGCCTCCGGCTTCACCTTCAGCAGCTACTACATGGATTGGGTCCGCCAGGCTCCCGGAAAAGGGCTGGAGTGGGTGGCTGCGATTAACGAGGGTGGATCGAGCCAGTGGTATTCCCCGGCTGTCCAAGGGCGAGTCACCATCTCCAGGGACAACTCCAAGAGTGAGCTCTATCTGCAGATGACCGGCCTGAAGGCTGCAGACACCGCCCGCTATTACTGTGCGAGACACACAGTGAGCAGAAAGCAGCTGCTGCTGGTACAAAAACCAGAGCAGCGGAACTTCTCGCGTCGGGCGCCTGGCGGCAGCAGGACACCGGCCAAACACTGCTGTGCTGGGCACAAGGGGGGGATGGAAAACTCCGACATCGCGGATTAACTCTTCAATGCCCTGCATGGCTCCCGCTATCCCAGTGTGTGCGCGGTGCTTCCGCCTCCTGCAAAGGGCTCTTCTCATTGACTGAAAGGGGGTCTCCATGGGGTGAGTCAGCATCTAATCACCATAGAATCAGATCACCACATTCCTGATACACAGTGGGCATTCCACTGCACTTGTAAATTATTACAATCAGGTTTCAGGATGTTCCCAAACATTCACTCAGGGATGTAACAAACAGCAGGGCTCCAGTGTGTCAATGTTAAATCACAGAATATTTAGGCAGGATGTTCTTACTTCAGTTAATTAGAATAGTGGAGCCTGGGGTGGCATGAACAATCAATCAATGTGTCCAAAACATCCTGATCTATAATGCCTAGTTTTTATTCTCTCTCTCAGTGTAAGGATTAACCCTTCACATGGTATCCATGGTTCAGGCCTATATTACAGTATCGCAGCTCTGCTGGGGCCTACACATGCAAACTTCAGACATCTCCCTCCCTACATAAAAAGCAACGCAGCCCTCTCTGTAAACACACAGTTCCACAGCCGGCTCCGGGAGTCCACTACGGCTTGAACCCACCCGTTCTCCACTTCCGAACCGCTCCCATGGCTCTGTTGCCGCCCTTGTACACAGTCATTGCACTGGCCTGGCTCTCCGGTGAGTCGGATTGAGATTTGCTCCGTCTGTGCCTTTACACACACAGACAGCTGTTTAATATGGGGGCTGGTTTACAATATTCTTCTTCCCTCCTTTCCCCAGGGGCCCGCTCGCAGGTGGTTCTGACCCAGTCGGGTTCAGCGCTGAAGAAGCCCGGAGAGTCTCATCAGCTGCAATGTGCCACCAGCGGGTTTACTCTGAGCAGCACCTGGATGAACTGGGTCAGACAGCAGCCGGGGAAGGGGCTGGAGTGGCTGGCCTGGTACTATGACCCCTCTAACAAACACTAAAAACCGGAGCAATGGAACTTCTCCCGTTGGGTGCCTGGTGGCAGCAGGACACAAACACTCCTGTGCTGGGCACAAGGGGGGAAAGGGCGGCAGGATGGAAAACTCTGACATCGCGGATTAACTCTTTAATGCCCTGCATGCCTCCCACTATCCCAGTGCATACGCGGTGTTGCTCGCATCCCGTAAAGGGCTCTTCTCATTTACATGAACGGGGGTCTCCATGGACTGCAGCATTAACGAATTATCATAGAATCAGAGCAGATAAGGGTGGGAAGGGACCCCAGGAGGTACCTACTGCAACTCCCTGCTCAAAGCAGGACCAACCCTACTTAAATCATCCCAGCCAGGGCTTTGTCAAGCCAGGCCTTAAAAACCTCTAAGGATGGAGATTCCACCACCTTCCCCGGTAACCCATTCCATCACTTCAACACCTGCCTAGGGGAAAAGATTTTCCTTCTATCCAACCTAGACCTTCCCCCTCAGTAGCTTCAGACCATTGATTCTTCTTCTGTCATCTGCCACTGAGAACAGCCTAGCTCCATCCTCCCTGGAGATCCCCTCCAGGTAGCTGAAGGCTGATATCAAATCCCACCCCCTCACTCCCCTGTTCTGAAGGCTAAACAAGTCCAGTTCCCTCAATCTCTCCTCATGAATGATGTGCCCCTCAGCTCCTTCTCTGTATTGCTAAGCGTGCCAGGAAATGTGTCCTAATGGTCACTGCATGTGTAAGTGGAGCTGGTCATTGCTGGGGAGGGGAAGGGACCGGGGACTCAGTTCTAACCCACGCCCAGCGCCAGCGGGTGTCCCAGCCCTATTGAACCCTGTGGTCTCCCCTTTCCCCACTCACAGCCCCACTGCTCGTGGGTTGGAGATGCAGAGCTGAGATTCATTCCATTGTATGAATATTTATGCTTCCTTCTGGGCCAGACATATTCATTTGTGCCTTTTATGAAAAACAAACCAACCATTTGCCCCTCTCAAGATCATTGCATCAATCTAGCCAGCTGCCACTCAGCAGAATCTATCCATCCATCTCTCCAATCATTGTACACACCCTGGACTTATCCATCTCCCCAACTCCATGTGTTCATTGAGCGAGTATCTGCGGTGCGGGAACACAACGTGTAACATGATAGTGACATCGGGTTCTATCATAGAAATATCACGTCACCCCAAACACACCCTGAAACCAGGGCCTGCTTCCCTCCATTATACCCCCGCTGCCCCACTCAGCCACTGTCACCCCATAGAGATCCCCGCTCCAGCCTGGCCTGATCCTCTCCTCTCTAAACCTAGCGCACAGCTTCCCCCACAGCCACTCTCACCCCATACAGACACCAAACCAGCTCCTGCTCCTCTCCCATTTACACCCAGCACAGCACTGCCTTCCACAGCTTCCGTCACCCCATCTACACTGCAACATCAGGGGCCTGGTGCCCTCCTCTCTATACCTACACCTCCCTAGCCCACCTCGGAAACACACTCCTCCTCCCCCACCACACACACACACACACACACACACCACGATTTGCTCCCCTACCCTCTGCACCCCGGCACAAGCTCCCGCTTCATGCCCAGAGCACAGCCCTTGTTGAAATCTCTCCCTCTCTGGGGGGTGTATCCCGTATTTCTACCCTCACCGCCCCTCCTCCCCGCTGCATGCAAAGATCAGACATCTCCCTCCCGACATAAAAAGCAACGCAGCCCTCTCTCTGAACACACAGTCCCAGATCTGACTCCGGGAGTCCACTTCGGCTCCAACCCATCCCAGCTCCACTTCCGAACCGCTCCATGGCGATGTTACCGCCCTTGTACATAGTCATTGCACTGGCCTGGCAGTCAGAAGTGGTTCTCACACAGTGTGGAAGTCAGAAAGGTTTATTAGTTCTCAGGGTCACAGTGTAGAGAGACTTTGTTGGCAGCTTAATTAGAAGTTACAGAAGCGACCAGTCAGAAACACACACACACACACACACACCCCTCTGTGCGCTCCCCAGTCCTTTGTCTCCTTCCTTGGCAAGGTGGCCACCCCTCCTGGTCTCCACCTCCTACAAACTGCTGGAGCTGGCAGACTCAAGAAGAAAAAGGGGAGTGGATGGTGGACAAGTGTCTGGGGAAGGCCTTTCCGTCCTCCAGAGGCCTCTGCAATGATCATACACCCAAATACATGAGTAACATGGGGGGAAACCTTTATCCATAACCTTATCCATAACTGCATCTATAACTCTAACCACAACACTCTGATTTTTGTACTTTCATGTACATAGATGTTAACGAAGTTGCATTTGCATCTCTCTAAATCTGGGTCAGTGAACTGTCACTGCTGGAAGGAGTGGCAGAATAAGTCCAGGGATATTTAGTGGGTTTTTATATATATATATATATATATCATTTCATTCCAGCCCCAGCCCACACCCTTTACTAAAAACATCAAGAAAACAAGGAAGGGGAAGCTTACAAGGAGTGTGGGTAGAAGATGTGAAAATCCATAAGAGGCTAAAACCAGCAGTGCTATAACAAAGCATCGACCTGCTTCGTTTGCAAAAGAGCAGCCTTCAGATCCGAGTGCACCGCGCTGTATAACTGGGCCAGATGTGGACACCAGGCTGATAAATCAACCAGGTGATAAATCTGCTGGAAAGATATTTCAGCTCTGTGTGGATATTGACCTTCCCAGCATCTTTCCAGTGCTCCGATACATTAGCAGTTGGGAATCATTTAAAACAGAATGGTTTATTTACAAAAGTGTTTTTAAAGGAAACTACAAAAGTTCGGTCTTTGATTTCCATCCGGGCTGTAACTCCGTCCTTCCTGAGTGCCGGAATCCCTTAACTTCCCTTGAAAGGTGCACGGTCAGCGAAGGGCTGGAACTGTGTGAGTGGTCCAGGCACACTGCACTCGCCACCCCAGGGAATGTAACTCTCCAGTGAGTGCCCCAGACCAACCCGCCCCAGTCACTGACCCGACGTTCGCACGGGCACGGCTGACAGAGAGCACTTCCCCACCCCCATATAACTGGATGATAATCAGGTCCTAAATCCGTAACCGGGCAACTGTGCTCCCATAAGGCTGCTCTTTCTTCCCCATCTATTGCTAAAATCAGGACCCTGCAGCTCCAATGCACACAAACACCCAGCCAGGGATGATCCGACTCCGCCTTCACCACCGGTGCAAGTAACTCACCGCACTCAGGGAAGGAGTTTGGGGCCTTTATAAGCAGGGCGATATGCAAATGGGGGTGGAGTTTCCTCTTTAAATCCGTGCGTCTCTGTGTCCAGGCTGCAGCCAGAGACAATCGCAGCCCCCTGGCTGTCTGCAGTTCCCAGCCAACCGCCCCCGCCCCCCCGAGCACTTTCCTCTCCAACTCCAGGCAAAATGGGACTTTGGTTCGCAATTGTTCTCACGGCAGCAGCTCTGGAAGGTATTTTCTTCCCCTGATTAAATGGCAGAACCAGGCACTATACAATGATTGCTGGTTTATACCATTATCTGTGCCGTGCTTTTATTTGCAGGTGTCCTGTCCCAGGTGCTGGAGGAGTCCGGCGGGGATGTGAAAAAGCCCGGAGACTCTCTGCGCCTCTCCTGCAAAGCCTCCGGCTTCACCTTCAGCAGCTACTACATGAGCTGGGTCCGCCAGGCTCCCGGGAAGGGGCTGGACTGGGTGGCTTCGATTAATGAGGGTGGATCGACCCAGCGTTACTCCCCGGCTGTCCAAGGGCGATTCACCATCTCCAGGGACAACTCCAACAACCTGCTGTACCTGCAGACGACCGGGCTGAAGGCTGAAGGCAGGCAGGCAGGCAGGCAGGCAGACAGACAGACAGACACACACTCTTGCCTTTGATAAACCAGGCACAGTGCGCATACTCATGGCCTGGCCTGTTCACTTTTCTATCTGTTTCTCCGGTCACTGAATGTTCAGGGGCAGCTTTTATCGGGTTTCACTGGACTTTTAATAAAACCCTGAATAAAACGTACATCACAGAGCCAGCTCGTCAGCTCTTGTACACTGTGGAGGCTCCATTGATTTCAACAACCTTCCCCCTATTCACAAAAGCGGAGGATCTGACGCATTTATTCAAACAGGAAAATAAACGTTATTTAGCCCAGGGCCCTATTTATACATGAAGATCCAGGTGCAAGGTCCCCAAAAGTACCTTTGGAAATGCCATCAGTATTTAACAGGCGACCGTGACTCAAAGTCCCCGCCTCTGCCTATGGTGCGAATATAGATTTAGAAAGAGAAATCAGTTCTCACAAACCACTGCCCCCCCATTCACAGAGATCTTCTTCATCTCCCTTATTCTCTAGCCATAGAGTTTTCTCTCTACAGGGCTGATCCAAAACCCACCGAAACCAGTCGGGGTATCTTTCCTCTGAGTACAGGAGTCTTTGGAATCAAGCTAAGAATAGGAGCTCTCTCAAGGAGATAGTTAATTTCTCCATTAGACAAACTATACTCAGGATCCCACTCTGCTGTGCGGGGCGCTGTACAAATATTCTGCCTCTGTCTGACTCCCAGAGCAAATCTGTCAGTTTACACCATGAAGAGAAAGAGTTTTACCCTTATAAGGCAGACGATATGCAAATCGGGGTGACAGTTTCCTGTATAAATCGGTCTCTCTCTGCCCAGGCTGCACTGAGACACAATCTCCAACCCCCTGTCTGTGCAGTTACCAGCCAACCTCCCGCTGAGAACTTCCCCTCCCACACTTGGGAAAACGAGACTTTGGCTCCATTTCGTTCTCGTTGTAGCTGCTTTGGAAGGTATTTTCCAACCTAAATGCCCCGGAAAAGCAGCTCAATATTGTACATTCGCTATGTCGATACTAATATTTCTATCGCGTCTTTATTGCCAGGTCCCAGGTGCAGCTGGTGGAGTCCGGCGGGGATGTGAAAAAGCCCGGAGACTCTCTCTGCCTCTCCTGCAAAGGCTGCGGCTTCACCTTCAGCGGCTGCAGTCTGCACTGGGTCCGCCAGGCTCCCGGGAAGGGGCCGGAGTGGGTCTCACGTATTTTCGACGGCGGCAGTGCTGTGAACTACGCCGACACAGCGAAAGGGCGATTCACCATCTCCAGGGATAACGCCAAGAACTTTGTCTATGTGCAGATGAGCAGCCTGAGGCCGGAGGACACGGGCCGCTATTACTGTGCGAGAGACGCAGTGAGAAGAAACTCCTACAAAACCCCAGTGTGCAGGATCCCCCTTCTCCAGTGCGGGGGCAGCACTTCCACACACTCCACAGCTCTGCGGACAGGCAGGAGAACAGGCCTGGGGAGCGGGGGGGGGGACAAAGATCCGATCTCGGGTTTTAACCCCGCAGTTGCTGCCAATGTCCCCCCTTGCAGCACAAAAAGCCCTAACCTGCAGAGGCTGCAGAGCGTCACTCAGCTGCTGAATAAATCCCACGCAGCTCACCTGCGGGACAGGGCGCAGGGCTGCGATTTTCAAAGCAGCGCCCTGATTTTAAGTCACCCCAACTCCCCTCCGAAAATCACAGCCCAGACTCTCAGCGGGTGTCAAGGGGCGGGGCTAGGGATCCAGCCCATAATACTCTGCCACAATTAACTATAGTAACCATGGAGCTAAAGGAACCCACCTTCACCTACCGAGCCTTGGCACCTCTACAAGGCCAGCCAAGTGAACGGGGTTCTAGATCCGAGCCCAGCAGGGTTCTCCGGAGGCGCTTCGGCGGAAGCAGAGCCCCGCTGGCGATGGGCTGGGGGCTCCAGGGTTACACCGCGTAGGGATGGGGGAACTGCCTGGCATCTTCGGAAAGCAAGGATCTGGGGCAGGACCAAAGGGTGAGGGTCTTCCAAACCCAGCCCGGATTCAAATCCCTTTTTAGCCTTATTGTTCCAGGAAAGGAAAGGATCCTGCTCTCTGATTCCCGCCCAGAACAAAGGTTAAGATAATTCAGGAAATAAGTTGGTCTCCTTTCTCAGGAGGAGGCTGTGCAACCGCGGCTGTTTCCTGTTTATATCCGTCTCTCTCTCTCTGTCTCTGCACCCGAGAGACAATCCCCAGCCCCCCGTGTCTGTGCAATTACCAGCCAGTCCCTCTGAGCACCTTCCCTCCCCCTTCAACACCATGGAAAATGGCCCTTCCCTTCCGTTGTCTGTCTTTCTGGCAGCTCTGGATGGAGACTGGGATACGGGCTCCCCCTCGACGCACTGGGCAGACAAGACAATGCTACGTTCTCGCCCTAGGCCTGGATTCACAGAGGTGCCGGGTTAGAAGATCAGGGTGGCTCTGCCTATCTCTCAGGCACCTAGACAATCCCAGGAACAATGTATGACCGTCCGCAAAGCCTGAGATTGGAGCCTGAACTCCTGCAGAAACAGGCACCTAAGAACAGGATTCACAAAAGCCAGCACACTAGGCAGGGGCCGTCGAAGCTCACCAGTGGGAAACGCACAGGAGAGGTTTGTCCTGAACCCCCTTCCTCTGCCAGAGATCGGCACCTCAGTCTGGGCGGCAGGATACACGTCACCCTGCCTGCAATTCCTGAATGGGAAAGGAATCTGCCCCTGCAGCCAGGCATCTGACCTGCCCCTGCCTTTCTGGTGTGGCTGGCACCATGCATCACACGAAATGGTCAGACAAGCAGGAGGTGGTGGCACCCACCTTATGACTTTTAGCCCAGGGGTTAGAACCCCTTAGAAGAGATGTGGGAAAACACAGTTCAATCCCCCCACCTGCCTTCTGTTTGATAAAGAGAAAGCAGACCTCTGTTCAAATTCTACTCACAGCTGAACACGCTAAGCACTGCCTTATGGGGTACGCTGAGGTGGGTCTCCCTCTATCTCTTGTGTTGAAGATGTTTCGCTGTGGATAAATAATGAAAGCGGGATTGATGTTAGGACTGGACTCTGGGTCCCCTCTCTCCTCTGGTGGTGCCCGAACCACCAGGCTATCCAGTGTGGCGAGGGCAGCCTGTTCTGCCCTTCTGGGGGTCCTGGGTCCTTCCCAGCTATGCAGCTAGGTGGGTGTGGGCTCAGTCCCACCCTCTACCTCAAGCCCAGACCTAGGGACTCTGTGAGGAGCAGCCTCAAACTGCTTCGTCCATGAACTACGACTTTCCCCAGGTCACCTCTCCTTGGCCCAACTGCTTGTGGTCACTTCCTGGAACCAGGGGTGGGAGGTTCCTCCCTCAGGCCTCTCTGCCTAGGATCCCTGGCCATGCCCAGACAGGCTTCCCCTTGAGTCTGGTACCTTTTGGGTTGTGGTAGCAATTAGTACAAGCTACAGCGCAAAGTAACTCCTTCTTTTAACTCCCTTTCAACTTCTGGCAGCTGTTTGGCCAGGGAGGCTTTTAACTGCTGGGGCAGCTCCTTGATTGGCCTCAGCTGGCCTAATTGGCCTAATTGGCCTGGAGTGGCCCCAGTTGAATCATCCGGGAACAAGGATTTGTTGATCCTGGGGCTAATATAGATACCCTGGAACTAAATGGCCAATGGGATGTTCTCATCAACATGGAGTGGAGGTGGGGTGGGGAAAACAAACTGGGTCTGTGAAAACACCCCTTGTCTCCATTGTGGCATGCTCCTTCGACTTTATATTCCAGGCCGTTATTGTGCTCTCATTGTTGACACACAGAAACCTTGCACACTTTGTTTGATCGGATCATTTCAAGGTTTTTCTTTTATCATTGTAAAACCAAGGACGATTTTATCACTGTTTTGTATGTCGCTGTTACAGGTAGAGCAATTTCTGTCTAAGTCGGGGTAAATTACTCCACAAAACATTGATCCTAGATAGTTTTCCCTTGAAGTAAAGCGTCTTGTTGTTTAAATAAACTTCTTGTTTAAAATAATAATTAAAAAAACCCCAAACCTACTCTCCTGTAGCCACCAGGTCTGGCCCTGTCACCCCAGCCATGCTCATTCTCTGCCCCCCAGTACTGGTTACTCTCCAATGTAGGATGAAATGATCATCGACTCTGTGCTGGGCGCTGCACACACACACGGTGTGGGACTCTCTGAATCTCTCTGAGTCCCTGCACAAGTAATGCCCAGCACTGACAGAAGGAGAGTGTTTCTCTTATAAAGAGGGGGATATGCAAATGCAGGTGAAAGATTCCAGTTTAAATATCTGGCGCTCTCTCTTTATCTGCCCAGGCTTCACCCGCAGAAACATTTCCCGGGGTCTGTGCAGCGACCAGCCAACCCCCCTGAGAACTTCTCCCTCCAACACCAGGGAAAATGAGACTTTGGCTTCCGTTAGTTTTCCTTCTAGCATCTTTCGCAGGTAATTAACCGAACTCAGTCGCTGGGCGACAGAAAGTAAAATTGCTCCAGCTACAATGGATATGAATTGAAATATTCTTTTCTTCCCAGGTGCCCGGTCCCAGGTGCAGCTGGTGGAGTCCGGAGGGGATGTGAAAAAGCCCGGAGACTCTCTGCGCCTCTCCTGCAAAGCCTCCGGCTTCACCTTCAGCGACTACTACATGAACTGGGTCCGCCAGGCTCCCGGGAAGGGGCTGGACTGGGTGGCTCGGATTAGCTCCCAAAGTGGCAGTGAACAGCTGTATTCCCAGGCAGTCAAAGGGCGATTCACCATCTCCAGGGACAATCCCAACAATTTGCTGCACCTGCAGATGAGCGGCCTAAAAGCGGAGGACACGGCAGTTTATTACTGTGCCAGAGACACAGTGAGGGGAAGCCTGTTGTGCTTCATACAAAAACCAGACGTCTGAAGGCCCACGGACCGTGTTAATCAGGAGGGGGCAGCAGATACACAGAGGAGGAAGGGAAAATCGCACAAAGCGTTCTCGTGCGGATAGCTAGAAACTGGGGCCACAGTGAAAAAGTTTTTCTTTCTCCCCTATACCATGGCTCTGCTCCAGGCTGGTTCAGCGGTCAGAAAGCCCAGAGAGCTTCTACCCTGTCGTGTAGCGTGAGCAGGTTTAAAAGACTGGGCAAGCTAGTGCAGTGAGAAAACCACCCTGTGTCTCTGGCACACAGGGGCGCTTCACAGCTTCCTGTGAGCGCTAGGCACCCCACATCTCGATGAAATCAACAAGAATTTGGGGCAAAACCAGAAGCAGTTAAGTTCTGTGGCCTGTGCTGTGCAGGTGGTCACACTGGCTGGTTACAGTGATTCCTTCTGACCCTAGAATCTAGGAAAACCACAGTGGAGCGGGAGATTCTGGGGAAAGAAATCTGCAGAGGATGGTTAATACACGTGCGATTATCAAAGGGCCTAAAATCAAATTGAAATTCGTAGGGCATGGAATCCCTAAGTACCTGAAACCTTTTAGAAAATGCCATCCCGCAGCTCTACGTCTGACACAGCCTCCAGACAGAGCATCAGTTTTCATGCACCTATTAACCTGATACTCAAAAAGAGTTTACCATCTGCATCTTGCCTGTTCATTGACCAAATATTTTTCTGTGTGCCTCATCCCAAAATCTTTAAAATTAATGGGGGGTTTAGCATATGCACAAATATTTATTGGTTCAGACCACTGATTCCTGTCTCTCGTATTTGGTCATTCAAGTCAGCTGTTGATTTTTCCCTGACCCCAAAATATAATCAGTATGACACCACACTGTGGAAGATACTACAGATTCACACCAAATGAGAGGAAAAAGCAGGAGAAACCAAAACACAAAGCCCCTCAGCTATAGAAAATAACAGCGTTACTGCTAATGGCGCTGTGGAGAGATGTTCTATAATTGTGCAGTGTTGACTTAGAAAGGTGTTAAATACTTCGTATACATATCGATGTCCTCTCTATTGGCTCATCAATAAACTATTATCTATACAAGATGAGAACATAAGGCCAATTCAGATTACTGTGCCTTCCTTTCATCCATTCCTACATCTATCTATATCTATATCTATCTAATCTGCCGAGAAAGAGATGTCTGCAACACATGGATATTGTCCTTTCCATTATCTGCCCAGTGAGGAATAACGTCTGTCAGAGACTCAGTGAAACGAGTTCAGATATATAAGGGAAGGGTCTGTCTCTCGTATAAGGAGCAGGATATGCAAATGAAGGTGACAGTTTCCTGTTTAAATCTGACCCTCTCTCTGCCCAGGCTGCACCCAGGGAGACAATCCGCAGCCCCCAGTGTCTGTGCAGTTACCAGCCACCTCTCCGCTCCAACACCAGGGAAAATGAGACTTTCCGTCTACATCGTTTTCATTGCGGCCGCCTTGCAAGGTATTTTCTAACCTAAATACCCTGGGGTTGTCAATGAATATTTTGTGTTTGCTCTTTTGATACTAATGTTTGTGTCGTGTCTTTATTCCCAGGTACCCGGTCCCAGATCAGCTTGGTGGAGTCTGGAGGGGATGTGAAAAAGCCCGGAGACTCTCTCCGCCTCTCCTGCAAAGCCTCCGGCTTCACCTTCAGCAGCTACAGCATGAACTGGGTCCGACAGGCTCCCGGGAAAGGGCTAGAATGGGTGGCTCACATAAGATACAATGGCAGTGCTACCTACTACCTTGATTCAGTGAAAGGCCGATTCACCATCTCCAGGGATAACTCCAGCAACCTGCTGTACCTGCAAATGACCGGCCTGAGATCCGAGGACACCGCCCGATATTACTGTGCGAGAGACACACTGACACGGATCCTATCGCTGCTAATACAAAAACCCGGGCTGCGGAGTCCGCGCTCCACGTGGGGGCAGCAGAGACCTAAACCACCGGGCTTTGGAAACACAGAAATGAGAACGGGCCTTAAGTCTAATAAACTACAAGTACGCCACAAGACCTTATCTATTATATTCTTAAACTATGTCACCCGTTTGTACTCAATTTCCCTCTGGGCCTGTGGTGCAGACACCACCTCAGCAGAGCTCACGGGTGATTTACTCCCAGTCAAGAGCGGAGGATCCCCAGGTTTCTTCTTAGACAGAATCACCTGATTCCGGACGTGTCCTGATCTGCAGGTGCCTGATCACAGGTGCAGTGGTGGAGTCGGGAGGGGCTGTGAAAAAGCCCGGAGACTCTCTCCATCTCTCCTGCAAAGCCTCCGGCTTCACCTTCACCAATTGCTGGTTGAACTGGCTTCCAGGTGTGGATTAGAATGAGTCTCCGCCACAGACATCTCTGGGAGTGGCACATGTGAGGCCAACTCAGAGAAAGGGCTTTTTGTATTTACCATCTCCCGGGACAACCACAGAGACGTGCTGCATTTGCCCATCACCATCTTGAGCCGCGAGAACACCGCCTGGTATTACAGCGAGATACTCAAGTCAAACCAGTCCCAGTCTCAGTGAGTTCTCTGGTTTTGGAGCGCCCAAGGTCTGGGAAAGGTCCGGATCATAAATGTGAGCCAGAGAAACCAACCGCAGCCCCCCAGTGTCTGTGCAGTTACCAGTCCCCTGTCCTTCTGAGAAACTTCCCCTCCAACATCAGGGACAATGAGACTTTGGCTCCACTTCGTTTTCCCTGTAGCGGCTTTGGAAGGTATTTTCCCCACCTGACTACATTAGAGATGCAGGAACACGTTATATTCTTGGCACTGATGTAGGTATATTGCAGTCATGGTTTTAGTTATTTATTCGCCTCCAGTGAATTGATGGAGAATGTGTTAAACGTGACTGATTCCTTCCCTGCTCTCTGTTTCCTCTTCTCTCTCATTCCTCCCCCCCACCTCTCCACTCCAGCAGGCTGGTCACAGGTTGTTCTGACCCAGTCGGGCCCAGAACTGAAGAAGCCCAGAGAATCCACGCAGCTGAAATGCGCCGTGAGCGGCTTTGTTGTTACCGACTGGTGGATGGCTTGGGTCAGACAGCCGCCAGGAAAGGGACTGGAGTGACTGGTCTATTATCACAGATCTTCTGTCCCTAGTTACTACTCCCCACCATCCAGGGGTGATTCAAAGCCTCCAAGTACAGCACCAATTTCTACCAACACATGACAGGCCTGAAACCCGAGGACGTCGCAGTGTATTACTGCCCAAGAGACAAAGTGAGGGGGGGCTCGGTGAAAAACACAGCTGTCAGAGGAGAGAAAGGCTCCGCTGAGTCCATCTCCCCTGGGGAGTTCAGGGAACAGATGCCCAGGGCGTATTTCAGAGGAGTAAGAAGGACCAGGTGCATCCCCCCGCGCTCTGTGGATGTCCCCACAGACTCCCGAGGGCTTTCTGCTCAGACACGCTCCGGCTGAAGGCTCCCTCCTTCTGGACTCAGTGGAGGAGCTGAGCCTTTAGCGAAGACCAGTGAGGAAAGGCTGAACCCAAAGGGAGGGTTATTGAGTGGAAGGCATGCAGATCACTGATCTCTCTCTGTTCTACTGAGTTTGGTAATTCTCTCAGGTTGAAATTCATCCCTTTGCAAAGGGGCCAGCACAAGGACCTCCCCAGCTACCCAGCACCACCTAAGCCTTCTGTAGGATTTAACCTTGGCAAAACCTTGGCTTGCGCTGCCCCTCTGCACAGGGTGACTTTTATCCTCTCCCCACAGCACTGGCCCCCTCTCTTCAGACGAAGCACCGTGACTCCAAAATTATTTCCAGCCATACAGCCATAAAGCAGAATTCTTCTGAAGCATCTTGGCTAAGTCGGTTCCCGCACATGGTCACCAAGTGACCCCGAGAATGGAATGGATCAATAATGTAATTCGCTATTAGGTTATAACACTGACACCAACATTACAGGGGGGTGAGGAGGAGATGATTAGATAGATAGATAGCACGACTGTTTCTATTCAGTGATTTGATAAGTTCAATGAGGGCAAAATAAGAACCTTCAGGGAAGGTTTGCTACTAAGGTTGGACTCTCTGACCCACCTGCCATTAGATTTCACACAAGTTACTGTGTCACGCACCGGCACCTGGGTCCCCACCCTTATATTGTCCCCACCCCTTGTCCCATGCAAATGAGCCGCCCGGGGCCCTCTTCATAGCCCAGTGGCAGGCCGCTCACACCGCTCAGAGCCAGCTCAGCTTCCCAGCCCGCCCAGGGAACCAGCCCGCCAGCCACAGACATGGCCCCCAGCCTGGTCCTCGCCTTCCTCCTGCTGCTCCCAGCGGGTAAGGGCTGGATCTGTGCTCCCGCCACATGTTCTTTAACAATGGCGCCTCTAGGAATCACTGCAATATTTCCCTTTTATTTCTCCCCTCTGCAGGTGTCTATTCCCAGGTTAGCCTGGTGGAGTCTGGCGGAGGAGTGAAGAAGCCGGGAGAGACCCTCAAACTGACCTGCACCGTGTCCGGATTCTCTCTCACTAGCTACGGGGTGAGCTGGGTCCGCCAGCCAGCTGGGAAAGGGCTGGAATGGACAGGAGTTATCTGGAGTGGTGGAAGCACTGACTATAACGATGCTCTCAAAAGCCGTCTCACCATCACCAGAGACACCTCCAAGAGCCAATTGTACCTGCAACTGACCGGCCTGCAACCCGCAGACACCTCCGTGTATTACTGTGCCAGACACACAGTGACAGGAAACCTATCCACGCCAGCACAAAAACTAACTCTGCGGAGAACCAGTCTTGCTCTATGAGAAGCAGCTGCCAGCACAGATTCGTTCTGCTTGGTTAGGTATTTGGCGCAAGTTACAAGCATTCAGTGACTTCCACCCCACAGCACCCCCAGGCAACCATCAATCAAAGCTTCCAAGCTGGGAATGGAGCCCCGGAGCTCTGACTCCTGGCATCTTACTAGAGCAATTTTTCCACCGTTCCTCTATGAAGGGAAGGCAAAGACCAGCCGGGAATATTCATACCTAGACTCTGTTACCACTAGAGTCCTCTTCCCTTCCACAGCTCTGAAGATAAGCCAGGCGTCTTTACATCCGTGTTAGAACCGAGAGCCTGACGATAACCCAGACATTCTACTGTGACAAACAGGACAAAGTCTGAGCCATGAGCCGACCATGACTTTGATTCAGAAGAAATGACCGACAAGGGATTGTGACTCTGTGACTGCAAGGTGCCAAATGGGCAAAACCCCCTTTGACTTTGGACCGCCTCAGTACAGGCCCCCACACTCTTTAAGTTCCCTTGCACCCGCTATAATTACCCTCAGTTAGCCTTCAAGAATCACTCCGATCATTCAGCAGCCATCAGAAACCTGGAACCCTGAGAACTTCCAGCCCCAACACACGCCCAAGGGCCCACCTCACTCAGCCCAGAGGGGCCAGCACCAGCTGTTTTATAGGAAGCAGCCAAATACTTGGGCAATTATCAACTCACTTGGCCAAAAGGGGAGGATTTCTCATAATCCCCCGCCATTGAGAGACTGGTTTAACTCTGAAATTAGGGGAGTTTATTCTCCTTCCCAAAATCAACCAGTGCACCAGCTTGCAGCTCTAACTGCCCCGTGTTCAGACCAAGACATCATCAGTTTGCAGTGGTAGGGTCTACATGGGTTAGGTACAGCACAATGGGCAGGTGTGCTCTACAAGTTACACCCCTGTGGTGCCCACTGCCATGCCATGTAGACAAGCCCTGGGCCTGCAAAGTGCATAGTCAGGGGCAGAAACATCCATGCCCAGAGAACTTCCACTGCAAAAACCTGGGTTCAAAGTGAGTTTAGAGGTCTACAGAATTCAGGCAGAGCAGAGCGGCGGGGGGAGGGAAATGGTTGTGAATCCCAGTGGGGTCCGATTCTAGGATTTTGTGGCCTAATGTGGCCTTTAGGCTCCTAAATCCATTTATGGATCAAGCCCTTAGTATTTAGGGGGTTTAGGGAGGAGGAGAACATCTCAGATTTACTGTTAAAAGACTGCTGTGCTAAATGTTTTACAACATCTCCTACAGCTTCACAGAGAGACATGTTTGGTTATGGCTCTCCACAAAGAATTGACTTCATCAGGCCTGAAATTCTAAAAATGCCAAAGGGATTTAGGAGCTACTTTGAAGATCCTTCCCACCATAGCAAGGAGGACTCACCACCTACTCACCTTCTATTAAAGACACATTTTGAATAAATAAGGAAATAAACAAACAAACAAAAATATGGAACAAACAAATCAACCAACAGACGGGAGCAATTAATATATGTCCCAAGCACAGATTTTACCTCCAAAGGGAAGAGGAGCTGGTGACTCCACGCACTCTACCAGGGTCACTTTAGGTAAGTTGGGGGTGCATTGCTCCCTTTAGGTATCCATGTCTCTCTCAGGTGTCCAATTCAGCTGGACTCACTGCAAGGATCTCACGGCATGAAGCAGGGCTGCTGAAGGCTCTGAGATTCCATCCCAAGAACTGGAGAATCCAAGTGGCTTACCCCAGTGAGAGTGAGACCCTAAGCGGACTGACACACTGAAGGGATCCTCCCAGTAACTGTTCCAGAACCGTTCAAGAGCACCAGACCCATGGATTCGTGACACATGTAGACGCACATTCGAGCCACGGCTGTTTCTATCCTATACTAAACTATTAAAAGGAATAAGAAACCAGAGAGTTATTTAGAAGATTAAATCAGATAAACATATACACAAATGAGTTAGACTCTTAACTTTCCAAAGGTAACAGAAGCTTTTATAAGAAGCAAGCTCTCTATGTCTTTAAGGGCTAACCCAGACTGAGCAGCTGGAATCTCTTGCTTATGCCTTGAAACTTTCCTCCCAGAGTCCAAGTACCAGATAGATAACCAGTTCCTTGGTACAAGGGGATTCTATTCCCTCCCCTTCCCCACCCCCATCCTGATGTGCTCTGACTGCAAACTCAAGGGATTGAAGGAACTTGCATGACTTATCTTCTGCAGATGGGGGGACAGAGTAGAAAAAGAGTCTTTTCTCCTCTTCTATGTTCCACAATGTCACTGGACCTTTCCTGTTGGAAAGCAGGTAACACTTTCTGTTGATGTTCAGCATATCACTCCCATTCATTGTGGTGATTCACACAGTCACAGAGGCTCCCAATACAACCACTCACATATTACCTTACACTATGGGACACAACTGTTCTCAGTGAGATCAAGGCAGGAAGCAATTCACAAGCATTCAAGAAAGCCTAAAAACGAAACACGTTCTTATCCTTCTAATACCTATTGTAGCAATATTAGCACACAGGTGAGCCAGACTGTTCCCAGCTCTGTACTTGTCAGTCTTCAGCTGAGACATGGGAACCTGGGTGTGAACTGGCCAATGTGATGGATACGATAGTACTGATGGATAGAGAGAGAGAGAGAGATCACATGACAGTTTCCATTCAGTGGTTTGATAAGTGCAACGAGGGCAAAATAAGGACCTCCAGGGAAGGTTTGCTACTAAGGTTGGACTCTCTGACCCACCTGCCATTAGATTTCACAACGAGCTGTTGTGTCACGCACCGGCACCTGGGTCCCCACCCGTATATTGTCCCCACCCCTTGTCCCATGCAAATGAGCCGCCCGGGGCCCTGTTCATAGCCCAGTGGCAGGCCGCTCACACCGCTCAGAGCCAGCTCAGCTTCCCAGCCCACCCAGGGAACCAGCCCGCCAGCCGCAGACATGGCCCCCAGCCTGGTCCTCACCTTCCTCCTGCTACCAGGAAACCTACCAGAGCCAGCACTAAAACTAACCTTGTGCAGAACCCGCCTTCCCGTGGCAGTGACAGAGCAGCTGCTGCCCACGCAATGTTCTCTCTGCTCGGCTGGTTACTCGCTTGGCACAGATTCCCGAGCGTGTCACAAGCGCTTCAGAACATCGTGTCGCCTCATCCCGAGTCCAGCAGTGACTCCCAATTTCAAAGCCTCAGAAGGGAACCCTGCGGTCCTGTCTGCCAGCCTCCTGCTCCATCAGTTCTCCCACGTGCTGCCAGGAACTGAGCGGGAAAACCCCAGCAATATTCACACTGGAGGAAGCAACGATCCTTCCCTCCCACGGCCAGGCAGATTGTAAAAGGAGGAAAGTGAGATTCTTCTGAGCAGTCTGGGCTGCACTGCAAGGAGCTGGGGCCGCTGCTCTTAGGTGGATGACGGTATCTGTGTCCTTGGTCCAAGAGCGCATTGATTCAGCGCCAGCAGCCAGTCAGTCACCCTGGCTCTATGCCTGCAGGGTGCAGAGCGGGCTAACTCTATCCCCTCGACCCGCCGGTCTATCCTCTGTGCGTGAAATTCAGCCTGCGAGGAGGTCCCAGAATAAGGCCCGTGCACTTACTCAGCCCTGCGTAATGGATGTTAATATGTCACAGGGCTACTGCCGCCGTCTGTGCTGGGGAAAACTTCTCTGGTTTTATGGCATTTCCCCTAAAGTGCTTCCTTCACCGGCTCCGGCTCCCAGATGCAACCTGGCACAACCAATGAATCATGAACATACAGATTTACCGAGATCCATTTTTAGACGTGCACTGGGCGACCCCAGGAACACAGGACGGAGTTCATCCATAGGAACTCCTCGATCTCAAGCACCTGCTTAGAGATAAACAATCCCGATTCTCCTGTGCTCAGCAAATTGTGCTGCAATTTAGCACTCTGGAAAGAGGGTGGGATGTCAGCCGGGTCTGATGAGCACCCCTTCTGCATCTCCAGCCTACACAATGAGAATGGTCATGCTGGGTCAGACCAATGCGCCACCTAGGCCAGTATCTTGTCTTCCAACAGTGCCTAAAGCTGGGTGCATCAGAGGGCATGAACACAACAAGTAATCATCAAGTGACCCATCCCGTCACCCATTTCCAGCTTCTGGCAAACAGCAATCCCTGCCTACCCTGGTTAATAGCCATTGATGGACATATCCTCCATGAACCTGTCTAAGTCTATTTTGAAGCACGTTATAATCTTGGTCTTCACAACATCCTCTGGCAAGGAGTTCCACAGGTGGACTGTTCTTTGTGTGAAGAAATACTTCCTCTTTGTTTATTTTAAACACGTTGCTTATTCATTTTTTGGCAGGGCCTGTGGTTTACATTGGGAGGCACAAGTCTTGTGTCACAAGTGTTTTATACAGGCTGATAAAAACGTGGGATGAATTCCTTGAAATCTGATTGGGTGGGCCTGCTTTCAAAGTGGGTGGGCCATGGCCCACTCATGCCCACCCATAGCTAGAGAGCCAGGGAAGGGCCTGGAGTGGTTGCTAGGTACCACCAACCTTCAGTCGCAATCCGCTCTGCACCAGGAAATCCAGGGTGATTCACACCCTTTCAGGGCACTCCAGCTTCGACATGTACATGCCCAGGTTGTCAGCCAAATATACCCCCTGTATTGCTGTGTGGGGACATAGACAGGGCCATGAGCCAGGCCACACAATCCCAAGGTGAAGAATCGCCTTTGTCCCATCCACCACCTGGGGGAAGCAGTGACACACACACACACACCACAGCGGTGGGGACCAGAATGAGGATGGGCACCAGGATTGAAGTGCATAGGGCACCAGCTTTTAACTCCGCAGTTCCTGCACTAAATCCACCAATACAGAGCACAAACAAAGGTTTGCTTCTTTTAACGTGCGTCTCACTGGTTTTATGGCAAGCCGAGAGGTAAGGCCAGGGAGTGAAGCAAATTCTCCCATTCTCCATATGGTAAAAGACACCCTGAATATTTCCTATTTAACACAGCACCTGTCAGAGGTGGAGCAGGCCGCTTCTGGGAAAGGGGGATGAGCCAGGGCTTCAGTCGTAGCTACTTCCCAGGGCCCAGGGCATTAATCTGTCTGCAGGGGTGTCTCAGACGTGTGACCCGAATCCCGTCACTGACCCGAACTCCCACCATCCCACTACCGTGGGTGGGAGCTTCAATACAAACTGCCGGCAATCGGGGCCTTAATGCGATGGAGGGAAATTACCTTCCCTGCAGGCCTCTGTTCATTCCTTTCTTAGCACAATGTAAGAGCAGGACGCCCAGCGCCCTGTGGAGGGCCTGCAAAGACAGCTGAAAGGAGCCAGCCTGGCTTCTTCTCTCTGCCCTAGTGCATACAAAGAAAACCAGCCAGTGACACAGACACAGCTGGGGGCTCAGAAAGGAGACCCGGCCACTGGGTGACTGTCACACCAAACTGCCCTCAGTTTAACCCTTCCGTTCTCTGCCAGTGCGGGGTATGGGAACATGGCGCAGGATGGTCACAATACAGGACCCACTGCATTTCATGTGGCCCAGGACTTTGCTACATCTCCCCTAGTGAGAGTTTCACGTTGCAATGAAGGCTCAGGGCTAGAACTAGAAATCAGGGTTAGAATTTTCATTCCGGGCTGGAATTGCAGTCTGGGGTAGAGCTGGGATCCAGTGTTCTCACTGAGCTGTTCAGTTCGTTGTCAGCCTGAGATCAGTGTTGGGGTGAAGGTCACAGTGTATCCTGAGGGGCAGAGTTTGGGTTCGGAGTTAGGTGTGGGACAGAGAAGATGGGATGTGAGCCCCAAGGCCAAGTGGGAATCTTCAGTTTCCAGAGCAGCGGCACTTCAGGCAGAGATCAGTTGCCGGCCCTTCCCTCGGCCTCACACACAGACACTGAGTTCGATCTGCGGAAAACATTGGAGTCCCTTATAAGGAGGAAGATATGCAAATAGCAGAGCGAGTTGCCTCTTTAAATCTGTCTCCCTCTGCCCAGGCTGCACCCGCAGACACACCCCGCACCGCTGTGTCTGTGCAGGGACCGGCCAGCCCCGCTGCGGACTTTGCCCACCAACACCAGGAAAAATGAGATTTTTCCTCCCTGTGATTTTCGCTCTCACGGCTCTGGAAGGTATTTTCTTCCTCTGAATAACTGGCGGGGTTCGGAGAATATTGTGTCATCGCTGCTTTTATAGCGATATTCACAACCTGTCTTTGTCTGCAGGTGCCCGCTGCCAGGCGCTGGTGGAGTCCGGAGGGGATGTGAAAAAGCCCGGAGACTCTCTGCGCCTCTCCTGCAAAGCCTCCGGCTTCACCTTCAGCAGCTACGATATGAACTGGGTCCGACAGGCTTCAGGGAAGGGGCTAGAATGGGTGGGGTTTATAAACACAGCTGGGGGTACTGCATACCCTGACTCAGTGAAAGGGCGATTCACCATCTCCAGGGATAACTCCAAGAGCGAGCTGTATCTGCAAATGACCGGCCTGAAGACCGAGGACACCGCCCGCTATTACT